>NC_139540.1:21315463-21427963 GCF_965153285.1 Podarcis tiliguerta | reverse complement strand
GTACCAAGAGCTTGGATGGGGGAAGATACAGTGCTTTTGTCTGTAGGGTGCCCAGATGAAAGGGGGACAGGGATCCTGGATTGAATGCTTGTAGAGAAGAGGGAAGTTGGCAGGTGCAGCTTGTCACGAAGGGTTGAGGCAATCCACACCTGCTGAAATTCCTTTTTGCACAGGTACAAGAGCTCTGTTCTCCGTTGCATCTGGTCGCCCTATTCCTGTGCCAGCAAAAAATAAAGCCTGTAAGAGCAGGCAGGGAGAAGAACCTTCCAGCCAGTTCTGCTGTATGTAAGGCAATCTTGCAAACTGGTCAAATAATCTGGCCTTGTCATGATTGTACGCCCAATAATTTCAAACAGCAAGGGCACATGAAAGAAGTGTCCCTGGGCTCCATCCTGCAGCCATGCTTCTCCCTTTCCCCAGAGGAGTGATGGGAAATGTGTGGCCTTCCATATATCTTTGGACTCTGAACTCATATGAGTCCCCAGCCAGCAAGGCCAGTGGTCAGGGTTTGTGGGGGGAGTTGTACAACAATATTGGGCAGGGCACAGGTTTCCCAGTTCTGCCATAAATATTCAAGACTATTATTCCTCTGCAAGCACACTACGGTTTTCTTGGCACATGGATTAAGATAATTTACGGTAATCCACCTATCCCAGTATTGTCTGCTTGCTTGTCGGTGACTCCTCAGGGCATTTTGCAGGGGTCATTTGTATCATCACATGCTTGATATCATCTGACCAAGGGCTGAACCTAGAACATGCAAAGCATGCACTCTGTCTCTGACCTGTGTTCTCACCCAATATTTTGAGTAGCCTTTGAATATCTAACAGGATATTTTATTTCATTAGGCTATTTTAGCTATTCAAACAAACAAACAAACAAACAAACAAACAACAAAAATCATTATAAAAACCATGCACAACAATCTAGTTACAGACAGCAATAACTACTTTTGTCTAAGGCCCAAACTACACATTGCACATACACCCATGTGTGAGTAGTAGCCCTATGACTCCTTTAAATGAAGAAAAGCCACTTCCAGTGGGGGTGGATGGAGCAGGCATCATCTAACCCCTTCTCTGCCTGCTATGCATCTTCCCGTATTTTTTGGGATTATACCGTATTTTTCCATGTATAAGACTTTATTTTTTCCTAAATTTTTAAAATAAGGGGTCGTCTTATACAGTGGTACCTCAGGTTAAGTACTTAATTCGTTCCGGAGGTCCGTTCTTAACCTGAAACTGTTCTTAACCTGAAGCACCACTTTAGCTAATGGGGCCTCCTGCTGCTGCCACGCCGTCGGAGCACGATTTCTGTTCTCATCCTGAAGCAAATTTCTTAACCCGAAGTACTATTTCTGGGTTAGTGGAGTCTGTAACCTGAAGCGTATGTAACCCGAGGTACCACTGTACATGGATAGTGCATAGTGTGTTTTCTTAATTTTTAGTCCCCCCAAATAGGTGGCGGCTTATACACAGGTGCTTCTTATACACGAAAAAATATGGCATCTAGTATTTCTGTATGACACAGATTGAACTGATTATGCTGCAGGTAAGCTGTGGTTGGGATAACTGAATGGGAGGAGGAAAAGTAAGAGGAGCAGAGGAAGTTAGTTGTTCTCCCCCCCTCCTCTCATTTTTCTTTAATAGAGTTATAGATCTTTGTCTTTCATCTACAAAATCCATTAGTAAACCCAAGGGGGGAAAAACCATGACAAATATTAAACTAGATCAAAGATCCAACAATCTGCGGAAATATAAAACAGATACAAGCAAGTAGTGATGATTGGTCCAGAGTCCAGGGTCTTCTAGGAATACTTTAGCACAATATTATAAGGGTTTACTTTTCAGGTTTTTCTTGGTTTAATTTGGTGAAAGGAAATAATAGCTATGGCATAATATAAAAAGGAGAATTCACTGGATGCCTAAATTCAGGTTTGAGGCAAATGCTCTATAGTGAGAGAGCGCTGGTAGAGATTTAAAAGCATACAGCAAAATAAAGTGTGGAAATATAGACTTTAAAACACCCCCTTCTACTGTAAGTCGTTTCCAAGTTCCCAGCTAACCTTGACATACAGAGCAACCACACATTTTCTAAAATGGTTTACTTACAAACGCTTCAAAGTTCAGATTCATGTGCTTTTCTATACAGCAGCAAAAAAAAAAAAAGAAAAATGAAAAAAAGGTCATTGTAACTTAGGTTCCAAAATGGTAAATGTTTCTAAATTATTTGTAAAGAAATAAAAAGATGGCTTGCATAAGCCACACGGTCTAAGCTTGGAGCATCCAGCTTAGACCTCCTTATTGTAGGGTTCACATAGTTGAAGTGAAAGAATAAGAGTTTGATAACCCTTCCTCCCAAGGTTAGGGGAATTGACCTAGCTAAGCTTGGCAGAACAGCTTACTCTATGGCAGGCATGGCCAAACTTGGCCCTCCAGCTGTTTTGGGACTACAGCTCCCATCATCCCTAACTAACAGGACCAGTGGTCAGGGATGATGGGAATTGTAGTCCCAAAACATCTGGAGGGACGAATTTGGGGGTGCTTGCCTGTGGTCTGAACCCCTCCATGCATTTATTAGACTTAAGCACGATGGATACGAGGTGGATTTATTCCCCAGTTTCCCCACAGTCTATAGACAGTGTCAGATTAAATCATTCTCAGAGCAGGCCTAATCAAACAAAGGGACAAGTCATTCATGATCATCTTGTCAGTTAATTTCAGTGGGTCTACTTCAGGAGAAGAAAAGGCTAAGGAGTAAGCACAAATCCAGAGTGGAGTTCCTAAGACGGTTGGATAAGTGCCTTGTACACCTCCTGGCAAATCCTGCAGCCAAGCTGGTCCCAAACATATGGCTCTGGCTTGCAGTAGTTTGACTTTGGTGGAGGTGCACTGCATTGTCTCTTGAGACAGATGGACGCCAACAACAGCCATCTTTTAGGTGCATATTGAAGCATCCTAACATGGATGAAACTCATTGTATACCAGCATGCCAGGGAGAAGTCTTAAACTTTGCAGAACAACTCTTGGACCCATAATTAGGGAGCATTCAAACTGGAATTAGGAAATGTTTGAGCACTGGATTCTGCCAAATGTGTAAACTGATGACGAAAGTACTGGGACTGATGTCTTTTTATCATTCCATTCCTTGCCCTATTCAAAACCATTTCCCTCACTGTTTGGGGTTACTGAGATGGTTACGTTGCCAACAACTTGCAGACTGAAAACATATATTCCCCATATGCAAGAGGTGCTCATATTCATTAGCTATCAATGATCTTGCTTTCACAGCTATATCTTAAAGATATCTGGTGGCATTCATCCCAGCTGGCTGTAAAGTATAGTGGGCTCTTATCTATATTTGATTTAGCTACTAGCTTGGTAGCCTGAACTGGATCCCAGAACCTCAGAAGTTTATATTGTAACTCAATATAAAGCCCCTTAGTGTGGAGTTGCATAGGAATGCAAGGAAGCATTCTTGAGCCAATTTCCACTTCTCCTGATCCAGTATGCTACTATCTCCAAAATGGATTTGGCCAAGTGTGACTGGCTTTTGGGATGTTTTTAAACTGCTGCTACCCACTATAGGCCCTGCGGGCTAGAAATCAAATTCATTAATTAGCGAAGTGTTTAAGCCCATGCCATAGGTGGTAAACGTGGGCAGCCTATGGGACTGGCTATTGCACAATGTAAGACCTACACATTCCGTTCTGCCTCTTCTCTCCAGCTTAGTAGACTAGTGGTAAAAATATTGGCAGGAATTCGAAGTAGCGCTAAGCAGATTTCTGCTTGCCTAATGGAACAATCTGCCCTCTCCTTCCCCCCATACCGTACTGGGAGATTCTCCCAACCACAAGAGGAGGAGGCGAGGGTGGATAGCCTCATTGTACTAGCAGCATTCCTTATGCAGACTTCCACTGGCAGGTTCATTATTTGAATTTTCTATCACTGATAATAATTACATTTATTTGTCTCTTACTACATAAACAATCTCACAGTGACATACAGTGTTAAAAAAAGGCATATTTATATATACATTTACAAGAAACCTCCAAAAGAATAAAACATTATTATTTTTTGCTAGAAGTGCTCATCCTGCAATATTATACAATCCTCGCACGACATTGGGAGCTGCCTATGTACTGTAGTGCACACTTGAGTGGCAGTATCTCATACTGCGCACTTGACACTAGGCACCCTCACCGCAACCACTGCCGTCACTGGAGTAAGTTTATCACATCTTAGAATTCGGGCAGGTAAGTTAGCTGGATGAAATACCTCCAAGGAAGCCTATGAAAGCTGCTTTGAGCTTCAGGTGAATAATGGGGTGTAAGTCAGGAGGCAGACAGTCAGACAGAATAAAGAGAATAAAAATACGTGTTAAAATGAAATGCTGACATTTTAGAATCTCGTATGTGATGGGCAAGGAAACTCTGCTTCAGATGAACTTGACACCACTGCAGTGTTACTGTAATATAGCCCAGCAGCTTCATTAGTGAACCCTAAGCCATTTTCTTGCCCCATTTTTTTGTCTACTGAGTTGAAGTTAAAGGGAAGTTGCAAAAAAGTCACAGCAGATCCTTTGCGGAGTATTCACAAACTCATCTGGCATAGAAATCATCTCTATCTTTCTTGCTTTATCATTTGTTTTAGCTTTGTCTTTGAGGTGGGAAGGGCTTATAGTTAAGAGGCTATTATCAGACTGAAGGATGCAGGAAATCCAAAATATTTATGTTTGTCTGTGGCACATGGACAAGAAACAGTGCTCAGGAAAAGGGTTTTCTGATTAAGTGATTGAAAACACTCTGGTGTATGTTAATGGTTCCTTCTGTCCAATAGATAACATCACCTCCAGCCTTATCGCTGTTCTTGAACTTACTTTAAACATTCTCTTCTGCTCTTCCAATTATATTTGATGCACTTTTAGGCATCCAGTTTCCTTGCTGCTGCTCATCTCATTTATTTGTTTCTAATTTTTATCACCAGGCTGGGTGTAAAAAAAGGGGGGTGGGGAAGGAGCCTTTGAGAGATCCTTGAAGTGAAATACGTTACAGAGTGAAATTAATTTAAATGGAATTAAATCACAGTTTTTCAGGAAAAGAAAATTATTTTTGTTTTGAATGCTGTTGTGTGGTTTTTGTTTTAAAAACCATTATGGTTTTTAAAATAACTTTAAATTCCTGCTACCATTTTCACTGCATGAGTGATATGAACAATGCTGAAAGTAAAGATAAATCCAGATATGGCCATTATTGGAATGGAAAAGCATTGGTTAAAATCACGATAATTAGACCATAAGTAAGTAAGGGGTAGCTAAGGTTAGGCAACATTTCTATGATAATGGCACAAAATTAGGTATTTATATATACCATCCTTGAGAAATGTTGTATGCTGAATATTAATCATTATACACATCCTGGTCAACATTATTTCCCTCTTCTTCATCCCCCTTTTTCTGCTTTCACTATTTACAGTTCCATATCTATTAGATCCAGAAATAATTATTGATGCAAATAGGAATAAAGGTTTAAAGGGACACATGGGCAGGGGAAGGATGAAAGAAAAGACGCTTTTTCGAGGTGAAAGGAATGAAAAGAATGTTTTTAAGGTCCCAAGGTATCCCTATAATAAATTAAGAGATCCCAATGGTCTTAAAAAGCGTGTTAGAAGAACTAGAGGTTCACTTTTTAGAGCTCAGCATCTCCACTCGGAACCTCAGCTGTGTCTCTCATTTTCTCTCCACACATTAGCTCTCAGCTCACATCAGCATATCCCTCTGCAGCAAAGTTCTGCTCCCAAAGCACTCCAGGCAAGATGGTGCAGTCAGTTTTTGGGTTCTCACAGAAATTGACTGCATCACTCCTGCCTCTTTATCAATCTGCACTGACTGCAACAGTAGTCTTTTTGACCTGATCATGCATGAGTAACCCACTTGTGTATATCACTTTAATGATTCTGCACATGTTTTGCAAGACCCCTGAAGCAGAGAGCAGCCACCATTCTGTACATGACCTCAGTGCCGTTCGGATCATGCCTGCTCTCTCCTCTCTGTAAGGCCTTGAACCCTTAAGAATAGGTTAGTTGTAAGGTGTCCTTTAAATTGTTTAAGAGTTATGCATTTCCCCAACAGTACGAGTTTATTGTCTAAGTTCTTTTAGATTATAAAGGGCTATAAATTTGTTCCTGAGCTACTGGCACCATCCGCCATTTTTAGAGGACTGCTGTGGTGCTGAGGTGAAATAAGAAGATTCCGTTTTTCCTCACTGACCAGCAGAAATATCAGGCTTCAAGGACAGATTCTATGGTAACAACCTGAAAAGGAACAACAGAACTTAGGGAGGCTGGTGTTCTTGTTTATTTGTGAATTGTATTATTTGTGTAATATTTCTACTTATATATGTGATTGAGATAACATAATTTTCAAACACCAGACGACAACAATATTCTGTTTGGCACCATAAAAGTCCTTTGGTGTGGAGCGTGACTGATATCCTGAAAACTTTGAATTTAGATAAAAGAATATCCCTCTCTTCTAAAATGGGGGTGGATAAAGATTGATCTTAGGACCTTTTCCCTCAACATCCAAACTGTTCCTCAGCTTGACTGTGTTTGTGGGTCAGCAGATTTTTGGAATAAGCAGACTTCTCTTCTTCTTCTCAGGTTCCTGTTAGCAAGGCCCTTGGGATAATACTGTATATGGTTACAGCACTGAGATTTGTGTATGGTAAGTTTCAGAGGCAATCCAACATTTCTTATATGGATAAAGAATGTGAATGACAAAAATCACCAGCTACATATACCTGGAACACCAGTTCGCACTTCAGAAAACACACACACACATTAGAAAAATAAAGACAGGTGGAAATATTAACAGAATATTTGTGTTATTTATGATACAATCACCTGAAATTTTCCTCACTATTCAGTGCCCAGAATATTAGTACTTTTGCATAGTGGTCTAGAATTAAACATATTCCATAGGAAAACATTGTGTATCATCAAAATACTTAGGAGTATAGTTAGGTAATTGTAGATTCTGGACTTAATGGCCTTATATTGGAGGTGAGGGTTCCTGCTGGGTTTGGGGTCCTTCATGTTCATTCTGCTGAGTGGGTCCCTGGACCTCTGCCCCCAAATCATGCCCTTGCAGAACCAGGAAATAATAGTTATGAGAACAAAGTAAGTGAGGGAAATAATTTCTTTTCATTTGGATAACAAATGCAAAACCTGGCAGAAATCATTGCAGAAAAGTTTGTGATTCAATTTGGAGAACTGAGGAAGTTTTCGAAATGTCACTTCATAAGCAACCTTATTTTTTTTTATCCCATATGCTTCTCCTCCATCCGCCAGCTACAGTAATCATTATTGTCCTTCCTAGACTCTCAGACAGAAGCAGAGAAAAGAAAGTATGTCCTCTTTGCATCTAGAAAGCTTATTACTGATTGAAATATCATCTTTGGTAAGTCTGTTTTATAGTCACTAATTGATATCGTCGGCACAAATGGAGGCGTCTTGTCAGGAAACCCGGCTTGTTTTCACATCCAGTATACTTAAAATTGGCTCGTTCTTAGCTTCTCTCATAGAAAACCTCCTATTTTGATTTATGAATGTTTTCAATTTTTTAAGATTCTCAGAAATGTTGGTTCACCTGTATGTAGAGAGATAGCTTGTTTGGCTAACTGCCTTGAGTGACTGAGTGCCAGGTAATGAATAATGCCACGTTCAATATTCTAAATTTGTGTTCCAAATTCTGAATTCGGAATGAGCCACATGGAAGTACACTGATAAGTGACTGATTTTTACTCCCAGGATTGTCTTATTTTCAACTTTAAAATTTACTTGCTTTACTTCACTGAAAGCGTTTTTGAATGGGGGTAGGAATTTAAAGTGATACTCCACAATAAAATTTGTCTTTCTTTCCAAACTTCAGAAGTAACACTGATGAATTAAAGACAGGTAAATTAGTAAAATTCATTTTTACAGACTGAAAAGTCCAGATTCATGCAGAGCTATACACATTAAGAAATGTTAAACTTGATATGATGGACATTACCCAAATATTAAAAAATGCCTCATGAGGGCAGTCCTTCTTTGAAAATAAACATAGGTTGTTATTTGACAGCATTAAAAAACATCAACCCTACATTATTCTTCATAGACAATCAGAGAAGTGGTCTTTAAAATCAATTATGTGCAAATATTTGAGACACTTAAATTTAATATTCAAAATCTTCAGGTATAGAAAAAACTTGCTTTCTCTCCTCCCTATGTGCTAGATCATATCCTACATCAGTTGATTTCTTGGATGTGTGTGCTAACCAGACAACATTTTGTTGAAAGGTATCAGTATAATAAAACTGATTTTGAATAAACAAGTAACATCAGAGATTATAGAGGAGAAACACAACAGTTAACCCGGGCAATTAAAAACACAAAGCCCTAATCATTTCCCAAGGTCATCACTGACTGAACAAATCTGTGACTGAAAGAATATTTCAAACATGTTGTTACTTTGAAAATTACAGGTTTTATAAATTAATGATAAGTTACTAAGGTGTTCTGAAAATTGTTGCTTATAATCTGCTGAAGTATTTTGTGCATCTATATTAATTAATAACTCACATCACTCAGGTTAGGGGCCTGGTAAGACAGATCCAGCTGAATAGTGAAAAGATTTTCAATAAACCATTAAAATACCTCCTATAGCTTTATATATATATGTATATATAGAGAGAGAGAGAGGGAGAGAGAGAGTTATCAGCAGCACATTTGTTGGATTAACTGGAAGAGGCACAAAGTAAACTAAACAACCACTCAAAGGAGCATTGAAGCTTCTAGGTTAACGGATGCCACACTTTACCTCAGTATATGCATTTTTGCTCACATTACCTGAGTGGAGAACTGTGTTGAAAAATTAGGAGCAGTTGTCAATTTTAAAGCATGGCTCATATTGTTTTGCAAAGTGCAAATTAGGTAGGTTCAACTTCAGATGTGAACTGAATCAAATTTCTCACACATTCCTAACTAGTACACCCCAAGACTGAATGATATCGATGCATAAAAACATTGCCATGCATGTAGACAAGGAAGTGTCGGAAAGAAGGCTAGGACCCTTGTCTCTGATATCTAGTTTTCTTTGGGATATTTTTCTTCTATGGTGGAAGCATTCGCCATGTGAGGCCCCATGCTCTTCAGCCTACAGTGGTAGAACCCAGGCACAACTTCTGTGACAGCTGGGTTTCTTTTTAGATCCAGGAGGTTCTCTTTTCTGCCTGCTTACCACATCTTCAATTTAAAACACTCCTATACCACTTTAACAATCATGGGTTCCTACAAAGAATCCTGAGAACTATAGTTTGTTAAGGGTGCTGACCTCACAGACCCACAATTCTAAGCATCCTTAACAAACTACAGTTCCCAGTATAAACCATGACAGTTGAAGTGGTATAAGAGTACTTTAAACGTATGGTGTAGATGTGACCTCTGGCCACATCTCCCAGCAAGCAGAGTTCCAAGTTCTGTTGATTCTTGGCTATATATGATATCTAAGAATACCACACAGCTTTTATAATATGGATGGCAAACCTGGGTCCTTGTCATGTGGTTGTATGCTAGCTCCCATCAGCCCTACCCAAAATGGCCAGTGGCCAGGGGTGATGGAAATAATAGTATCTGGAGGGAACAGTTCTGCATTCCTTCTCTACAAGCTATGAGTTTGAAGCAGCATATATTTCAGGCTCACTTTAAAAAATCGTGGAGCATCGGGAAATAGCTTTAAATGTTTATGGATACTGTGCCATATGGGGACTACCTCTTCATGAGCCGAGACAGGCTGGAATCATACACTCTCCATTTCTTCTTCAATCCGTTTTACCAATCTCAAAACTGATTCTGATAAACAGCATCTGTTTACGCTCAAGATGGCAGAAGAAAAAACTTATGCTCTTTATTTTATTTGAAGATTGTGCATAAATTGTGTTTTTATTGCAGCTTAAGTAGGGTATATGAGGTTTCCATTACTTTAGCAATTATGCTAAGCTGATGAAAGCAATGTAAATAATCCAACAACTGTTTATGCATTGTGTTAGTGTTATATGAACACTGCACTAACTCAGTGAATTTAGAATTTTACAAAGGTTATTTCTTTCCTTTCTCTTTTTTAAAAAATAGGGCATAGTAATCCCACTGTATCAGTGGCTCTATCCCCCTTTTTGAGTAGAGTTCTGCTATCCCACAAATTGGATGGAAATCTCATTAGTGGAGCTATAATGAGCTGGCAACGAAGCCCCTTCAAGCTTGCGTGCTTACGGCCATTTGCCTGTTTGTCTTACTCTTCATCATGAATCTGAAATTGCCCATTAGGATTGCAATGAAGGGCGAGTCTGAAGCTGCGATACTGACTGTGTCGCCAAACAGGCTAAAATCAAACAAACCCAAAGGGAAGCTGCAAGGATTTTGTGCTTTTGTGTCCTCGGGTCAGGCAGCATCACAATATATATGAAAAGGAACAGAGATATGATGAAGAAAAGGAGGGATGGCATCAAAAAAGGGCTTCTGAGTGTAGAGTTGTGGTATTTTGTTATGTCTTTATTCCGGAGCGAGTGAAGCTCACCTTGAAAGCAATCTTAACAACAACCTGATGCAGTTTATTTTAACTGCAAGTGTAATATAGTGGCTAAGAGAATGAGTAGTAATCCAGGAATTTACCAGTTCAAATTCTAGCAGCCATAAATTCAGTGTGTAACCTTAGGTGGTTCACTATTATTGCAGCCTTCTCATCTGCAGTATGGGAATAGTGGTCCATCATGCACTGTTCTTGGACACATTACATGAGTCAGGAAGTACACATTTCCTGGCAAACATGGGTCCTTGCACTTTTGTGCCTTGAATATTGTGAACGGGGGGACGGGGAAGAATTTCTGTGGAACAATGGACAATAGAGAGATACAGGTGGTGACCATTTTGCATGCATCCAATTGACACACAACTGCCAACATGCGCCTGGCTTTCGGCTCCAGAAGGGGGTGGAATGGGGTGGCGGCAGAACGGGCTTATGCACGACCACTGGTGTGCACAAGACCTATAACACAACCCCTGTGCAAACAGGAAGTTGCCTGTACCAATACTTCTGCCTATTGCTTTCCCACTGCAATTCCCCCCTTCAGCTGCTTTGTAAAATTAAAAGAAGTGCAAAATCTGAAGGATAGCTATGTTCTGATGTGTGCTTTTGTCAAGGAGATGCAAATTACCGGTAGGTTGGTTAACTTAAAAATGTGGATCAAAGATAACACTACCACCACCATACTAATACCATAATTACTATCATCAACAACTGTACCATATATAATGTGATACAATGCAGTATATATATTTATTTATTATAACAATATCCTGCCTTTCTTCCACCATGGAACTCAAGAAAGTGTACTTGCAGTTCCCTAACAATCTCCTATCAGGGCACTGACCAGACTCAGACCTGCTAAGCTTCAGCAATATGGCTGCAATCTGCGCCTTCAGCCCATGCCCTAGGTAGAGAATATATGAGGAATAGCCTAGGTTTTATAGCAACACCCCCCCCCACCAAAAAAAACACCCCATGCCCAATTCATCTGTTAATTGCAATAGTATGGGATTCATTTCCACGTGGTAAATGGAGCAGACATGCTGAGATGGAGAAATGATATTCCACCTCCCAAATAATTTGGGACAAGACCCAGGCAAGTGGCTCCCATGTTGTATTGGACTGTCATGGAAGACTATTGTTATTTCAAGGAGATTTAGGTGGTATCCAGCAATGCTCCTTTTGCATCTAGAAATCATGTGGGCCTCTGGCCTTTAAATGGTTAATTCTGTTTCAAGCCTGCTATTCACAGCTAGATATATAGGCTTTGATGGCACTGTGTGGGATTCTTTAGCTCTGATATGCTGGCACCTGCAAAAGGGTGTGTCAGCTAGTCTTAGAAGTTGTCCATGTTGACTGCCCGCCATTTCATTTTGGTGAAGTAGCCTTTCATTTTGATGAGAAACTGATGTGTTCCCACCCAATGCCAGATGCGGCTTACATAATTCCAACAATATATAAGCCCTGAGAACACCTCTGTTGGTAGAAACTCTATGCAAATCTTTCTGGAGAGTGTTGCATACCAGCCAGCTTCAGGAGTCATGTCTATTGAGGGAGCCAGTGTGGTGTAGTGGTTAAGAGCGGTGGACTCGTAATCTGGTGAACTGGGTTCGCTTCCCCGCTCCTCCACATGCAGCTGCAGGGTGACCTTGGGCTAGTCACACTTCTCTGAAGTCTCTCAGCCCCACTCACCTCACAGAGTGTTTGTTGTGCGGGAGGAAGGGAAAAGGAGATTATTAGCCGCTTTGAGACTCCTTAGGGTAGTGATAAAGCGGGATATCAAATCCAAACTCTTCTCTTCTTCTTATTGCTGATGGGAAGCCCAGCAGCCAGAAGGGCGTAAGATAATTGCAGTGCTTCATAGTTTTCTTTGGGCTGTTTAATAAAATCTTTAGTGTTCACCCCATTTGTGTCTTCGTTATGCTCCAAATCCAAAAAGAACCTCTGCTCTTCAGCAGAAAACATGTTTCTACTGTGATGTATGGACTGAACCCAAGATTAAAGCTGCCAATATGTATGGCAATGCTTTGTATATCTCTCTTGTGGCAGCACCAACTTTACCTTCTGAGGTAAGGCAGGCAGTGACAGTGATATTTCAGTGCCTGCTAAAATTGTATTTGTTCTTTTCTGGCTATGGAGTGCTTTGTCCCAGCTTGTTGTTTTCTGTTGAAGTTATTTCTTTCTCTCTGAGTCGTGGATATGGCTGAATTTATTGTTTTAATTGGATTTTTAATGATAATGTATTTTAATGATTTTTATTATTTGTGCACTGCCTCGGAACATTCTGTGCAAGGCAGCATAAAACATTTTAAGTAAATAAACTGTGTACAGGATTGCAGTTTTATTTAACATACATGATACTGGAAAAGAGAAGGAAAGCAGAGGTACCAAAGAAAGAATGAATGAAAGGGGGTGAGTGGGAATAGCATTCTCAAAGAAAGAACTTATTCTTGGCCTGTGGAAAATGCATCTTATCTTTGGAGGTGGTGCCAGAACAGTATTCTGAATAAGACTGACATTCTGCAAAAAAGGAGGGGGGCTGGAATCCACCTAGGTTCACTGTTCATTGCAGAATTTACACAGAAGTAGATCTACAACTTAGTTCTTTTCATTTATTGTCACCTGCACAGTAGTGAAAAATATCCTCATCTTTTACCCACTTACCAACTACATTTTTCCTTCCAGAAAAACTTCTGTGACAAGACTATCCCACAAAAATTATGTTCTCATTGATATGCTTTTGCGTCCAGCGTTAAGCTAAATAAATATCCTTTCAGGGGTTTTCAAGCAAAAAACAAGAACTTCGACAAGTGCCCTGCTTCTGACACAGGCTTAGTATTGGAACATTTTACCACCCTCAAACACATTTGAATTGACTTGGCATAGAATTATACTCCATAAAACTATGTATTACAGTTTCATATACTACCCAATGTCAATTTTGTACTACCTTGGAAGTCACATAGTCATAAAACTATGTCCATTTTTTAATTTTCTTGGAAGAGGGCTAATATATATACTTTTTTTTGGAATGAAAATCAGATATCCCTTAGAATATTTCCTGCAAATTGCAAAAGTGGCCAAAACACAGGCAGCACGCCTGGAAGGGATGGATGCAGAAATAAAAGTAAAGATAGATTTCATTCTGTAGAGAGATGAAAAAGAAGCACCGTAGAAAGAAAGAAATGTCCAGCTTTATGAGCTGCAGACTATTTTAAATTTGAAGCTATTTAAGCCTACTGCTTCTTTAAAAAGCAAGTTGATGAAGTAGAGCCCTTAATAAACAATACAGCAAAAACATCCTGGCATTTTTCAAAGGAAAAAAGTGTAACATTTTGTAAAAATGGAAAACTAATGATGTTTTCAAGGTTATTTTTGTTTTACGCTTAAGTTCCCAAAACAAGTTTCTAAGGTGCAGGAAATAGCTAAAGAAAAAAGAAGAAAATATGTACAAGAAATAATGCTGAGGAAAAAGATTTTTCATATTTAATGTTGGTTCTACTGTAAAATAACTATAATAAATATTTAAAATGGATAATGAATAACAATTACAGTTTTTAAAAAGTATGTGATGTTATGAAGTAGGAAATTGTTCTAATACTGATTTTATTTTATCATAGAATTAAGTATGCAGTGCTTTTTAAAACCAAAAGGAAGGTGTTTCAAAATAAAAAAGGGTGGGTTTTAATAAGTAAAAGATGAGTTTACTAAAATCACTGTGATATTATTTCACAGGGTTCCACTTGTTATACCCTAATCATGAGCCAAAGTTTGCCACACTCTAATGGAAACAGATGAAAGTGCATCCAGACTATCATTATTTTGTGGTAGGATGGAAACTTTGAAAGCTTGCAAAATTAAGTCAATTAAAGTGTTCTATTAGCACACAAATAAAAAACAAAAAACCACAAGAATTTTGTAGTTAGAAAGTGATGGGGAAAAACATCAAAATGTGGGGGATAAATGGTTGATTAAGCACCATGAATGCTTATTGTCATATAGCCACCCCATAAACAAATTAGAACAAATGTTCATTAAAGTTTGGACATGATAGCCTAACCACTGCATAAGCTTTGTGCAAGAAAGTCAGAATGAATGCTCAATGAACATGATGTTTACACCTAAGTTTCCTGACCACTGGACTCAGGGATGCTCTAATGGGGGAGATGCAAACATCTGTTTCTAAGCTTATGCCATTCATATGAGATGAATGTTTGTGTACTGAATAGTTCAGTCTCATCCTAGCATTCCAGCCATCTGCACATGTTGATTGATACTTGTGGTTCGAGGACCCGACCCCCGCGCCGTGGAAATGAATAGACAAGGACACGTGATATATGGTTTATGGGCATGGAAAGGCCACAACTTTATTGGTTACAGCAGTGAAAAGGTATTGGCTTAGGCATTGGATGTCCACCACAGGGGTTGAATCACCAGTGGGCGGAGCCTGTTGATGATAATACAACTATAGGCTCTCCCCTGACGTCACCGGGGGTCGTGCCATGGCCTCCCGCCAAGCAGGCATCGGACAGAATACACGACCGCCGGATTCCTTTAACGGAATACCCAAAATTGAAGGCGTAGGCGATGGCCACACCTAGCCTTCCAACACACCACAACACCATAATCCAATGCCTAACCTACCCACCAATACCACGAAAGTTGTGACGATTGCTACGAGGTAGGCGAAAAAACCTCATGGCCTACTGCCATGCGGAAAAACTCCTACCAGGCCCCCCGACTAACCAGGGCGACCAACCTAAGGTCCATAGCAAGGCCGAGACCCTAAGCTAAAGGGAGTGGAGGGTGGGTGACTCTCGGCGAGATGAGGAGGAAAGAGGCCGGGGAGAGGGCTGGCGCTTCGATTTAAGGTTAGCTGGACACGCCCCCCCAGCGGCACCCGATTGGGTGCCGGCTGGTGGGCGGGGCGCCAGCCAGGTGAGCTTAGGAAAGCAGGGGGCGGTTGCCCCCTGCTAGGGGCGGTGCTCGGGCTCCCGCCCACAACCACTCCCCTCTCTTTCAGGGAGGAGAGTCTTTGTGGTTCGAGGACCCGACCCCCGCGCCGTGGAAATGAATAGACAAGGACACGTGATATATGGTTTATGGGCATGGAAAGGCCACAACTTTATTGGTTACAGCAGTGAAAAGGTATTGGCTTAGGCATTGGATGTCCACCACAGGGGTTGAATCACCAGTGGGCGGAGCCTGTTGATGATAATACAACTATAGGCTCTCCCCTGACGTCACCGGGGGTCGTGCCATGGCCTCCCGCCAAGCAGGCATCGGACAGAATACACGACCGCCGGATTCCTTTAACGGAATACCCAAAATTGAAGGCGTAGGCGATGGCCACACCTAGCCTTCCAACACACCACAACACCATAATCCAATGCCTAACCGCCACACGAGCCAAAGGCTCGCCGCCAATACCCTCACAGCTGCAACCAATCCCTAACACTACCGTTGATGCTGTCAAGCCACAGGTCATTCCCCAGGTCTGAGAGATGAACCCCGTCATCACGATACAAGTCCATGTTGCCAATCCGAATACGATCATGCACAATAACTTGGCCATTCCGACAGCGCACCCAACGGGACACGGCCCGGTTCAAAGTCTTTCTGATTTTCTCAATGGCCATACAACTGTAAGCTCCGCGCCAAACAATCCGCTTCAGGAGGGAGGACCAGAACACCATTGTTCCGGGACACAAGACAGCAATCTCATTCAAATCATTTCGAATGTTCCATGACAAGTCCGCAGTTCTTCTATCAACAAGGTCGTTCTCCCCCAATTGAATAATAAGGATGTCGGGAGGGCCAAACGTGGCCACTTTCACCCTCAACAACGGCATAAGCTCCTGCCAACGCATGCCTCTTCTGGAAAACCAGAAACAACGTACTCCAGGATGCAGCCCAAGGTTAGTGGTGAGGCCAGAACCACACGCACTTGCGCGGGCCCAGTGAACTATACTGTGGCCACAAATCCACACAATCTTTTTGACGGCAGCTGAGGATGAAAAGGAAAAGAGGAACGGTAAGTCGGAGTAATGGATAAACACAATCTAATGGATATAGGCTTTATACGCATCGGATTTCCAACAGCCCATCTCCTTAATCCTGTCTACTGGCAAGCCCAGACGAGCCGCTGTTGTTGCGGCGCCGATCCTGAAGGAATGGGCTGCGTAATCGTGCGATGGTAACCCACAAGCGCCAATGGCCCTGCGTAGCACCCTCGTGAACTGGTGTCTGAGTAAAGGGGACCCATCCGCATGTACCAGCAGCGGGCTCGGGCCGGGAGGCCGGAGGTGGAGGAACCTTCTGGTGTCCTTTACCGGGCATGGGCCCTTCTCAGCTAATGCTGCCAACTTCACCAGCACTCCCCTACCCGCCTGGTCTGTTTTTGACTGACGTATATGCACCGACATGGACCCATCCCCCAGTTGCACGTCTTCCACTAGAAGGCCGCGCCATGAGCCGTTTGCACTAACCTCGGCTACTACCTCCCCTACGCGCAGGGCCCCAAAAAATGCAATCGCATATGCTGCGGAGAACATGCGGGCCTCATACTTGGACCAGCAGATGGACCTCAGATTTAAACGGATCTGAGAAAGTAAGCCATACGATATAGGCTTACGGCCCCTGGCCCTAGGAGGTTGCAGCCTACTCCATCCCTCTATGGCTCGGCGAACTAGGAAGTCACTGCCTGGGTCAGACGAAAACGTGGCTTTGGTGAAGAAGCTAATGGCAGCTACGTGAATCTTAAGGGTTTTTGGGGCCCGACCCAGATCATCAAGGTGGGAAAGGTATCTTAGGACGTCGTCGGTGGACGGTGGCACACTAGGGCCGGTACCGGATAACCCCATCCTGAAGCCCAGGAAATCGCACCAGGCCTTCTTGTAAGACCTGAGGGTGGAGGTGCGATAGACGCTAATACTCCCTTAATCACTTTGCGTCTCCAACGTTCCACAGATGCTCCGGAAAGGGTTCGGGCAACAGTTGCGCTCCAGGTGCAAGCGACCGGAAGCGAGGCATCTGAAAGCGAGACAAAGCATCCGCAATATTATTATTGATACCGAGTACAAATTTGGCCGAAAAGATTATGTTATACTCGAGGCACCGGAGCACGAATGACCGCAGGAGGGCCGCTACCCTTGTAGATCGAGATGACTGCCTTTCTAAGATTTTCGCCACCGCCTGGTTGTCGGTTCTGAAGCATACCCGACGATTTTGAAACTCCTTCGTCCAGATGTGCACCGCGACCACTATCGGAAAAAACTCGAGAAAAGTCAGGTCTCGCGTGATAGCCTCGCCCTGCCATCCTGCTGGCCACTGCTGAGCACACCATCACCCCCTAAAGTACACACCAAAACCTAGCGACCCTGCCGCATCCGATTGGACCTGAAAATCTGAAGTTAAGTTAAGAATATCCTGCCATAGCGAGACTCCATTATAATTATCTAAGAAGGTCCCCCAAACCTCCAGGTCTTCCTTGACCGATTTCGGGAGTCTAACCCTGTGGTGCGGATGATTGAGGCCTACTGACAGCCTGGCCAAGCGGGTGCAGAAGGGGCGTCCCGGGGAGATCACCCTGCAAGCGAGGTTAAAATGACCTAATAGGGACTGGATCTGCCTAAGGGTAATCTTTTTTAGCAGAAGGGTGGGCCGGATTATTTCCCTAAGGCTGTCAATTTTTTCCCTAGGTAAGCGGGAGGATTGAGCTAACTCGATGCCCAGATACGTGAGGCAAGTAGTGGGTCCCTCTGTTTTCTCCGCTGCAAGAGGAACACCCAAGTCCTGCGCCAAGGCCGCAAAGGCCTCCAGCAGTGAGGCGCATTCCCCGGAGGCGGACCTCCCCATGAAGAGAAAGTCATCCAAATAGTGCGTAACCCCAATGGAATTTGTTTTAAATCTTAAGGCCCAATCCAAAAAAGGTGCTAAATGTTTCGAAAGCCGAACAGGCTACAGAGCAGCCCATTGGCATGGCCTTATCCACATAATATTTACCTTGAAATATGCACCGGCAAAAGGCGGAAAGCCGATTCAATATCACACTTCGCCAAAAGCGCCCCTTGACCAAAACTCCTGATCAATTTAACCGCGTGATCGAAGGTGGCATACTTCACCGAGCATAACTCTGGTGGAATGGCGTCATTTACTAAGCCGCCCTTCGGATAGGATAAATTGTGAATGGGCTGAAATTCCCCAGGATTCTTCTTCAGCACGATGCCCAAGGGCGATATACGCAGGTTTGGGAAGGGTTTTTGTTGTTGTTGCTGCTGTTGTTTTCGTTTGTTTTTTGTTTGTTTTGTTTTTTGTGTGGTTTTTTTTTTGTGTGTGTGTGTGTGTATGTTTTTTTTTGATACTGTAAACGTCAGGTTTCAGTTTCACTCTAGCTAGAAATAACTGCTACATATGCAACATGTTCTAGAAGATTGCCAAAGGTGAGCTCTTAGCCAAAGCGTTATCCACTTCAGTGAAGTGTTATTTCTCACAAAACTAGCAATTTGTTTACTAACTATACATGTTCCCTAATATGGTTAACGGACTGAAATTATGCGATTCCGACTGTTGTGCTTAAAGGCTTACTAGATTCTAGGACGGAGGACAAAATCATTATTGTACTTCTTTGCAATTTTGCCCACAGCTGCCCTGCTCATTGGGAGAACAGGGAATGGATCTGGAACACTTCAAAGCTCCCATGTGTCTTCCTGTTTGGGCTGTCATTTTGTTAAAGCTGTGGTCTTGCTCTTGTAGTTGATCTGGGAGAAAGGCAGGTTCCCCAGGAAAAAATAATTCCTGTATGAGGTGTTATGGAATGATACATTTGGTTGCCTAATAATCTCAAAAGGGGGGTGGGTCTGGGAAGGGGTGCCTCCGTCTGGAGACCAAGCAGGGGCTAAGTGGTGGCCCTGTTGGGTTCATCCCATAGTGTATGCCATAGTGTGACTCCAGAGGCAGAGCTAGCTGCTCTGGCACCCAGAGTGGCACACATGGTGGGGTGGGGCTAGCTACCCATGGGGCGGGGCGAGCGTCCTTTCCCTTACTGACTTCTGATTAGTAGAGTCCTTCGCGGTTAAGGAGCCAACTACTAGGATTCTAAAACCCTCTGAGAAACCCTTCCAAAGATAGGATGCTGCACTTCCGTCCGGATGGATGGACAAGTGGTTGAGGAGAGGAGAAAGCTGAATTTGAGAAAATGCTAGACCCAGAAGGACTTTATCGATGGTTCCCTGCTGCGGGGGTTCGTCTGGAACTAGAGTGGTGAAAGCCCCGACCTCCCCGAAAGAGCCGCTTCCCTTTGTAACACACTGTGGCTGGGTGAGCCCCTGCACATCTCTCACACTCGTGCGGGTACTTACAAGACTGCCATTGGCATTGCCCTTTATTGAATTACCCGCACACCTTACGTTTAAATCCTTCTAAGGTCCAGCTTTCCAGTGCGATACACCTCTGATGGCTTCTTCTCGACATAAAGGGCGTAAGCCATTCTGACTCGTCATCACCGGCTGATGAGGTGCCTGATTCTGGAAGCTAGACCCTGGGCTGCTTATTCTGCAAAGAAGAACTGGAAGCCACCGGGTTATTGATACGGGCCGGCAGCCTCCACGCAGGCGCCCCGATGCGGTTCTGAAAGTCAGTCGTCACCGAGCAAGGCCGAGACCTAGTTTGCACAGCCGCCGTTCCTGACTGAGGGCTTGGGCCTGCACCTGGGTTGTTTAAAGGCTGGCCACTGGTTTGCGAAACAAGGAAGTAAGAAACACAAGGCAAATAGAACTAAAGAATAGCTAAGAGAAAGCGCTGCTCATAGTCAACCATGAATGATCTGAAGGCATTGAGGAAATGCGAAATGGGTTTGGGTTTATTATTATGACGGTCGCCAGCTGCAGTGTGTGCTGGTGCTGCACCCGTGCGCTTCCTCTTGGGCGCCATGAGCTGCTCTGTGCACTAGTAAAATGCGCCTACTATTTATTTTGTCACTAATTATATTATTTTAAATTTAATCTTCATTTATTTATTTATTTATTTAATATTATTAACTATTATTATTATTATTATTATTATTATTATTAATTTATTATTATTATTAATTTTCCAAATTTATTTTACGTATTATTTTATTATTGTTGTTGTTTTTAATTAGTATTAATATCACCAATCAATTAATAACTTGACTGTAAATAAATGTTAGTAAACAATTATTGTGCATCAATAAAGTTCAGAGCACAGTTGATGAATTAACTATTAATCAATAGTTTCTCAATTAATAGCCAATGGATTTATAGCTATGAGTAGGAATTACTATTATCAATTGCTCCGCGTAAATGCTGACAAAATGAACAATAACCAGCAACCTTGGCATTATCAGCATTATGCTCCAACCAGTTGAGCTATCCAAGCTCTTAAGTTGCCCCTTTTAAATGATAGGCAAATCTAGGCGCAAAGCAATGCCAAGTAATCAAACAGAATTGAAAATAACTGCTTACAAGGAGATGCTCAGAAGCTGCAGCCAAAATAAGAGAAAAGGGAATCAGTAAGATTCCACACCAGCGGTCCTGCTGGAGAAACTTTATCAAACAAAGGAAACTTTGCCAAGCAAAGAAAAGTAAATCTTTGCCCACAAGGTCGGCTCAAGACCAGTTGAGGGAAATAAGGGTGCTTAAACAGACAAAAGACTGTAATTGGTCAAACTGCTGGTTAGTTAAACTGACAATGCAACTAGAGCTGCTGAAGCCAGGTGCATAAAGACAATGCCTCCCAAAATGCTGGTCACTCAGAGAGCAATCAAGCCTGCCCCAGCAGTTGAAAAACCTGTCTGGCAACTGTGATTACTCAGGTAAGAAGCAAAGGAAACTCCAAAGACCAATGTGGAGGGGAGGGGTGGAGGGGTGGAGGGCGGAGAAGGAAAGTGGGGGGGGGGAGAGTTGGGAGGGAGGAGTGGAGGGAAAATGAACATGCCGGGCAAGGAAAATCTTTTTGAAGAAAAGGAAAAATAGATGTCCTTACAGTGAGCCAAAATGAAGTGGAAATATAAACCTGGACTTTTCATTAAGGTACCATAAGCCGTAACCTTTGTTGTTGTTGTTGTTGTTGTTGTTGTTGTTGTTTAAAAATGGTTTTCTTTAGGGAGCCTGTACTGGCAAGTGAAGCCAATGACAAGAACCAGGCAAAGGCACACCTTCAAGGTTCTAAACGTATGAACGTGCCGTGCTGAGGAATGGTTCCCTGATCAGAAACCCTGAATTGTCCACCCCAAGCCCTGCCTTATTTCTATCCTCCAAACATCAAGCGACGGGGGGGGGTGGCTTAGAGAAACCAAGAGGGGTGAGGTTTAAGTCTTTTCCAAGCCCCGGCAGCCTTTAAAATTTACAGGGGGCTCCCGATTTAAGTGGTACCAATGGAAGGGATGGCAGGGTAAATTAAACCCACGCTAGAAGAGTAATAAATCAATAAACGGCAGGCACAAACACACGCTGCAAGCACACCCACACACACACAACTTAAAATCAGAAAGGAACAGGAAAAGGAACCCTGAGGATCATCTAGTTCAACCCAGGCAATGCAGAAATATTCAGCTGTCCCATACAGGGATCAAACTTGCAACCTTGGCATTATCAGCACCATGCAGTCACCCAGACCAGCCACGCAATTGGACAGGCAAGGGCAATAGAGGGGAAATGTACAAGCTTAAAATAAAACGCACAGCTGCCAAGCAGAGGCAGGGAAGACAAGCAAGGAGATAAGGGAGAAAGAAAGATGGAGCCACACTCACACTCAGACCTCACCGGGGGCATGTGCTGGGCAAGGGAAGAAGCTGCAGCTCAAGAAAGGTAATTCGCTCTTAGACCGCACAAGCAAATAAAGCACCAGGAGCGGGGGGGGGGGGGTTGGGAATGGAAGGTTAAATGTAGGTTTTGAAAAAAAAGAGGACACAGCAAGGCAAACCTGGATTTTTAAAAGCAGTAAAGCAATGAGCGCATGCAAGCCTCCTAAAGTTAAAAGGCAAGCCATGAACCAAGCATCCTCCCCACACACAAACCCCCCAACTCCAAACCTTGTGGCTCTTCCCTGTGATGACTGTGATGACTCCTAGCTGATGACTCTCGGCGAGATGAGGAGGAAAGAGGCCGGGGAGAGGGCTGGCGCTTCGATTTAAGGTTAGCTGGACACGCCCCCCCAGCGGCACCCGATTGGGTGCCGGCTGGTGGGCGGGGCGCCAGCCAGGTGAGCTTAGGAAAGCAGGGGGCGGTTGCCCCCTGCTAGGGGCGGTGCTCGGGCTCCCGCCCACAACCACTCCCCTCTCTTTCAGGGAGGAGAGTCTTTCCCATGCACGGGTAATAGAGAGGTGTCTCATCCAACCACATCATGAATGGTGGTGTGTGTTTGTCACACAGACACAGACACACACACACACACACACACACACACACACATTTTGCCAAAGAAGCAGTTAATGTGGCTCTTGCTGTGCTTTTATCCCTGTTACTGGGAATGCATAGTAGGATCACAACCACTACTATCATTAGCTCTGATGAAGAGGCCGCTGCCATAAGACCATGCTAGCCATTTGAAGCAGTCCAATGAATCAGTGTTGCCTATATTCTGGATATTTCTTCCTGTGACTCTTAAAATGTTACTTTGCTATGAAGCTAGGGAAAAGAAGAAATGTTTCAAAGTTAGAAGAGGAAATTTGAGAATGTTGCAAGTGATGTGGATTCTGATTTGGGCAGTTGTTGATGCCTAAAACAATCCAGATTCACTCAATGAATGTGCAATGGGACATTTGTTTCATGCTAACTCAGTTTAAACCTCTTCCATTTTCTCTCATAGTGAATGAACACAAATTATTTATTATTTTATTTACCCATCACATTTGAATCCCTCCAAAGTGTTTTATGAAATGGTGATTGCAAACAAATAACCAATGTTGCAGACAAGTTGAACTATGACACTGTAGATAAAGGGGTAATATTTACTGCTTCTCCCCCACCTTCCTCTGCCTTGTTACTTTAACACATTACATGTTATAATGTAATCTATGAGATAGAAACAATACTAGGAGTCCTAATTAAATTAAAAGTAATTACCACTCGTACAGATACGGCATTCAATTGAGCAGCTGCAAGTTGATATTTTGTCATGCCCAGTTTATCTATATGCATGTGCCTGATTCTTTGTATCAGTTATTAATGGTGTTTACGGAGTGGCCAAGAACGATGGAGGGGAAATGGGAATAAGAAAACAAGGGGACTTATTTTTTAAAAAGAAAAGAAAAAGGAGAGGATTAGAAGAGTGTTAGAGATGATTAATACTGCCTTTCTGTTAGGATTTTGACATGGTATTTAGAAGTGATCTCTTGATTTTCGAATGAGCTGATACATTATTTGTGTCTTTGGGAGTTAATAACTCCACATAACTGTTTTACACCACAAATCAATGCGTGTCTACTCAGAAGTAAGTCTCACTGAATTCAGTGGGGCTTACAACTATGTAAGTACAATCCTATATGTACTGTCTCACACCACCCCAATCTCCGAGTGGTGCTAGATACAGGGGGTTCCAGGCAGTTACCCAGGGTTCAGTTTCTTCAGAATGAGGAACAGCGGAGACTGTGGTGTCTTTGTGATCTATGGTTTATTTACACATATATACAAACTCCCATCATCCCTAGCTAACAGGACCAGTGGTCAGGGATGGTGCGAGTTGTAGTCCCAAAACATCTGGAGGGCTGAGTTTGCCTATGCCTGTTCTAGCTCATACACCTCATCTCCACTCTGGCTTATGTCTGAACTGCAGATGACGCATGCAGAAATGCTACCCATAGAAGTGAATGGCATTGTGGAGACAGTTGTCACCACTGTGGTACACTGAACAGTATGTATTTCTACAAATCACAGCAATTATTTCTAACTTTGCATCTGTACATAAAATTATCATGTGCAAATTTTATGCACATCCATGTCCAGTTTTGGGGTGATGGGAGTCTTCTTTTGGGGCAGTGTGTAATTGGTCACCATAGCCATGCACTACTCCAAAGCAGACCAGTGGCACTGAGGTACTACTTTTAATGTGTCAATGAATCACTTCTCCATTAACAACAATGATGAAGAGGGGAGCTGTTGATCAAATCCTGACCAGATTCTCCACTACTTGTCTATATGCGTGGCTGAGATTCCTCATTGGCACTTTGACTTCTTACATTTGAATAAGCTGAATACCAGTCTGATAGCTCAGTTGGTAGAGCATGAAACTCTTAATCTCTGGCCATGGGTTCAAGAATCAACATTGGGCCAAAAATTCCTGAATTGCAGGGGGTTGGACTAGATGACCCTCACAGTCCCTTCCAGCTCTACTATTCTATTATTCCATGGAGAACTGTCTTTTTTAAACATGCTTTTCAAGAAAATGGGTAAAATTTCATATATTAAAAGGTTAATAAAGGTAAAGGGTAAAGGGACCCCTGACCATTAGGTCCAGTCGTGGCCGACTTTGGGGTTGCGGCGCTCATCTCACTTTATTGGCCGAGGGAGCCGGCGTACAGCTTCCGGGTCATGTGGCCAGCATGACTAAGCCGCTTCTGGCGAACCAGGGCAGCGCACGGAAACACCGTTTACCTTCCCGCCAGAGCGGTACCTATTTATCTACTTGCACTTGACATGCTTTCGAACTGCTAGGTGGGCAGGAGCTGGGACCGAGCAACGGGAGCTCACCCTCTCACGGGGATTTGAACCGCTGACCTTCTGATCGGCAAGTCCTAGGCTCTGTGGTTTAACCCACAGTGCCATCTGCGTCAAAAGGTTAATAGTGATGTCAAAATAATCAGTGTTTTTAAGGCAAATTGTTAATTTGCATCTGTTTTAAGGTATGCTATTCTGCCAGAGCATTCAAAAAACCCTATGAATGAAAATGAGACCCCAACATTTATGAGCAACAAACAAGATTTTCAATTTTGAGTTGAAAAATATCTGACCTCCACATGGAACCTTATATAAGATGAAATAGGCAATTGTAACACAAAAATGCTGTACAGGATTGCTAACTTTCTGTTTTTACTCTGGATAGGTCTTAAAAATTGGACAGTCTCCAACCAAAATAGTTCACAGCTGTTGTGGGGGGCGGAAGCATGTTGTCCGTTTGACTGACTGTTATCTTGCCGGGATGAGGCTGCTATAAATATAAGCAATTATACCATAAGCAGTCAAATTAAATTTTCATAACTAGGAAACCACATTTTACCTTCAGGCACAGCCTGATGTCTTTTGCTTCATTCACGAGTCCTTAATCCTATGCATTAAATCTAAACAAATCAATGTTTACCAACATTAATATTTTAAGATTCTGTGCTTGCTCTAGCTGTCGACATCTTCTGCTTTTATATGGAACACTTTCTGCCATTCAACTTCAATATGGCATAGTCAGGTGCTGCTTCTCTGCTCTTATGTCCTACTTTATTTGATACTTTCACACAGCTAAAATTGCTCTCCAACCTAAGGCCAGCATGGGATTGATTTTTATGCCACGAGGCGGGGAATTTTGGCTCTTCAGGTGTTGCTGGGCTGCATGCCCTACTCTTCCTGACCATTGTACATGCTACCAGGGGTTGAAGGGAGTTGGGCTTCACCAACATCTAGAGAGCCACAGGTTTCCCATCCCTGCAGGATTCTCAGAACACCAAACGAATGACAACTGAGTGTTTAGCAAACAGAGGCTACAGTAATTGCTGTATAATTTCTGTAGTATTTTTATTGTATGTTTTAGCTGTATGAAAGCAGACCGAACTTTAGAGGGGAGAATTTAGTGGCATTGACATGATTGAGCCTACATCTCTAGATCCAAGCATCCGAGTCACTGTTATTGGAGCTCTGGTCCTGGTCACTCCTTTCTCTGCCCTCTAATAAGCCAAAATGCAATATCTGATGACAATACCCCCTGAATACCCCTCTGTCTTTACAAGCTGAAGCCAATAAAGCATGGAACAGGAGGTGGATAGGACTAGCATACAGCATATTTTGGTTTACTAGATAATACTGGATGAAAGAGAAGAGGTGACAAATAAAACACTATATCACATTTATACATCAAGATCAGTGTGTGTTTCCCCCCTAGAAAAATGGTGCTATGGCCCTCCTAATTTGGTTGTAAATCGCTTGGGGATGCCTATTAACTACTACTGTACCTTGAAAATCCTGTATAGTTGCTCTGACCACCCTCTGCTGATATAATCAGGAGACAATCTGGTGTATTCCACATATTTTGGACTCCCATCATCACTGACCATTGGCCATGCTGACTGGGGTGATAGGCTCTGTAGTCTACAGCATCTGGAAAGGGCAAAAGCTGGAGAAAGCTAATATATAAAATGCCACACTTGCGATTGCTCTTTTACTCTCACTTTCCCATTTCCACCAGTGAGGAATTCTTATCTGCCATAGATTAATACATCCACACTGAATTAATTCACTATTGCGTGCCCAACGCTGTGGAAAGCCCTCTTAGCTGTCATCAGGGAGGCACCCTCTTTATTGAACTTCAGGCACTTGGTGAAGACTTTTCTTTATATATATATCTATGAATTTCAGCCAACAGTTCAAGTAAGCTTTTCTGATCTCATGGATAATTTTATATTATTGTATTCGTTGTATCTCTTTTATAACTTCATTGTAAACCACTTAGAAACTGTGGTCTTAAGTAGTATATACCGTATTTTTTGCTCTATAAGACGCACCAGACCACAAGATGCACCTAGTTTTTGGAGGAGGAAAACAAGAAAAAAAATATTCTTAATCTCAGAAGCCAGAACACCAAGAGGGATCGCTATGTGGCGAAAGCAGCAATCCCTCTTGCTGTTCTGGCTTCTGGGATAGCTGTGCAGCCTGCATTCGCTCCATAAGATGCACACACATTTCCCCTTACTTTTTAGGAGGGAAAAGGTGAGTCTTACAGAGCAAAAAATATGGTAAATGGTACAAACAAACAAACATTCCTTGCATATGCACATTTCCCAAAATATGGAATGTATTGGGGAACATTAAATGTTGCACGGTGCACTTTCAGCTCCATATAATGTGGGCAATACCAGTTTTTTTAAGGAATACAATGGAGGTGCAGTGTTATGGCCCACATTCCCATCCCCCATTCCAAAAGAATCCACCCTTAGCCATGGGAAATAATGGAAGATACCTGAAGGCCAATTGTAGTCTCTCCCTGGTCATACCCAGGCCCTCCCTAAACACATTAACCCACACAATACAGATTTTTGAGGGCCACCACTAGAGGGCAGGGATGAACAAAGTGTCTCAACACTGGAGGCACTGCATTGCAGGACAATACAGTATTTCCTCTTTTGATATTTATAACTTCTTTTTTTGTTAGCCAGAAGAGAGCAGAACTGAGATCAACCTCTAGCTATTAACCTGCCACTAGATTGCTTGGTTTATCCTCCTTGGATAAGATGACAAGATGTGGGGAAAGTGCAGGGAAAGGAAAAGAGAATTTCGCTTATTCTAAATGTTTCCTGCACAAACACAGGTTTTTGTCCATACCTAGGACTTATAAATCGGAAAGCAGAGCTCAGCAGGCTGTGTCCATCAGCACTGGTGAGAAGAGGCAGATAATATGGAAGCAGATAATTACCAAACGAACACCAGCAGCCGCATTTTTTCAGTCATTTTTTTATTATTAGGGGGAAAAAATTAAATCCCGATATCTAGTATGTTGGTTGTGTTTTTCTGGCACCCACTCGATGTTTGTATGCCTGCTGGGCTGCAATCCGGAGGCTGGGGAAGAAGAAAAAAAATAAAATAAAGCACACTGCAATTTCTAGCCAGCTACTTCGCTGTTCTCTGTGCCTAGCTTCAAAGATTTTTAAAAATATATTTTTCTGCACCACAGCTCAGAGTTGCTAAATCCAGAAATTGAAACATTCTGGGAACCAAATCATTTTGGGGGCAAATCAAAGCTCTTGGAACGCTGCCCTCAGGATTTTCAAGATAGTAGTTAATAGTGAAAACAGTTCAATATTTTTAAGGAAATCCCAATTACTGCAGGCTGCACTATTCAAATCCTTGAATGAAGGCAGCATATCTAACAGGAGTAGATGTTCTGTGCGTGAATGGCTGTGTATCCTGCATATACCACCACAGAAGAATTAATGGGAAAAGTCCCAGTTGTACTTCATGTCTATTGTACATATTGATACAAATGCTGTCGAAATTGGTACTGACTGCTTAGGTAAGGCTTTGTTCTGTCTCTCACATAAAGCGGGAGTTAAATCCCTTTGTTAGGCATGAAAACAAATACTCTTCACAAACAAAATTATTCCACTTACTCTAGAAATAATGTTTCCATTTGCTCAATAGAAAATCCCTGGTGCTTCTGTCTTGTGTTTGTCAGAAGAGATTGTCGCATTGTAGACACAGGCATATCTTATGCTTATCCTAGACTTTACCCACATTAGATTAAAAAAAAATCCTCTAAAAACAGCTTCTACTTTAGCAGCCTAGGGTACAAACCAGCTAAGGCTTCAGTCCTGCACAACAGAACTTACATCTGCATTGGTACACCTACAAGTTGGGTTCCTTGGTTTTAAGATCATTTATGGCCCAATCCTTCAATATGGTACACAAGACAAACAGAAGATTCCTGTAGCTGTTGTTTTTCTTGCAACTGCTAATGTGAGTGTTAGATAGGATGATTCCTGTTGAAAGAAAGCACTATTCTAAGAGTACTTTCTTCCCTGCTTCTTCCAAATTCATGCCTTATTTTCTTGCCTTTATTAATTCTGGCTCACCACTTTCGACCGTTCCTTTCATCTCTTTTTACTGAATGATGGTAAAATGTTAAAATAGGCATCCTCCTCCTCTTCTCTCTTCTTGTGTCTTCCTGCCCCCACCTCAAGCTCTTTGGGGTGTGTCCTCATGGTATGTAACATCTCTCATTCAGTTCTTTTTTCAATATTTTCCAGCCCAGATTTCATCCTTTGGTGACTCTGGTAATTCTCACTAAATATTTAGAGTTGTACCTGGTTGTTATACGTGTTAGGATTTATAGCTGTGTTTTTAGGTCACTCATTAAAAGGTAAATAGCCATAGTCTAGTTGCACTGTCCTAATCTCATACTAGACAAAATCAAGTTTCCACACCAATAAGCAGATGTGCACTTCTGAGCAAGGATTGCCAGAATTCGTCTTGGGATTGATAAACTCCATTTCTGAAGTATCTTGGGAAATTTTTAACTAGCTGGAAGAGCTCCAAAAGTAGGCAGAAACAGCTTGACTGGATGTTTAGATGCTAGATTTCTTGGATGTGTTGAAAGGGCATGCTTGTCAGACATCTTGTTCAGGGAATCATTATTGTAAGCATTTACAGCAAAAGAAGGAGAAGATGTTCCTGGAGACAGTAGAATATTTGGGGGTGGGAGGAATGACATTGATTAGAAATAACTGAAGGTTTAAAGTTGGCTAAGATGCTCCTGGGAAAGTTTGAAGTCACCCATTACTATAGCATTCATCTTTTTGAGTACTTCTTTGATTTTCTTCATCATCTCAAGGTTTGCCTGAGCCCTTTGATCAAGGGGATGTTAGCACATTCCCAGGACTCTCATTTTGTCCCACTCTTCCTCTGGAACAGGCAAAGAGCAATGTGATGGCTCTGCACTACATTTGGCAGCTGGAGAGGGATGGTGCCTGCCTGTCCTCCCTGTGGACTTCCTATACCCTCTGTCAGGGAGAAAGGTAGGGTGTACCTATCATCTTACCCTGGACCCAGAGGTATATCACAGCTTCTGCACAGTTGCTGTGATGGTGATGATGTATCCCACACGTCCCCTGAAAGGAGCTATGGTGACAAACACACAAATGACAGGACATTAAAAACATCTAAAAGTGATTTCAATACAGATGTAGACTGGAAGCGATCTCTACTTAAAAGGCATGTTGGAAGGACTTCAGTAGGTGACAAAATGACAACAGAGACAGTGTCTGTCTAATATTTAATGGGACATTTAATATTTAATTCCCCTTTGGGTAGAAGGTTCTCAAGATAATAGTGCCAGCACAGGCACTCTTGGAGGAAGCCGATTGGCTAAATACATTCTGGTCCAGGTTCAGGCCAATATCAGAAATGAATTGGCTTTGATTTTGCTGCTGTGGGCGAGGGGCGGCTTGTGACCCTGCTGCTCTTGCTCAGTCTCTCAGCAGCTTTTGATACCTTTAATGATGACATCTTGCTGGACAGCCTCTGTGAGTTGGGAATGGCAGGCACTATTTTACAGTGCTTCCATTTCTTCAAGGCCAGTTCTAGAGAGTATAACAATAAAACAATGAACAGGGTGGTGATACCTCCTGAAGGACATTGTCTGAACTGAAGGACAAACTGAAGGACATCGTCCTCTTTCTATGCTCCTCCCGATGGAAACATGCAGATGGGGACAGATATACCCCTGCTTTAAGTCGTTTACATGTTATCTTCTCTTGTATATTATTTACTACAAAGCTTGATGACAAAGCTCTTTAGCAACGAAACATCTGATTACTGGAACAACGTCCAAGCACTGAACCACTGGTATATCACAAGTGGACTCTTTATTACTGTGTTTGCAATTGTTTAAGATAAAACCTATTTTGGGGGAAACTACTTTTGCCATTTTTATGGACGTTTATTGTTTGGTTACAGATAGTTGCCTTGGTGGTATTATCTTGTGTCGGTTGCAGTTCTAGAGAGTAGAATGGGGTGCCTATATCACAGCCTCCTAGATCTTTATGTGAAGCCCATAAGCAGAACATGAGGGCAGTAAGCCTCTCTCATTTGAGCACACACTGCTATCCAGAGAGAAATTGCCTCTGATCCTTGAGGTTTAATGTAGCCATCATGGCTAGTAGTCATTGATAGCCTTTCTTCTTCATGAGGGTGATCTATGGATCTATAAAGGCTTCTTTCACACAATTCCTTGATGACTAGAGTCTTTGGAAACAATCCATGGAGCCATATCACTTTTGTAAAAATGCCCAGGTCACTCTGGGAGCAGTAGGAGAGACAATGACAATCATGCCAGGAAATGCAGCATTGTAACAGGAGCATGTGAACTACCAACAACCTATTTGAACTGAAGAATCTGGTGGGAACAGTTTCATTGAAACAGGCACAAAGCTTTGAGAAAGGATAAATATATAACTAGTATCTGCCATTTCCCCAGGTGTATTTAGGTGTTGCGAAAACCAAAGCCCACCCAAGATGGGCCTCTTTTGCATATTTCCTTCAGGAAAATTTGTTTTTCGTATTTGTCCTTTTGAATAATTCCCAGATTTTTCTGATCACCCTAATTACTGTAGGTACAAAAGAGCTTCACATACATTTACAAAAACAAACACTCACGGTACTTTTGTAATTACAAAGTCTGCCATTAAATTAGTATTTCATGTGTTTACATTTAAATTATTAACTGAGGCAGAATACAATGGAAGCAGAAAGAACTTGTAATTTCGGCGATAATAATGGAACACGATTAGAAGCATATCTTTCTAAAACCAAAATGTGGTTTGCGTTTGCATTTGCATTCTCTCCTTGTTTTAGCTGTCGTCAGGCCAATACATGTGTTCTCTTTCCTTTTGGGAGGCTATGTAATGTTTTATGGGTTTTTAAATAATATTCTCAAATCATTTGCACTAACCACATGGACTGAGCTAAGTGCAGTAGGAGTACTGGGACTGTACTGAAGCACAGTCGCAAGTTTTTTTCCTTTCTCAATACTAATAGCTAATTCCTTTGCACATCAAAATACCAGCCTTCTTCCAGCTTCCCATGCCACCTGCCCAGGGCATTTTTTCCTACCAGAAGAAGAAATGCCCCCCCCCCCCCAATACTGTGGCCAACATTTTGAAAAGTCTTGCTACCCCAGTCACTCGGGCTCCAATATCTGCCTTTTTCTATTCTCTTTTACTCCCCCCACCCCTGCCTGGTACATGACAGGTCCTGCTTCCCACACATAGCACCAATTGTGGGGCTCCAAAGAAAGACACAAGCCTGCCTCTTAATACATCACAAAGCACCTTAGGTTCCAACTTCGTTTACAATGCATACATTACTTAATCTAGATTTGGTTTTATTTTTGCTGACCTACACTTACTGACAATGGAAGGCTTAAGTAGCCCGTTCTTAGCATTGTTTATAGACAGAAATGATAGACACCAATCCTCAGATCCCTAGGATGGTGGTAGTTCTGCTATAATAATAATAATAATAATAATATTTATTTATTTATTTATTTATTTATTTATTTATTTATACATACATACATACATACATACATACCCCGCCCTCCCCAGCCAAGACCGGGCTCAGGGCGGCTAACAACCAAAAATAAAAACAAGTTGATTAAAATACAATTTAAAAAACAAGATTATAATTCAACTTTAAAACATTAGGATGCAGCCTCTTCACAGGAGGAGAAAGGAAAAAGAAAGAGAGGAAGGGAATCAAACTGATTCTAAGCCAAAGGCCAGGTGGAACAACTCTGTCTTACATGCCCTGCAGAAAGAAATCAGATCCCACAGGGCCCTGGTCTCATGAGACAGAGCGTTCCACCAGGCCGGAGCCAGAGTTGAAAAGGCCCTTGAATAGGGGCTGAGAAAATAAAGTGATGTGAAAATTACAGTATTGCCAACCATCTTTAGATTTGTTGCTGCTGCTGTGTTGTTAATATATGCACCGTCAGGGCCAGTGCTAGACCTCAGTGGGTTGTCAGAATAGGGCTAGGTTTGAGTGGGCTCTCAATTGCTGATAGTGCCAACCTGGGTCCCGACCTGGTGCCGCTATGTGCTTTTGCTGCCATGCATACTGCTGTTCACTTGCCTCAACCCAACCTGGACATGTTTCCCAGGGGGGTAGAAGCTGCTGCCACTGCTGGTGCTCTGCAATGGGAACCAAGCTGTGGTGTTCAGCTCTGATCCATGGCAACCTCCTGCTGCGCTAGATTATCCAAAATGCAATGTCCGACCTGATATGTTGCGTCTGTCGCTACATTTTGCATAATCAAATATGGCGAGAAGCCACTGTGGGTGTGAGCCAACTGCCAATTCCCATTCAAAAGTGCTGCTGCTGTGGACCAAACAATTATGTGTTTTTTAATGGGAGGGGCGGGATTAGGTGAGGTAGGCGAGTGATTGGCGTTGGCAGCAGCTAGAGTGCCGTACTGTGGGTATAATAGTGGCAAGGGTTGTGGGGACATCTGGCACAGGTGTCAGGAGCGAGCCAGCAAGAAATCACACTGATTAAGTGACGTTAAGTCTTAATGAGAAGAAACAGGATCTGCCCAGGAGTGTCAGGTCTTCTAATGAGCACAGCATTTATCTTTGGTAGTTCTTGCCCCCATGAGGCAATTGTGGAGAATGAACATCCCCAGCTTCCCCACAGCTGCCTACGTCTCCTCCTCTCCTGGGTCTTTTGCAAGCAATCTGAGATATGTCAGCTTGCCTTCTCTTTGCTCCTCCAGCTTCATACCTGGAAGACCAGGAGAGGGGAGGTTGTCACAGCAGGAGTGTGAGACACCATTGTTTCTTCACCAGTTTCAGTTAGTTGGCTGATACAAACTTGCATGGAGGGGACAGCTAGCTAGGCCAGGGAGTTGATTAATGCCTCCTTATGAGAAGGAGTGGTCCCTGCCTGGTTGAAGGAGGCACGGTAAGACCACTCCTCAGTAAACCCTCCTTTGATCTGGAAAATCTAAGTAATTCATCCAGTTGCCAATCTCCCCTTCTTGGGCAGGATTCTTGAGCAGGTGGTCATGCACCAGATCCAGGCACTGTTGGAGGAAACTGATTTTCTAAATCCATTTCAATCAGGTTTTAGCCCTGGTTTTGGCACCGGTTTTGGTCACCCTGTATGATTACCTCTGTCAGGAGAGTGACAGGGGAAATGTGTCTCTGTTAATTCTTCACCTCTCTAGGGCTTTCTATACAATCAATCATAGCAACCTCCTGGAATGGCTGTCCGAGTTGTGGGTAGGTAGCATCACTTTGTGGTGGTTCCATTCCTGACTGGATAGTCATTCCCAGAGGGTGATGCTTGGGGAGTGTTCTTCGGCCCTGTGGAGCCTTCAATACAGGGTTCCTCACGATTGGCAGTGGTGGTATTTTGAAAATTATTACCTTTGTTGAATATATTTTATCTGTACACAGTGACTTCTCTTACAAGCTTCTGATCATGCCAATCCCCAAGTGTCTGTACGAGTCTGTTCAGAAATAAGTCCCATTGAGTTCAGTATGGTATACTCACAGGTATATGATTGCAGCCTAAATCTGGTTACTCAAAAGTAAATTCAATTTCTTTCAGTGGAAATTGCTTTGAAATAAGAGTATTTGGGGTTACAAGGAACACAGCCATCCTGATTTTAGAGGTGAATATACCTGTTATTTCATAACTATTTTCTTTAGTTTTCAAAAACTATCCTTTAAAAAAGGGGGGTTTCAAACCTTCAGAAACTCCCTGGTGAGAATTTATCCAGTCTGTGCCAAGGTTCAGTTTGTTACAAACCATATCACCCCATTTTCTCTAAATATTCATATATCTGTTTTGATTCCAGAGAAGCACTTTCTATGACCTGTCTACTTGCATTGTAGCGTGTGTAAAAAAAAAAAGGAAAAGTTTGTGACTGCAACCCTAAATGTTTTATCACCTGTCAGACATTTCAGTGATAATAAAATGTAACATCCTTTAAATTAATTAGACATGATTAAGACTTCAAGCCCACAGGCCACTTAATTATGCAAAAATTATAAGTTAGCTATTTAAATTACCATTAAATTGATTCTTATGTTAATTGATATCTCACTTATAACCCTGCATTTCACTTCTATAGAATAACAGGAAATTATTAAACTTTAATGCATATACCTGAAAATGGTTAAGCAACCAGTCCTGTAAAGAAAATATACTGAAGATAAATAATGGAGGCAGATTTGGACATATACAGTCAAACACACACACACACACACACAAACACACACAAAACAATAGGGCCTGCTTTAGTTAGGTAGATCTGACATTGTTTATGCATAACCTATTATTACCCAAATTTGTTCTGATTTCTCTACCCTTCAACTGAGTAAAGCTTTGATTTTCCACAAATGCACAGTAACTGCTGGTACACAGATCATTCTGGCATGAATGGAATAAAAGCAGGGGGTTGGACTCGATGGCCCTTGTGGTCTCTTCCAACTCTATGATTCTATGATTCTAGGTGTGAAGGCATACCCAGAATTGCAGTACAGTATGTTAGTAGGTAGGTATTATTTCTCATCAAATTCACTTGGAGGTGAAGCCCTTGATCAATGAAACACAGCAAAACACTTTCTTTTTGTGGCTGTACATACAATTGCATGAAATTAATCATATAGCACCTTTCACCAGCTCAGGCTGGTACACTAATTCCAGACTCTCCTGGACAGCCACAGTGTGATCACAGTTATCCATGCCCTGGTGACCTCTAATCTTGATGCATACAGTACATGGGACTACTGATATTTGGAAACCTCAGGTAATTGGGGAACATAGGAAGGAGCCTTATACCAAATCAGACCGCTGGTCCACGTTTCCCAGTATTAACTGCACCAGTCTCCCATGATCTGGCACCCTCTAGATTTTGGGCTGGATATAAAGCCACTCCAATGCATCCCTGGCCTGCCTTCTACCTCTGCCCTGGGATCATAGAATTGCAACTTCAGGGTACAGATCAATGGATTTCCAGTTCATGCCAGTTTCACGTCTTCATTCAGAAACCCATTCTGCACTCTTTCCACGTTATTCTACAATCTTTCTTTTTCTAAAAAAAGAGAAAGAAATAAACAAAAACCCATATGAAAATTCACAGCTTTGGTGTGCCATTTTGCATGCATTTTACCTTAAAATACGCATTTTTGATAATTCATTTTATCCTATAATACTTATTTTCATGTGCATTCCCTCTAGAAACCCTGGGTTTCTTCAATTTTTGCAGGGTTTTTTTTAATTCAAAAAAACCTTTTAATCGGAATCTTGAACCTTCCATGTCTGGGCTGCCATGAGTTTTATTGCTTATAGTTTATTATTATTATTTTCTTATTTTTGATTCTTCTTAGGGTGGAACAGTGGAATAATTTGGTACACTTTGTCTCACAACATTCAAGAGTACTGCGAATACCTGAAGTTTAATTGTTTTCTGATCCACATATTAGCTCAGGAAGTGAAAATCAGGCTGGTTTGCTTAAAAATATGGATTGAATGATGTTCTCAAGTATCCTTAACTATGGCTTGTGTGTTTTAGCACTTTCTGAAATACTATAATTCATTTCATTTATATGGAGTAAAACTTTGTGTCTCAAAATCAGAACCTGGATCATAGTTAGGATGATAGACATTGTAGTTCAGACTTTATCTTAAGACAAACTCTTTCATGTGGAACTCTTTTAATTGAAAAGAGAAACACACCCACCCTTTTCCCTACCAGGTCCTAAGTTTTGCTTTAGTTAAAAATACTTTTAACTGGGTCAAGACCAAGTTCCTTAGGGTGACATTAAAAAGAGTTTGATTTAAATATTAGCTGTCAAGGAAATTTATAATTTTGGCAGTTATCAGACACCTTTATTCTGTGTAATGATGAAGATTTGACTTTGATTTTTCTTTTTCACCCAAATGAATGGTGCACCTTTCTTTAATTTCTGATACTTGTCGGCCATTTGGCCCAATAATGGCATGCAAAATGAACTCTTAAAAAATTTATGCTAACATTTATTAAATAATGTATCATAAAATAAGTCAATTTGAAATTCTAAGTTGAACTCCCTGTCTGCTTGTGAGTGTTCCACCCCCACCCCCCACCCTTTTCAGAAGCCCCATCTTCATAAACCATTTTCACAGCCTTTCTAATTAGTGTGAATATTTCAAAAAATGTTATTGTAAATTGATAGCTATTGAGCCGCATGCTAAAATTCTTTTTGGACTTCCCATTTAAATGTCTGTTCCTCCGTCGAAAGGGGCCACTTGAAGTGTCAAGAAAACTCTGGCACTGGTTACGTTAACCCAATGACACACCTATCTTGTGCAGCTTTTGGCAGTGGGGATGGGCTTAGTTCTAATCTAAGCATGACTGAAAATAAAATGTCAAAAGATGTAAATGCATCTCTAAAGGCCTGCTTTGATCTTGGTTTGATCCCATTCTACTGACTTAAGTGGGGTTAATTGCTTGTTTTAAATAGATTCTGGATTTCTAATAGTGTAATCCAAAGTGGAAGTCTTTGGATTTAACATGATTAGCAGCCCATCCTAAACTCATTTTCTTGTAAAAACTCATTGATGTCAATAGCACTCACTTCCAAGTATATGCATATTTTGTATTGGGGTGTTAGGGGCTATTTTCACAAGTGACACACAAAAAAAGCCTTTGAGTGTTGATTCTACTTTTGTGTCATGTCTGAACACTGTTGATCCAGGAGAGAATGTGTAAAAAATATCCATTACAGCCAAAGTTGGTCTTATTTTCACATTAGGAACTGATTGTAAGGCACCTAGAGGAGGCCGTCTAAACAGCTCACTTTCCATTAGTTACCTCCTGCACCACCACTATTCTGGTCTCATTGCCAACTCAGCTCCTCAATCGAAGGCACACATTTCATTCAGCAACAATCACATGGGTCAGGCAAGGGAGTCTATATGGCTTTCTCCTCAAATTCTGACCAGTTCACACCTATGAATAGGACTGAGCTGAAGAGTGTATGTGTATTGTACAAAAACAGTCACCTGCTGCCAAATGCAACCAGCCCCCCATCTTGCTATTTGTTGGGAGGGGGGCTGTAAACTGGGAGGAAAAGTTTCACTCATTCGGAGTGATGCCAGAAAGTTCTGTGCTTAGTCCAATTTGGCTCTGTAACACTGTCTGACAATCAACTCTGATTTACTATGTGATGTCACCAGGAAGCATATTCCTAGCATATTCTGAGTGAGGGCAATGGTTCTTGCCATCCCTCTGAATAGCCTTCCTAGTGACATCACATGGTAAATCAGATTTGGCTGCAAGACATGCAGCTTGCTGACAGCTTTAGAATGTAACACGATTCTAATGTCACCTCAAGAACAAGCCACTTTTTAAAAAAAGAAATAGCTCCCAGGTTGCAGAGTGAGGAAAGAAGCAAAAGCAAATTCATGACCAGCAGCACATGACAAAGGTAGGTGAGAGGTGGTCAATAAACTTTTTGCTGTATGGCTTATTATTCTCCACCTTCCCCATTTTCATGGGCAAAAGTGCAGAAACAGACATAAGAATCTCTGTACTGGAACAGGGAAGAACTGACTCTCAGTCCTTTGAGCACTAATCTTTTTTTCTTCTGTGCTTTGCTATGATGAAACAAGATTGTTCTATATCGCTATAAGAACTCTGAATGTCACACAAAAGTTATGTATAATACCATCATTTCCTCATTTCAGTTATACTTGGATGAAATAAGCACAGCACCCAATCCTTCCTTGTATGTTACCCACTTTTCTCTATGTTTGTTTTTTTGGGTTAGGAAAATAGCCAGATGATGATGGGCAATGATCTTCCTACAAAACCTTAAAAAAAATCCAATAACATGACTTGGTCAATTTACTGAATTTCTATAAACCTAAAATGATTGAAATCGCAGGTAGGATTTCAAATAAACAGCCAAAATGAACAGATTGAAAGAATGTGGCGTATCCAAGGCAAAGTAGAGACCCCAAACTGTAGAATGGTTTTGGAGTTTGTATCCAAGCACACCCATGGGCACCAGTTTACTCAGGGGAGTCCGCAGCAGCATATCAGTGCAAGAGTTTTAAAAACTGAATATTATTCCAAGTACCAGTTACACTAAATTCAACCCTTAATAAAAGTAGCTTATCCAGTGGGTCATAGGGTAAACCCAGACCCCAAACTCTATTCCTTGGGAAGAATGCTGAAATAGTTTTGAAACCCCTGAATTGTATATTTACTGGTTTCTGCAAGGCTAGCTACTACATATGAATGGATAGACCCTACCAATATTATTATGGATAGATGGTGTAAGAAGGCCCTGTACATCACTTAAGGGGTGTGGTGGTCATGAGAACCTTGTGGCCATCTGGTGGACTTTCATGACATATCAATCACTCTGGACTTAAGCAGCCAAGTATGTCTTCATTTCATTTCATTTCTTTCCTTTCCTAAAATTCATGCACCACTTGATTCTAAAAAACCTCAAAGTGGTTTATCCTGTGTTGCCTGTTGGGGAGTGGGATTACGTGTCCCTGTTGCTTTCTTTATACTCTGCCTCCTCTGCTTGAACCCCCATCATAACTATCATGATTTTCCCACCCTGGATGGTGCTATGAAGGAAGAGCATAGTTTTGTTGTTTGTTGTTGTAACAGTTATATTATGCCCAGGTATGCTGTTTACTTGCCTCCTGTATATGTACAGACATATTAATGAAACAAATAAAGATCACAGACAGAGTATATTCATCTACAATAATAAGTTGCCAGTAGCATTAGCTCATACATCCTGCAGTGCCATTCCATGCCATGCCATTTGCTGAACGAGAGCCAAAACTGGACAAAATAGAGGCTGCCATCCTATACAGTCTTTTTAGGATGTGAGTTCCATTGAACCCAGAAGGAACTATTTTCAAATAAACCGGCTTAGGATCATAAAGTTACATCCAGTGTTAGTCATACTCACAGTAGACCCACTGAAATCAATGGACATAACTAATGTAGGTCCATTAATTTTAGTGGGGCTAAGTTGAGTACAGCTCACAGTGAAATCTTCCCTATTGAGAACACAGCTGATACTATCTGCATGATTCATACCTGTGTTATGCAGGACTGATTTCCTAGTAGATTTAAGATATTTCTCTTCCTCTACATAGAAGAACAGAGCATCGAGGGAACAAGATGGCTTTGCAGATACATCATCTATTTAATTCATATATAATTGCTCATTCTTCCTGACTTTTTTTGTAATTTAAATCAAGTGTTAAGCAGAGCCCTATCAAATATCTTCAACAAAACAAAAGAGAATATCCTTTTTCTGATTCAACCATAAATGTTTATGAATCAGGTAAGAACCTTTTTTCCTTTGATTTTTTCCCCCATCACAAACTTAAAAATAAGTTGGCTGTAAAAATTAGCAGACGCAGAAAGCATTTTCTGAAGCCAGCCTCAAAATTAACTATCTACCAAGCACTTAACATGGCTATCTCGTCCTTGTAATTTTGGAATGCAATAAACCTGATGGTAATTTTTATACATGTGAGGATTAGCACATGCCTGCATTGTTCACCTGGTATCACAAGCTATAATATGCTTTCAATCAAATCACTTGAAATACAGATTGTGAAAAGAATATGTGTTATTATTTTGTTTTAAAAGATAGACGCACACAGCTTGTTATCTTTGACCACAAAGCAGAGGGGGGAAATTCCCCCGTCACACTAGATGTATCCATGTTTTATGTATGCTTGCTGCAATAACATTTCCATATGAATATAATGAAATGGCACGTTCTTTTTAGTCTTTACATTGTATAGATTTATGCAGCATGGACTACATACAGTACACTGTATCATCATGAATAATGTGATTATGGTAGGTATAATATGTGACTCTTCAACAGGAACTTGAATTATGTTCATGCAGTAGTTTTCTTTCATAAGTTGCATAATTTTCTTTTGGTTTCCCCCCTGGGGAATTTGTTTTATTTCTTGCATTTTACTTGCTGCTTCTATTTTTGTATAATAATAATAATAATAATAATAATAATAATGTGCATGGTAAAATATTTACAATGGCATAATCTGCAGCTTTGGATGCCCACAAAATGCTGTGTAATATGACTGAATTGATAATTAAGTAAGGAATATGTCACCATATGCTTAAATTGCTCTATGGCCAATGTTCTTTGTCCAATTATCAAAATGCACATGATCAAAATTATGTTTGGATAACAACATTCCAGCTACGTATGGCACATGCCTATGATTCCAGTTGGGCATCATATTTCTTCTGGTTTGTGTAGTGTACATATGTATGACCTGTTAACACAGAGTTAACCTCTTCTACTAATTCCCTTCCTTTTCCCCTTCCTATAACTTTGCTTCGTACCTGTAAAATACAGTGCAATTCATAAAACCAGCTATGGATTGGGAAAATCTGGAAACTAAATAGCAATTCTAAGTTGATGAAAGCATTTGTCGTAGGAAGGAAGAAGATGATGTGCAAGTTTTGTTGCATTTTGAAGTTCCACATTTACCGGAATCAACAATCATGCTCTTTGGGTCTTCCCTTCCCTTTTTAATTCAGCATAAAAACACCCCAACTGTACAGAAATTATTTCCAACATCTCTCCCTTCTGTGATAAAAAAGCACCTGGGCAAGATACCACTTTGATGCTATTTAAAATTAGGTCACATTTTTGTGGGGTTGAAGAAATGAGACCTATCTTGATTTCCACGGTGCATCCTGAATGCACATTCTTCTTAATTCCCAAGCAGAAGTTTAAGTTAAGTCCTTACAAAATCTATGTGAATGATCTGAAACATTTTAGGAAATACCGCATTTTCTATCTGTGTTTGCTGCTTTGATTTATCTATTTGGGCAAGTTTGTTATAAGGGGCGGAGGGAGAGTCAGAACATTGGTCAGTCCAACCTAATGTTGCCTACTCAGAAAGCAGTAACTCCCCAAGGACTGGTGCAGGGGTCATTCCGTCCCAATACTGAATATCAGTGCTTTTTTCCTGGGGGTACGCAGGGGTACACATACCCCTAAACATTTTGTGAATCTAAGTTTGGCCTCATTGAGGGGCAGTATTTCAATATGAGTAGGAAAATGAGAGTACCCCTAAACATTTTTTTCAGAAAAAAGCACTGTCAAATACTATATATGGTAATTCCAGGGCTGAATCTGACATGCTTTGTTCATGCAAAACACATGTTCCAGCACCTGAAGATCAAATGCAAAATCCTTGTTCTGTCTGCCCAACTTTATATATGAACTGATTCACAATCCTGTGCACAGGTTGCACTCATAGAACACACTTGTGCTAATGTTTTGTAGCTAGAGGCCACAATCCAGTGCAGGGGTATGTGTGTGCATAGGTACATTGAAGTCAGTTTGAAATCATAGACTTTTTGATATTATTTTATTTGGGGGCAGAGAAGAAAACTGAAACTGCAGGAAGATGCAGTTATTTCTCCTTTGTAATTCTGGAATGCATAAATTGTGATTATCGCTGTTCGAAACTCCCATTGTTCTAGGTGCATTTTGCAACAGGGAATTTCATTAGCATGAACAGTTTCTGAGCTCTGGGCGCAGTACTGCACCTAAGATTTCAGATTAAAACTGCAGAGTGGAAGGAAAGGAGAACCTTTTTCTGCCTTTCCGCTTCCAGCTACTCTCTGAAAACTGGAGAAGAGACCCAGGGTAAGGATTAGAAAAATGAACATAATATTTTAGCTGCAGTTCATTCATTTTCAGCTTTGTATTGTTATTAAAAAAAAGAAGTGCGCCTAGACATTCCATTGTTACACCCATAACCTAGGTTTAAGGTGCCATTTAGCTCCTAGCTTTCATATCTCAGTTTCTAACACTGTTGATTATAATACAGTTATTAAATTCTCTCAGTTCTCAAAGCAGCTGAGCCCAAAATTTGAGTTTAAGGTAACTTAAAGCCCAACCTTATGCAAAGTATAGTGTACCTGTAAGACCTTTGGTTTATATGTAGGATCAGGCTGCTTGCTTCATAGGCCACAATCCACTGTACACTTGTAGAGGGTCTTTCGTTCTTCTTTTGAGGGCCAGCCCTGTAGCCCAGTTCACTTAACTCAGCATGCACATTCAGTGAACGCCTGAAACAGTAGCCTCTGCCTCTCCCCCTGCTGACGTTCGGTGAATAGTTTAGCGGGGAGAAGCCTGTTGATGCCATACCACTACCAACATGCGCATACATTGAATGTGCCTACTGAATGAGTGAAAAGGATGCCTGTGCCAGATTGCAAACACCTATTGCAATCTCTCTGGGTTTTGTTTTGGTTTTTTTTAAAAAAAGAAGATTGTAATGTGTGCACAGAGGCTATTTTCGGAAACGCAGTTTATTGCGCATGTAGATCTACAAATGCACTCTGATCTACCTGTGTGCTGCTCTGGTCAGTGGGCAATGGTTTCAGTCAGTACTTTTCATTTAATTGGATTGGATGTCTTGTTGTTTGAACCAAAGAGATTGAACAGTGTGACCCTAAGGACAACAAGTCCAAGGCAAGTCTCAGTTCAGTCACACATCTCCTAGAAAGGGTCCATGAGATTTCAGCCTAATATCCCAATAGTTCAAGGATCTAGATCCCAGCAAGCTTCTTATTGTAATCCTCCAGACTGTGATCATTTTATACCCATCCCTTTTTGGTACAGCAAATGCATTCTTTGTTAGGATGCAGTAATTATAAGGTTCTCCATTATATGGCAGTTACCAGGTAATTCTCAAACATCCATGCAATTTTAATGGACACAGGTTAGGTATATATGTGATCAGCAACAAATAAAAAGTTGTGCCAAAGAAAATGTTATCCCTGTGGGTGCAGGGTCCTTCTTCTTTAATCCTGCGTCATGTTTGGTTAAAAAGTAATGCCTCTTCTACCTCTAGGAGTAATGTCAACATTCCAGTCCCATACACAAGGTGTGATGTTGCCAAGTAGCTATTAGTGACATGTTGATCCGAAGCCAGCTGTCTCTTACCCAACCAAACTTTAGTTGATCTGGAATGGGAGAGTGGTACTCGATAACATGGTGTCTTTTACACTTCGCTATCCAAATTAATATTAGCTAAACTCGTGCAACAATTCAAGAGTTTAGGGTCACTTTATTAACAGGGAACATCAATCCAGGGTATAATTCAATTAAAAAACATCAATAAAAATCTAATTTCAAAAGTCGCGAGCAAGGTGCACCAATATACCACATCAGGCAGTCAGAAAGCGCTCGGCTACTATTGAATCATTGCCTGTTTTAATAAGTATTCAGAAAATTATACCAAGACTTCAAAAGAAATTGTAAGGAATTGTTAGCAGGTTTATTAATGTTTTATGTTTTATTAAAAGTTTGGGTGTACATTTCACAATGAGCAACATCAAAAATCAGACTTTCTGCCTGTAATTTTGCTTCCTCCTGTCTTTCTGCCTTTGGGATTCGCTCTTTTCCTTTCATCAGCTGCCATTTTCAGCAGCATGCAGTAATTTCATGGCTCATTGCAAGCGCTGAAAACCTTTGAAACCACAAATGCTAACCTACCTGGCCTGCAGCCATTTAGGAAGAGATTAATTTAGCAAACAGAAGCAAAACACTTTCTACTCCTAGCCTGTGCATAATTTCACTTCTATCTATATTTATTTTACAGTGAGCAGCGTAATGACAATTTCAGTAATTGCAACTCTGTAAAAATTTGCCTACCTAGCTTATCTCGCTATCACAAGACTGTGAGTCAGTCAGATTAGGGGGAAATAAAGTACAGTGTGAAGCCTGCATTGGTTGCCTTCCAAAAAAAATATGTGTTTTTATATCAAACTTAAGTGATGCTTTGCCCCTTATTTGTATACTTATCTGCAGGACAATGGATTCTCTAAGATGTTGGGAAGGAATGCGTGCACATTTTTTAATGCACTGTGATTTATAGGTGCTGTTTTCACACACACACACACACACCAGCACACAGCTAGGCTGCGCCAACCCGTTGCTGTAGATTTAGTTACAAATGGCTGTTGAGCAATCTGAACAGAACTGAAAGTCCATCTGGGGCAAATTTAGGCTATCAGGCTTGGAACGAATTCAGATTCTAAATTAGCTCACAAACTGTTAGCTTTAAAATGAAGTTCAAATTGTTTTATTGTTGCTAATCCAAGGGGAAAAATAATAAATATAAAAGTCAGCCCATGGGCTTTTCTCCTAATAAATCTTTTCTTACAATGGCCATATTTCTTCAAAACTTAGTTCTTAAAAGTGAGTTGCTGGATGCTTATTTGCATATTAGAATGGAAATGCGTGGTGTTGGCATATGCATTCACCAAATTTTATATACTCTGTATTTAACATGTATTGCTCCTAGTAAGCAGAGAATCCCCATCGTATTTTTAGGTGATTTTCCTTTCATGCTATAGTTGGGGAAACTGAGGCTGAAAGACAGTGGCTACAGCAAGATCACCCAGAGTACAGGACTGAAATATAAGGTCAACAGATTATCCAGTTCAATTAGACCTTGAGTTAACCAGAGCTCCAAGAAGACAACATACCATTGTTCATAGTGTGTTGCTTCCAAATAAAATACCTAAGACAGTTTGTATATTGATCAACAAAGTAAACCAACAGCAACCAAATATCGGTGTGCATGGTAGTCTCCCCAATGTCACAATTTCATTCATTTATAAATAAACCTTATCCCACATCCTATAAACCACCATGATGGTGCCTTGTGCTACTATTCTACTAAGGATCCTCTCAGCTCATGACATTCATTCATTCATTATATGACATCACTGCATGTTTGGAAACATTTAGGTGGTGTGGGTAATTTTCAGACATCACCATTTGCATTTTTTTTAGTTTTTAGTTTTGTTTTTTTTGTAACAGGAAGTCAAAAGGCAAAGATGTTACTATAATCACCTTGGGTAACCTTTTGCCTTAAAATTTCACTTTCTGTCACCATTGGCCAAAATGTCTTCATATAATAAATAATGACAGGACAAGTGACAACAGCCAGCCACTGAAACACAAAAAAATGCAGACACAAAACTGCCCTTTACCTAGCCTAGGAAGCTTATTTTTATAATATGTCTTTCAAGCTTTTTAATGATCAGTATTTATTTGTTTAAAAAATATCAGTTGGACAACTTTCTTCTTCTTTATTAGGTTTATAGAAAACTGGATAGTTTTTCCAAGAAGGAAAGTGAAGGGTAGAACATTAAACTTGTTTATGCACTGTTTTTATAATAGCTAATTCATTTAAGCACACAGATACACAGACGGCAGTGGGATGACTGGCCAACCCACACAGATGTACACCTCCAATCTGGCATCCCATAACGTTCATAAAATATGTCAACACAGCCTGGATTCTTTCCATCATTTATGTTAAAACTATTGGTGTTCATACCAGAGAAGCAAACATTTCTTGTTGTAAAAATTTGTGTCCCTATTAAATAAAGAAAGAAATAGAAATGCTATATGCTCAGGTTGCCAGCAGCAGGATTGGCAGACTTCTGTATGTGCATCTAACAACAAGCACAGAATGAGTAGAAATCTCCTTTTTTGAAAATCTGATCCTACGGTTATTGTGCATATCACTCTTTTAATTTGCTGAAGGTTTTACATTGTTTTATTGTAGGAGGCCTCATGAAAGATCTAGGAGGTGTGCCACCAGTATTGCCATTTTATTTATCAGATTTAGTAATTTGCAAAACTAGCTAGCTCTTTGGTTTTGTAGAATTATCAACGTCCTCTGACTTCGGTGGTTTGTTTCCTTGAAAAATTCCCAGCCTAGGAATTAGTTTCAGGTACCATGTTTTTTATTGGAAAGGTGTGGCTATCCATAGATAAACTGTTTGTTTCTGGAACTTGTCCAACCCATTGGAACCCAACCTTTCAAATTAAAGTTTTCATTTTGTGGAATTCTGTGTCATTCCTAATGAGGAATAATTTGGCCAAGTGAACACGAAAGTGCATTTTATAACACCACGTGGGAATGTGCTACAAAAACATTTTTACTTTACCATCCCTTTGTCATTTCCATAAACGATTACATTGATTCAGTGCTCTCAATGTTCTTTCAAGTTAGCTAGCTAGCTAGCTTGCTGTGCTATTCTATATGGTCAGTACACCCAAAGCCTTCTGTTCCAAAAGTGTATTATGGTTTTTAACACAATAAGCTTTTAAAATGTATATGTTAATGTGTCTGATTGGTTTCTGAATATCTGACATAGCTCTTAAGTATGACATATAGAAATGGTTATGAATGGTAATCTACAGATTAATCTGCTGTCACTCTAAGGGATAAACTGGATTGGACAGTTGCAAATGGATACATTTGATGAAACAGGCTCTAGTGCACAACAGCTTACACTACAATCAATTATCAGTCTTTAAGATGACACAAGTCCCCTTGTGCATTTATAAAAATTAGGATGATTCACACCAGGGTAGCATTTGTAAGACACAAATTATTATTGACATCAGTGGAACAATTCTTTCATTCTAACTGTCTAGTCTTATGCTAATAAGACTAAGGGGACAATTGAACAGGGCCCCTGTCTGGTAGTCGTAGGGCTTAATGGAGTGGTCCAGCCAATATTGCATCCATAGTCCCACTGATCACATTGGCCCAGGTAGAAGGTTGGGAGGTTGGGAAAAGGTGATGTGCTGGTGTGCTAATTCCCACACTGATACCATAAAGAGGCCTGGTCCAAGCCTGTTGTCATCATGTGATGGTAGCAGGCTGGGTCAGAATTCCAGTGTGGTGTAGTGGTTAAGAGCAGTGAACTCATAATCTGGTGAACCGGGTTCAATTCCCTGCTCCTCCACATGCAGCTGCTGGGTGACCTTGGGCTAGTCACACTTCTCTGAAGTCTCTAAGCCTCACTCACCTCACAGAGTGTTTGTTGTGGGGGAGGAAGGGAAAGGAGATTGTTAGCCGCTTTGAGATTCCTTAGGGTAGTGATAAAGCGGGATATCAAATCCAAATTCCTCCACCACCTCCTCCTCCAGTCAGTGACAATTCAATTAGAGCTTAAATGTTTACAAAATGGTATCAGTAACCCTTTACACCACTACAGCCACTGGAGGCTGGTCCACTAGAACCAATGGGGCACTGCCCCAGTACCTCAGTCTGCCTTCAGCAAACCCCTGTTTTCTTACCATCAGGGAATGGTGGCAGTTCTGCCTGTCATTGGCTGTGGTTCCCACCTCCTGATGCCCCCATTGCCTTCTGCCCCACCAAGCCTGATGAGCAATGAGCACCAGCCACCACTGACTACAAGCGGAATTTACTTAACAGTGCCAGATGTTAATTTTATTACCAACCTGTTTACAGTAACAGACTGGTGATAACACAATCAGTTAACATTGCCAAGTAAATCACATCCTGAGTGCAACAGGAAACCACTGTCTTTATTCAGACCCAAATGGATAATATTGAACTTCCTGAGGAGTTGTAATTCAGCAGTTTCATGGTGGTTTGAGGTTCCTTTGTTCCGGACAGTAACAACCTCACAAGTTGAAACGCTCTCCTGCTGGTATATTGCAATTTCTGCTGTCAGATTTGTGTGCATTTATTATTTGATTCAGGGGCTACTGGCATATACATTTATAGCCACGAGGAGGTTTGGGGAAAAATTATTTCACTGTGTACTGAAAACCCACCTGGCCAATTAACACAGAGATCATATAGCCATTTCCCCATGTGGACAAGTATAGTGTCCAATGAATTTGCTGAGTGGCTGGACTTAGTTTTCAGCCATGTGAATCAGTCCTACCCAGTCACAGTGATCATAATGACAGAGAATGGGATTTCAGCTTAAATCCAAGCACTCTGCCTTAATTTTTTTAATATAGAAATGTGCTGCTTAATACTGCTATGTGATTTGTCCAGGCAACATTGCTACTAATAGGTTGTGCATAAATTATGATCGCTTAAGAATGGCGGAGGTATTTCCATTTTGCACCTTGGCTATTACAGCTGCAGAGAAAATGAACAAAATGAGCTTACAAACTTATAAATACAGGGTATGCAATGGAGAGGGGGGAAGTCGGGTGGGGGACGTAAAAGAGAAGCAGAGATACAACCTTAACTCCAGCCATACAAATGGTCCTGCTATTATTTACTATGGTAACATTATAAAAGACTACACTGTTTGGGACCATTATCCTTCCAGCTCCCTTTTCAGTACAAATCATTATATTTATTATCTGTCGTCTTGTATAGAGGGTCATGAGAAAGGCCAATCGAAAGCAGAAGAAGCCTGCTTTTCAGAAGAAAATTGGACCTATTTCTAATTCTCTTTCATTCTCAAGTACAAGGAAGTGCAGACTTTTTTTGTGTGAAAAATTGTTTCATGCAAGATAAAAGTACAGATTATCGGTGAGAAAATGGCACACTCTTCCTGACACCTTGCAGATTCTTGGGAGATATTGCCAGTTTTCCTAAAAGATTTTTACCTTTCATATCCTGAAAAATATGTTTCCTTATAGGTGCTGAGCAGCAGGTGCCAGAGTTTAAGGTATTATTTTTGAATATGTTGTATACAAGGGATATCAATGACTCGGCTGTATGTTTTAACAATGTAGTCCCTTAAAGTAAATACCATGTTGTATATCATGGAGGAAATGGATGTTTTTTTGCCAATGTGTGCCCAGCATCAAGGTTCAGTTTGTAGGCTTCTGTCTGCTTTTGTGCATATGCAAATAAATGAAATTAAAATATGGATCTTGCCTTTTTGCATTGCATGCTTTCCGCCACTTTCTGCACAATTACAATTAGCATGGCCACCAGAGGGTCTCTGAGAAAAGAATGGTCATGGTAGGCCAAGGCATTCATACACACACCAATTCCCCAGGTACTCTGCCACTCATCTTACTGTCACTGCTGCCCATCCTTCCACATTTTGTATTTGAGAAGCAACGGTGGGCAGCGGGGTCAACAGTCAAAAGCTGTATATGTGTGTGTAGAAACCTCTGATGTGGCTGAAATGTAGCCCATTGCACTTTTTCATTTGGCCACGCCTACTGCTGGCATGTGGCCTCTGGAGCATTGCCCACAAGGGAACACAGCCCTCAGGTTAATGAAAATTTCCCACACTGCTCTTTCTTTCCCACATTGCCTTCCATGCACAGTTCCCCACGTAGGTGCTGCCACATTGAAGACATGATTCTGACATTCTGTAGAATAGACCTCCTGATAAGATGGCGACCCTACTGGCAACAAGCCCAGGGGGGGGGGGGGGCTGGTTTTTAAGCTCCCTGACTCAGCCAGGCACTGATGTAAGACTCTGCAAGCGTACGTCTTTCTTTGAAGTGTAGCCTTAGGAGAGGCCATAGCTCATTGGCAGAGCGTCTGCTTTGCATGCAAAAGGTCCAGTGTCTCCAGGTAAGGCTGGGAAAAATTCTTGCCTGAAATCCCACAGAATCCCACAGAACCACTGCTGGGCAGTGTACATATTACTAAGCAAGATGGACCAATGGTCTGACTCAGTGTTAGGCAACTTCCCATGTTTCTCTCTTTAGTCAGGGAGGAAGGCACAGCTCTTCCAGTGCTCAGCTGTCTCAGGATCAGCAGCCCAGGGAGGTGGCAAAAGCAAACATCTCAAGGGCTGTGGCATCTTAGAGCTAAATACACTTCATGTAACATGAGCACGTATATTCAGATAGGTGAATGACATATCTCACAAGTGTCCCAGAAAAAATGGGACATCCCGTTTTTCCCCGTGAGAGCATGGCGGCCATTAGAGTTGTTGTGATCTTCCACAATTTTGCGCCAAGATCTTGCCCAGAAAAAAGTGCTTTTGGGGGGCCTGCGATCTCATGTGGTATTCTATAACACATGTTTTTGGGCGCCATGAGAGCATGGCCCTGAAAAGGTGTGTCTTTTGGTTTCCATGATCTCACACAGATCACATGACTCAACATGTTGGATGGCATGGAATGATGTGAGTCTATGCAGGGCATTGCAAAGCTGGTAATAGGCCCAGGCCAGATGGGAAATGTAGTCCCCACTTCAATAATATTTACGAAAGGGTTCCTCTTTGCCTCTAGCAGGGGGACTTGGAGTAGACCCCATCAAAGTCCGATTGGCCCCTCTGGCCCCATTGCTTTGGCTTGGTTTTTTGCAAGCTCAGTGGTACTAGCATGCACAGGCCTGCAGCCATAGGAGAGGTGGTAGCTTACCACTATTATGACTTAACATGTCACCATCACCTACCCCAACAGATTGCTTCAGTGCAGCTGCCCCATGCAATAAGCCAAAATCCTGCTATGTACCTTGCTTAACTACAAATGTTTGTTGCCGCAGGACTTCAGTGCTTATGTAGGGACAAATGCCACCTCCTCTTAACTGGTGCTGCATCATTCCAAAATCTAGACAAGACGTATAGGACAGCCCTCACCTAAGCCAATGGCCCGGAGCAACTTGTATTTTTTCCCCCACGAAGAGGGAAGCAATTTATTAAAAACATGTTTTGGAAGTATGATGAGTCCATATCAGTGCTGGCGGTATGCTCCCATTATCAGCTAGACAACTTTTGTTAATTCTGTAAATATTTCCAGCATTGTAAACACTGGGCAGTGTAGTGGCTGTTAATACAAAGTAGGCAAATTGTCTGATGAATTCATGTATAAAGAGACAAGACTCTGGGATCAGAAGTTTGCTGATAATTCAAACAAAGCTCTGAGTTGACTTGATTGCCAATAGTTTTTGAGAAAAATCCATAGGACCATAAAGTGATAAATTCTTCCATTAGTTCATATGTGGCACTGACAGTTTACTGAGCTGAATTTTATATTAAGAAAGTGGAGTTTCCATAGCTTTCCATAGCTTTTTCATTGTTGTTCATGCATGTTCAAAATCAGCTTATATATTAACATAAAACGCTCCATTCTAAAAGATTTTACATGTGGTGTGTGCATAGCTGGAGCTTTATTTAATTGAGAGGCACAACTGATTGTCTACATCACTTAAAACAGGGGTCAAATGTGGTCTTCCAGGCCTCTATATTTGGCCCAAGACTCTCCTTAGTTCACACACCCTCCCACAGGCCACACCTTTTGCCTAAATGGAATGTATCTGAAATCTGATAATGCCTCTTGCTTCCATGGAAAGAAAATAGAGAGGAAATTTATTTCCAGTTTTAACATGCCATAAGAAGAATGACTTACTTGTTGCAAGTTTATTGCTGGTTGAAAAGTATGTATTGGTGCCTCTGTTGAGATACGTTATTTCTCAGGTCACAAATTCAGCTATTGTTACTCTGATTTTAGCTGATTCCCAAAACAAGGATGGGTAGCATATACAGCTAATTTGCATAGAGTCATCAGATAACAAGCAAGACTTTATAACTGCATTTGAATTTGTCTTTATTTTCCTAATCTTACTCCCAAAAAGTGATCAAATGCAGAAGCAGTTTTCTGTAGGGCACAGCATTTAGTTATTTATTATATAGTAAATAAAGGCTATTTATTATTCAAAATGTCTTTCTATCCCACTCTTCTTCCATTAGAAAACTCAAAGCAGCCATAGCAGGAACATAAATAAGAATAATATCCAAGCAGTACTATATAATAAAATCAGCAGCCAGAACAGACAACAGCTGTGAAGAATATCCAGCTCATAAGCGCTAAAACAAAACAGAAAAACCTCCATAAATTCCAACACCCTGTTCCCTGCCTTGCTACTGGACCATGAAGGAGGAGAAGGCATTAGAAGCTAAGGCATCAGCAGCAGTCTTGCTAGACAGGTGGTGGGAGACTGCCATCCAAGACCAGGCACCTGTTCCGGTGCTGCGTATCCTCCACGCCCCTTTCCCCTCCCCCAGTCACCCCACCCACGTGGAAGCAGATCTCAGTGTCTGTAATTGTCAGCATGGGTTCCTGCTAAAAGCAAAAATTGCAGGAATAGGTGGCAGATCAAGTGTTTCAAATAGTAACACTGGAAAACCACTCAGACCAGCAAGGAGGTTACTAAGGCTGTACTAAAGCACATCTGTCAGGAACAGAGATGGATGAATCTGTTCATTTCAGATCTCTGTTTTCTTGTTCCCCAACACTTAAATTCAAGTTCTCTACATTTCTGCAGCAATCTGTGATTGAAAAAGAAGAAGAATTAAAATAAAAAAGCTCAGGAGAATCTGCTGGTATTTTAGTGCAACTTTCTCCCACTAAACATTTTTTGTTTTGTTTTGACAGATACACAAGCAATTCCCACCACCACCTCCACCACCATAATGTATTTTTGTATGTGGTGTTTACTAATATATGCATTCATGCACACACTTTAATAAATGCATTATTGTCCTTGTTATTCAGCTGGAGAACTGCATTGCAAAATTTGTGTAACAGTGAAACTGTAAGGACGAGTGGGTTTCACTTTGTGTACTGTTTCAGATAATGTGAATTAGGTAGGTTCACCTTTAAAAGCGAACTGAATCAAATTTCTCCCCCATCCCTAATCAGTAAAGAAGAATATTAACACAATGCTGGCAGTTCAAGTAATCATGTTCCGAGCATGCGTCAGCTGCAACGATCAGATTTGCCAGCTTGGGTTGATTAATGCCAATTATACCAGCGTGAAATCAGGACATCAGCTTGAAAGATATCATATTATTAATCACAAACAGTACAAGGGTGCCCAACTTCGAATAAAAAAAAAAATACATCACTTGTAAACTTTGTCAGTATCACTGTTTAGAACTGGGCTTTAACAAGCTCTAATAACCCGCTCCCCATTCCTTCTCTCCATCATATATTGTTCGTATCGTACACCAGGAGCAAACAATGCAGATGGGGAACTGACAGAAAAGCCTTTTAATAATTAAAACTTTGGATGCCTAATAGCTCCTTTCATCAGAGAATCTCAAAAGAGTTTCACAAACATTAATTAATTAAATAAGCCCCCGAACTGCCTTGTGAAGTTGGCAGGTGGTATTTTACCTCATTTTGGAAGAAAGTAAATTTGACATGGGGGCACACAGAAGCTGTGCCATAGCAGCTAGAGACAAAACCCTATTATCCTGCCGTAACAATATGCATGAAAGTGTGCTTGTTAGAACTCCAGGGCAGACCTGCCCATCTTGTGATGTACTGAGCTGAAGGCAGCCCAGCTGCTTTCCACTGCTTCTTCTTTCCACTGCTTCTTCTTAACCCTGTTTTCTGCAGTTCTGTGCAAGCAGTAAAACCAGAAGCTTGATCAAAATCCTAGTGGGACACCACTGGATGTGTCAACTCAGCTGTGTCCGACCTTTGCTTCTGCAAGACTTCCCTTTGCCAGATTTTGCTTAGTTTGTTGCTTCATGATTTTCTGCTGAATTCTGTTTCTGTTGAATTTCTGTTGAATTGTCATAGCATCAACACAAGTAAGCTACGGTTTAGCACTCAAGTCTGCTTGTGGGCTTTTCATAGTCATCTGGTTGCCATGAGAACAGGATGATGGACTAGATGGGACTTTGGTCTTATTTCTACTAACCCTGACATCTCGCCAGGCCACACCCTTCATTGGTCCTGCTCTGTAGTCTTCCTGAGCTCTTTTGCCTGACTGGGATGCATCCTCAAACTGTAATAACGCCTCTTGCTTTTCTGGATGGAGAATATGTTGTTTCGTAGATGTAGAAAGAAATCATTGGCTACCTGGAATGCAGCCTACTCTGCAAAGAGACAAATCCATTGTTCCACCCGCTTTTTGCCTCTGGTTCCACCCACTGTGTGTGGCCCCCATAAACCTGCCTGGGGGGGGGGGAATCTGGCCCTTGGGGTTTTAAATGCCTCCTACCCCTGTCCTAGTAATTCTCTACATTTGGAAAGGCAATGCACAATGCCTTAAGAGCCTATCCAGCGAAGCATAGTTTCCAAATCGGTCATGGGATGGCAGCCAGAAGACAACCCACTTGGCCAATCCTGCTCCAGATAGCTCTATAGTTAACAAAATAAATCCAGGCAGCTGACCCACATTGGCTTTCAAAGGCTCAATGTAAGAGAACTGGATTTTGAATAAGTCTCTGAATAAAGTACGCTCAGAGTGCAAAAAAATGTAATTCTGTCAATAAATAGCCAAAGTATGTAAGGGAGACGTGTGCTCCCTGAATAGACTGGAAACATTTTGCAGGAGTCATCTGCTTTTAAATCATCAGCCTTTACTGATAAACAGTTCAATAGAAATCAAGCAACATTTAAATCAGATATGAAGTATCCAGTCAGAAAGAAATGCTGTTATAATGACTCCTTCTGTGCTTTGTAACTTTTCCAGGCTCTCCCATGGTCTCAGACATTATGTTGGCCTTCAGTGCGATATGGCACAAAAAGCAGAGTTATATCATAACTCATCAAAGGTCTATGAAAATTCATTTGGATCTGCCACCAGCTATCAATTTAGACAAGAAGTGTATCTGATTCAGCTTAATTAGAGTGGACGAAAGCGTAGAAAACAGGTCATTGTCCGCTGTCTTTGCAAATCAGGAGAAAGGGAGGGGGGCACCCAAAACAGAACCCTGTATTCTGAAGCATTTAGAGATAACTTAGTGCATCTTCAGTCATGAGACAGCTCTGTGAAGTTTGACAAGGCATGCCGGTTCTTCAACAAATCAGCAAAACATGATATAATCTTAGCTGTGTGTGTTATACCAGGTACCTGATCTGCAGGTGTACAAGGCATGGAAAATGCTTAATTCTCTACTCTGTTTATCAAGGAAGTTGGCAGGGACCAATTAATCTATACAGTCATTCTTGCACAGGTGTACTGCCATAATATTTAGCCAGACTCAATTTATATTAAAGGTAAAGGTAAAGGGACCCCTGACCGTTAGGTCCAGTTGCCGACAACTCTGGGATTGCGGCGCTCATCTCGCTTTACTGGCTGAGGGAGCCGGTGTACAGCTTCCAGGTCATGTGGCCAGCATGACTAAGCCGCTTCTGGCAAACCAGAGCAGCGCAGAGAAACGCCATTTACCTTCCTGCCGGAGCGGTACCTATTTATCTACTTGCACTTTGACGTGCTTTCAAACTGCTAGGTTGGCAGGAGCAGGGACCGAGCAATGGGAGCTCACCCCATCGCAGGGATTCGAACCGCCGACCTTCTGATCGGCAAGCCCTAGGCTCTGTGGTTTAACCCACAGCAGTGTTAAAGCAAAATTTGATTTGTTTAGTCAAGTATTCCAAAGGGAGAAATGGGAAGACAATGAAACACTGTAGATATTTATGTAAATTACATTGTGATTCCTTCCAGCAAAACAAAAACAAAAATGGAGAAAACATGTGGCCTAAGGCCAGTGATAATAAAAACCATGCAAGGGACTTAGGGCCTCGTGAAAGATGCTAGAAGAACTAATACTTGCAGAAATATTAGCCACGGACAGGACTGAATTCTTTGAGAAGGAGATTGTCAGGTAGTGAATCTGTTTCTCTCTCTCTCTCTCTCTCTCTCCCTCCCTCTCTCTCTCTCCCTCTCTCTCTCACACACACACGTAAATACCTCTTGAGAAGCTGGGCCAAGGAGCACAATTCCACTCTCCTGCCCACATGTTCCCCTCTGCATGGACAAACATAGAAGGGCCTGCTGGATCAGGCCAGTGCCCATCTAGCTCAACATCCTGTTTTCACAGTGGCCAGCCAGATGCCCATGGGGAGCCCGCCACCAGGTTTCAAGCACAACAACACTCTACTGTGGTTTCTAGCAACTGGTATTCAGAACCATGGAGGCAAAAGATAACCACCATGACAAATATCCACTGATAGGCTTATCGTCCGTGAATTCGTCAAATCCTCTTTTAAAGGCATCCAAGTTGATGGTGCTGGAGGAGACTCTTGAGAGTCCCATAGACTGCAAGAATATCAAACCTATCCATTCTTAAGGAAACCAGCCCTGAGTGCTCACTGGAAGGACAGATCGTGAAGCTGAGGCTCCAATACTTTAGCCACCTCATGAGAAGAGAAGACCTTCTGGAAAAGACCCTGACGTTGGGAAATATTGAGGGCACAAGGAGATGACAGAGGACAAGATGGTTGGAAAGTGTTCTCAAAGCTACCAGCATGAGTTTGACCAAACTGCGGGAGGCAGTGGAAGACAGAAGTGCCTGGTGTGCTCTGGTCCATGGGGTCACGAAGAGTCGGACACGACTAAACGACTGAACAACAACAACAAAGTTGATGGCCATCATTGCCTCATGTGGCAGTAATATAGATATAGATGGGACGGGTTGGAATAACTGGAATCCTGAAGAGAAGCATGCCACACCACATCATTTTGTTGCTGGGCCTCACTTGTATTATTTCAAATTTAAATGTGAGCAAACACTGCACACCAGCCTCTGTGTGTGAAGCGTGCTGTTACGGAAATCTTTCCTCAAAGATTTAAAGACAATCTTCTTGCATTCTTCCATATTCATAGTAATATGTAATCCTGTTATTATTTCATCTAGGCCATTATTCAGAACAGAACAACACAGTTGTTGATGATTCCTGCTTAAAGGTGACTTTCATTTTCACATTGACTTCATTCTGGACATGTTTGGAGGTCCATTCGGTGAAATAAAATTGCTTTGCAATTATTTTTACTTAGAGAAACATGACAGGTCGAATTTTTATGTTAATTAATCTCTGTTATTATTGTGTGACTGCAAATCATAAATTTCCTTGCAATCCGGCATTAATACATTCTATAAATTATTGTAATTTCTCCTATCCCTACCATGGACTTGGAAATAGTTAACTTCGCGTGGGTATCTATTTGTTTACCCTAATGCCTTATGAAGTGTGGATTTGGAGGAAATACTGTCTCTGGCAATAGTTGCCATCAGAAAAGATAAGGCACAACTCTCTGAATTCCCCTTACCCAAGTTATGCTCTTATTGTAAATTTGACACTGTGTAATCTTTGTGGTCAGGAGCTAGAAAACATGCAAGGCTTGACATATCATTTTGGTTTTAGACTTGCACTCAAATTCGAAATTTGTTATTTCCTTGCCTAAGTACTATTAATTATTTTTGTTTTGTACATACCCCAAAGCAGCAGTTTAAGGCAGCCTTCACTGACTTGGTGTCCTCTAGAGTAGTCAGGGGCTGATGTGACTTGCAGTGCAAACTGACTGGAGGGCAGCAGGTTAGAAAAGGCTGCCCTAGGATGAAGCTAGATGTGATGGTCAACCACTGAAAATAGACTTCCTCCATTCGCCAGAGCATGCAGACAGGCTTCTCAAAGTTGTTGTCATGTTTTCGCCCCCCTGCTCTGCATAACAGTCTGCTGCTGCTGGCAGGAAAAAAGTGGATATTTACGGCATATTCAGAGCACATTCTTCCCACTGCCCCCAAGAATTCTGGGAACTGTAGTTCATCCCTTACAGACCTACAATTTGCAACATGTTGAACAAACTACAGTTCCCAGGATTCTTTGAGGGGTTGTGTGCTTTGAGTGTACTTTGAAAACTGGGGTGTACACAGCCTGGCAAAACCCCCACTAGACTCGTCCAGGGTGTCGGTAGACTCACTCAGATAGTGATGCCCGTGGAAGGGGTCTTACCCACTGGCCCTCAAAGACCTGGGGTTGATACTATTTGTACTGGTGCTGGGTCCACATTTTCAGCAGAACGATGTGTTAGCGTGCTAAGGTGGTGAACAGCATCACTGCAGGTGAAATGCAGGTGACCTTTTTCTTTTTTTAAAAAAAGAAAGAAAAATATAGCACATGAAAGAAAAAAGGTTATCTCCCAGCTCTTTCTTTGCTGCTATGCTGATTGTCTATTTCCAGGGCTTTTTTATCAAGGCAAGGAGCAGTTTTTCAAAAAATAAAATAAGAATGTGATCCCTACCTGTAGTCTGAAGAGCCAACTTCTGTTCCAACACTATTCAAGGTGAACTGGCTGGTCCTTCTATTAGATACCATGAAGCAGACAACATGGAGGGAGGTGGCATGGACTAGTTTTGGGTGTTATTAAAATAGTTTACTGCTGGTGAGGAGGAGATGAAGTGGTCTGGTGCCCTTTGGATTTGGGGCCAGACCTGAAGACAGAGAAGGGGCAAGTTAAAGAGTTATCAAGTACTTATGGAGCTCCCTCTTGTTCCTTCATCTTGTTTAGTTTTTTAACCAGTCAAGATGGAAGAACCTGAGGTGGTTTGCCAGAAAGCTGGGTTTCTCATAGTAAATAGTGTTTCACAAGACCGGTCATACTGCTATAAACTCTCAATGCAAATCTTCCACAGTTATGTCACTTTTTTGGGGGGGGGGGTGATACAATTCCATTATGTATTTTGAAGACTATTTGAGTTTCTGGGGCTCCCACCCCCACCTTGAACGCTGGGAGGCTGCATTCCAGCCAGGCCTGCATTAATGCATTTCCGAGTGCTGTGAATGGGTCTTTTGGCTAAAGTCCAGCTCCACTTTTTTATTTAATAAATATTTTTAAATAATCATTTTTCATTTCTAATTTAGCTCTCAGTGCAAAATGAAGGTCTCACGCTCTAGGGTGGGTGTCAGCGAAGGGATAATGTTTGTGGCACAGCCGTATACAAGGCAAAGAAATGGCTTTTGTAGGGTGATTAAATGCTGAAGTGAAGCTGAGGTGTTTGATAACCACAGAAGCCATTTATTGTGTGTATACTCCAGTGCCACGAACATCATTTCTATTATACAACAAGACAAAGGAATATTCAACAAACCATAACGAGGAAAGAATGAGATTGTTTTTTTCTTTTTCCTTTCTCCCTCCCTCACCCCCATGGAAGTTTTAAAGTTTTCAGCTGCTGCTCCCTCAGATTAGTCTTCTATTCATGTCCCATTAGGGGTGGAGCTTAAGCCAATCAAACAGGGGCGGCCTCTCTGGAAAACGAGAATGGTGCCTGTGGAAGTGCTTATCACTAGCGGTGTCAATATGTATTTTCTGAAAAGGTAATGCTGATTCTTTCCCCCACTATGCTGTGATGGTTGGGGAAAGTGCCTTCTCTAGCTGTATAATGTGCTGTAACTGTTCCTCTTTGATAGAGGAAGACACCAAGTCATAACATCTGGAGAGGGCGACTTTCGATATCTCTGTGTGCTGCTGCTTCTGTTACACATTACTGCTCAGGAGGATCACACTAGTCTCCTTCATTATAAGAGCATTTTTAATTTTGTTTTTAAATAATGAGGAACACATTCAGGAAGGGGGGCAAAATGGAGGCTTTGCAGAATAAGCGTCTGCGAGAAAGAAATCTGTTTTGTTCCAAATTCACAGTGAAGAGTGGCAAATAATGATAATAATAATCGCAACTGAATGTGTGGCTGCTGTTCTTTAAGCTTCTGAATGATGCCTTCTGTTAAGATTCTCACATTGTATGACCGTACCCAAAAAGCCTGTGTGGTGTGGCAGATGAGAACCTAGTATGGTTGTACAGACTGTGATATTTGTTCTGGTTCTGTAATTGCAAATTTTCTTCTTTGGTACTTATTTGTATGGACATGCAGGATTCAGTTTTGTGCACTTTATTATTTATCTATTAATAATTGCATACAAGGAGCTCAAGGAGGCATACATGACCACTCACCCTCCCATTTGACCATTTCAACAACCCTAAGTTAGACTGAGAGGCAGTGAGTCGCCCAAGGTCACCCAGTGAATTTCATGGCTGTGTGAGGATTTGAGCCCTGGGCACCCAGGTCCTAGTCCAACACTCTAACCACTATATAATATTGTACACTAAACTCTAGCAACTAGACTACTTCCGCACAATGAACATTAGTGATATAGTGTTACTCCTAGCAATATACAAAGTGCATTGACCAAGACCTCTTGTAGATATAAATGTTTATGTTTGTTCTGAGTCTCACTTGGGCTTCCAGTGAAGCCCTTCTACTCTGTGAGGGTCAAGCTCTGTAACCTGAAAGTTCAGCATAACCAAAAGATGAGGGAGGAGAGCAGTTCCTGAAACAGCAATGTAGTAATTGGTAAATAATAGAGTTAAATATTGTCTCCAGTTATTATGGGTTGAAGCTAAGACTCTACTCTTTGTTATTCGGGTTACTTTCATTTTCTTATGTAATTGTACGTCAGCCTGTTCACCAATAAACACATTCTTGTTTTGGGCCTACAAAATAATCTGAAACCTTGCCTTGTGTGAAATAAGAACTTAACAGACAGGCTGGGCCAAACCTGGTAAGTCTTTCTGTCTTGACATTTTCATGGACAGGAACTTTTCAGGGGTACTGAACTAGATTTGTTGTTCCTTTTCATTCCCAGCTGCCTCCACTAATGAAGATAATGTGTTTTTTGCATTGTCTTAAGAAAACAGCCGAGGTCAGACTTTGGGAAACCAGTGGTAGGAAGGTGCATTCCCATTTCATTTTCAAACCATTTTGTTGAATAATATTTATGCTCCAAAAGAGACAGTGGCAGAAGATTCAAGATCTATTGCTGCCAGATTTAATAGGCTACATAGGTGGATGTGGTCCATCAGCACAAGCTTTCCTAACTCCTAGCAATCTGCACAGAGTTTAGAGTAATGCATCATTAACACCATTAATTTCACTTGTTCCTATTTTATATAATTATTCATCTCTAGAAGGATTCCACAAACGTTCAGCTCTATAATACAAAATGCCACTGTTTACTCTGCTTAGCTTGCTGAACCTGATCATATGTTTACACACAGAGAGACATTTCCTCCATAACATGAAGTCCACAGCCAAACTTGGTGATTGGTGGTTTTCTTAACATATTTGAGAAGACAGGGTGTTTTATGGTAACTTTTGGCATTAGTAATTAGGGTAAACAGATCTGATCAAAATTAACTACTTGATGGGAAAGGTAGCTTTTGGCCTATCAAGAAAGTACGAAGTGCCATTTGAGGCTGAGTGGATAATATTGCAAGTGGCATCCTTCCCTCCTGGCTCACAGTCTTCCTAGGAACATTTGTCTTGCTAGTTATTGAAACACTATGATTTTTAATGCTGGGGGGGGGGGTGTCTTAGTATAAACCAGGAGGCAGTTGAGCAATCAAGCACAAAAATGATTTCTTGTACAAACAGCAGAGTGGCTAACCAGAAACTATGTAGTTGATACCTTTCTAAATTCAAATTAAACTTCTAAAACTTACAGAGCAACTGGCGTCAATGAAAATGAACTGTAATTTGAAACCTTTCCCCCTAAAGCTATCTGAATTTTTGATAACTCTGTGTAGCCTTTGGAGTAGCACACACTGCCATAGAGATAGCAATGAGTGTGTCTCTGCCTCCAACCCACCCACAGCAGAAGTTCTGGTTTAAAGGAGTTTGGGGTGTGCCCACTTCCCTATCTGAACTCTTCTGCGCTGAACACTTCAGTATCCAAACAGAAGTGCGAAACACTTTCCAGGAAATGCAAAGGAAGGGGAAACACAAATGACATCTACTGTGGTGTAGAAAGTTATATTGATGAAGACTTTCCATGAGTAGATCTACACTCCAGATAGTTTGTGAAGTCACAGAAATGTCGTAAGTTTGACATCACAGGTTATTTTATGAATAGAGAAAGAGCAAGGTTGAGCCTCCCTTTCATACCTTCTAAGGTGTGATAACCTTGGGAAACTGTGTACAGTTCGGATCACCACATCCCAAAAAGGACATGTTGCTAGGAAAGCTTCCAGAAAGGGCAACCAAAATGATCAGTGGATGGAGAAAATCCTGTATGAGGAAAGGATATGGCATTTGGAACTTTTTTGGTCCCTTCCAATTCTACAATTCTATAATTCTGTTAGTAAAGAGGGATGTGATATAAATGTATAAAATTGTGCATTATGTGTAGAAACCCGGTGCATGGGGATTCATCCAGTGCAACTGGATGTTGGGAGCTTCAGAACAGACGAAAGGAAGTACGTCTTTGCACAGCACAGAAACTGTAGAATTCATTTCCACAAGATGTGGTGATGGCAAACAACCTGGACAGTTTCATGAAGGATATTGAACATGGACTGTGTGGCTATTGATGGCTACTTATATAACTACCTCCACTGTTAGAGGCAGGAGTGAGTGTGCTCTGTGGAACCATTGGAAGCAAAAGTGGCTTTCCATGTGGGATGAATCAATAATGCGAAGTTTCCAGCAGTTGCATTGCTGGCACTTCCCAGAATGTGATGACGGTGCTGAGCAAGCCAGTAGCAAAGTCAGAGTTTTGCTGAAGCACCAGTGGAGCCAATCTAGTGCTCCCATTGGTCCACTGCACAGCCCTTCCCTCATTACTGGCTCTCCTCTCCTCATCCCAGTGAGCGGCAGTGATTATGCCGCCAAGAAGATAGCACTGTGGCACCATGCTTGTGCTGTCATTCAGTGGCACCACTCTTGTGCTCATGTTTTTCTTGTGAATTTTCTATATGTATCATAGCTGTCAACGTTTCCCTTTTTTAAGGGAAATTCCCTTATTCCAAATAGGATTCCTCGCAAGAAAAGGGACAAGTTGACAACTATAATATGTATCTGGTTGGCTGCTTTTGGAAACAGAATGCTGGACTAGATTTGCCATTCAAGTGATCCAGCAGGGCTCTTCTTACGTTCTATGTTTTTAAAACAATGGTCTAATTGAATGGATATGATGCAAAAAGGCAGGGAGGGAAAAAGAAAATAAGCAAATCCAGGTACCATGGGACAATTCTGGAAAGAAGGAGCAAAGTAGCATTTGATCCTACACAGGCTGATGTTGCAGGTGGTGGCAGGGGGCTCAGTGTCTTACCTATTCCTATGAAGGAGCCAGGTAGAATGGCTGCTGATGGAGACTGTTCTTGGAGGCAAGGAGCATGTTGAACATAAGTTCCAAGTAAGTCATTTGACTGAACTGCAAAAGCAGAAGATAACTGAAAGGGGACTAAGGATGGAGAGAAGTTCAGTTTGCTTCCATTTTAATGCGAACCCACCAAAACAAACTATCGTTCAGCATTTGCACTTCCCAAAATTGCAAGTTCTTCAGCCAAGTTCTTCAGCCAAAAGAATGTGTAAAAAAAAAAGTAAAGATTAGGAGAAACTGGGCATAAAAATTGAAACATTCTTGTAAATATCATACAAAACTGCATTGTATTAGGGAAAATCCTTGCAAAAATGTGCATATTAAGCACCAAAACTCATGACATACGTGGGAGGAAAGGGAATGCTGCACAGTAATTACCCAAGTAACTACCATTTCCAAGTAGCAATGCAAGGGTATGTGTGTAAAAAGAAAAAGATTGACTCAATTTAGAACACCTGGTTAGAAGTGATTTCTTATTCAGACCTTCACAGACAGCACTTGCAATTGGCAATGGCAATCCAAGTAGGGTGGGGTTCAACTGTCTCTAATCAGTACTGGTTGCACAGGTGTAAGCGCGCGCCTGTAACAGGATCAGGGTGAAAGTGATTAAGACAAAGGTGCCAGTAACGCAATAAAATGACTTGTGCAGGTGGCAACGCACAGGTTATTCGGACCATGGTCTTCTTTGTTTCTCTCTCAGACGTTTTTCTTTCCTTTAGGGCTTACTAGAAATTTGCAGGTGACGAGAGAAAGCTTCATTCTGATAAAAGAATAGGCCAGCTTACTGATTGCAGAAAATTACACGAAGTTTTTTTTTTTTTTAATCAAAGTCTCTGTGGTCTGCGGTCTGATTTTCTAGGCCAGATGTCAAATGTTTTTCACTGATGTCGATGTTGAAGTAATCAGTAAGCCAATTCCAAGAATGAGTAAGTGAGACTGTAATAACATTTCACTTCAGTATTACAAAAGTCTTTTTTTTTTAAAAAAAAAATCCCCCCAGCTATGAACAAAGTAACAGGACCCCTCAGATTCAATATAATTACACAAACCATTACTTTGAAATTTGTGAGACATTTTTATGTGTGGTCAATTGCTATATACATATAGATGGAAGGCCGTAGCAGAAAAAATATATATATGCAAAAATACATTTACAAAGTTTCATATTTTTAAACATTTACATTTAATTTAAAACATAATTGCATTTTTAGTATTTAATCTATTTTATGAAGTTTATCTTTGCTGCTACAATATTAAGCAGCAATTGAAAAAGGGAAGGATTCACTAGAAGAAAAGGCTTCAGTCTGAAGGTTAAAATGGAGGCAGAGAAGGATTGATGGATGATGAGCCATTGTGAATCATTCCAGCTGATCATGAAGAGCCTGTTGTCATTTGACATGGAAGAACCATGTTTTTGCACATTTTGTCGGCTTCTTCTAAATACCTTGCTTGCACAGACATATCTTATATGTGTTAACAGATACACTGTTGTGTCATTCTCATTAAATATTTTGTGCACAAGGACACAAACAAAAAGCAGTAGTGTACAGTGGGGAGGTGCATTGCTCAATTTCCTTCTGAGCACGGAATGTCCCTGCTGGTTCTCGAGAAGGGGAGTGGTAAGATGTGGGGAGCTCAAAGAGGTATGGTCACTATGTTCCATGCTGAACTTGTCACTCTGCAACTGGAAGCAGCTGCCCTTCAGCTACACCACCCCACCAACTGCTACTGGCAAAAAGAGCCCAGGACAAAACAAAATGGGTGTGAAGTTGTGTAGAGCACTGACTGCACTTCTGGAAATGAATATTACCCAGATTTTCTCCCCCCTCCAACTGAACTGGTTACCAGTTCATTTCTAGGCTCAGTTCAAGGTGCCAGCTTTGACCTTTAAAGCAGCAGGTATAAGCATTGTGGTGCCATCCAGAGGCTGTTAGGCTCCAACTCCCATCATCTCCAGCCAGCATGACAAATAGTCAAGTTTGATGGGTGCTGGAGTCCAGCAACATCTGAACAGCACCACAATAGATGGCTACCCTTGCCCTGAACAGACTAATTTCAGTGTATCTGTGCAATCTCCTCCTTCCAAGTACGGTTTTCAGGGGTGACAACAGGAACTCGCTGTATGTGGATTCAGCCCTCTGCCTCGAATACAGTTTTGCCCATACTTTGTTTTGCATGCAGATATATGTTGTCTTATGTGAATCAGGTGCTACATCCAAACAATAAGGTGCCTGATGAAATCGGGAAACTTTCCCCAGAGTTCTCTATCTACACTCAAATGGAGTTAAGCTGTTTATCCCCCCTGCCTGCCACACAGCTGTTAAGAGACAAGAGCCCTGCTGTTGTCCAATGCTAACTCTACAACTATGCAAAAAACACACGTTTCATGAGTTGTAAGCCAGCTATGTTACTATAGGTCTTTCATCCACCGACCTTAAACTGGCAGTATGGCACTCTCAATGCAAGACCAGGTGCGGCATTTCAGAAGGCAGAGGGGTGGATGTTCAAAACGGATTTAATATTCACAACTGCCAAGATTCAGATGCCCATGTTGGGATAAATGCACCATCAAATTGTGAAGAGGCAAGCAGTGTATCCTAAGAATGATTTATTATTTATGCCTCATAATAACCACAGCAATGTTATTAGCACAGGTCAAACAGACACTTCGGTCTTTTTGTGTGTGCGCAAAAAGTATTTGAAATGAAGCAATCCATTTTAGTGTTTACACCATCAGCACCCCTCTATTCCCCCCCCCCCATGGGTAGGAAAGCAATAGCTTGTCCCCTCACAATGATGCTGCCATCAACTTAATAGCCCTCCTGACCCTCTGTTTCCTTTAAAAAGGCCCACGGCACAAAGAGACCATATAGCAATATTGGATAACACTGAAAGTTTGTCATGCACTGCTCTGTCTCAGCTTGCAACCACCTGCTCAGTATTTCTCAACTACAGTACTGCCCCCCAATATGCTAATGATGGATTTTAATTGCATTTTCAGTGTTACTTTTTGAAGTTTACTTACTCAGATTTTTTAAAATGACAAAAAGAGAGAAAGAAAAGAAATTAAACATCCAACAGAAAGTACTTCTGTCTTTCCTGCTACTTTTGGGGGAAGCCATGACTGCTTAAAGTGGTATGATACTACTTTAAATGTCTAGTGCAGATGGGGTCTTAGTGTCTGGGTCGCTCACTGGCTTAGGGACTGGTATAGCAGCAACCACCTTGTAGCCCACTCTCACCGTCACCTATTGAAACGAGCTAGATAGGAACCATTGTACGGAGTGCTGCAGGTGGCCCTTTTCTATGTGCCTGATGGATAGGCTTTCACAATTTTATCACTGGGGTCCTATCTTTAAAATGGGACCAGGAAAATATAACGAGCTGCTTCATGGGATTGCTGGAAAGATGGAGTAAGATACAGATTCAAAATACTTTCCCCACTAGTGTGAGCCAGTGTGGTGTAGTGGTTAAGAGCAGTAGTCTTGTAATCTAGTGAACCGGGTTCGCGTCTCCGCTCCTCCACATGCAGCTTCTGGGTGACCTTAGGCTAGTCACACTTCTTTGAAGTCTTTCAGCCCCACTCACCTCACAGAGTGTTTGTTGTGGGGGAGGAAGGGAAAGGAGAATGTTAGCCGCTTTGAGACTCCTTCGGGTAGTGATAAAGTGGGATATCAAATCTAAACTCTTCTTCTTCTTCTTACTAGAACTTTCATATAGTTATAATTAATAACAGGGTGTGCATTTGTGAGGAAGCAAAAATAACAAAGCAGGCTTGGGTTGAAAATCATGACAGTAGACCACACAGATATGATTTGGAGGGTTTGCTAGCTCCTGACAATGCACATCATTATACTCAGAATTTTGGGGATTCCCAGGGGAGCCATCTGTATTCAGATGACATCACGGGGGGGGGGGGAGGAAAGAACTGATTGCTCTATGGCTGATCTTTTATTTTCATATATCAGGTGTCACCTGTGATTTCACATCTCACAGGGGAAGACAGAATTCATCTGTCATCTGCTATTAACTGTAGTGTGTTTTTTCCACTTAAAAGAAAGAGGCACTTGCATTGGTTAAGTCCAGAGCAGACCTCAAAATTTGTGGAATTTGGTAGAAAATAGGATAAACTATTTCAACCAAATTGAAAGGTAGCTGAGCAAGATCACTGCTCCCTCTAGTGCAGTATTTCATTTAGGGAGATTGGGAAGCATCTCTAAGTACTGTGCTAGGCTGCTAGCTACTACAGTAGGAAAAGGCAAGTGGTGGCTTGGAGGCCCTACTCCACACACACCCTGACTTACCATAGGTCCCTCAGCATAACTCCTAATACCAATACTCTTAATGCCAGTACTAATTCCCATGTTATGCATTTCTAACCTTCTGTATGAATTGGTACATGGATTTGCTTATTTTCCTCTTTCTGCCCCATTGCCTTTTCTTTTTGTGACAGTTCAGAACTATGAAATTGAATGCCATTATCTTAAATAGTAAACTGTGCATTGGCAGAAAGGCTATTAAATAAATGTAGTGAGTGAGTGAGCGAACAAACAAACAAACATTTCATTTATATCCCACTTTTTCTTTCCGGAGCTCAAGGTGGTGTACATGATTCTCCCCTTCCTCATTTAACCCCCACCACAACCCTGTGAGATAGGTTAGGCTGAGAGGCAGCGACTGGCCCAAGGTCACCTGGTGAGCTTCATGGCCGAGTGTCCAGGACTTAGTCCAACGCTCTAACCACTACACCACAAGCAGCTGTCCAGGATTTCAGAATTCCTTCCAAGTGAAGATGTCAGGGACTTTTTTCATGCATAAGATGTGTTCAGCCACTTGACTGTGGCTCAGTCATTGCTATATATAAAGCTAGTGAAATAGTGAATATGCCAAATGACATGTCTGTGCAGACTACCTGGGCTGATTTCATGCCCTAATAGTGTGCCATTTGTGTAATCTTGCCAAGTGCTAAGGATGAAAATCCCAGAGTGTATGATGTTGCAAATTTAGTAAAACTAAGAAGATATGGGTCTGTCTAGTACTTGGATGGATAGGAGACTGCATGGGAATGCTGTGTAGCAGGCCTTGAGTTCCATCTTGGAAGAAAGGTGAGGTATAAATGAATTCAGCAAAATGGCTGCCTGAGTTTCTATCCTGCTGCAAATGAGAATTCATTCATGAGCAGCCATGGGTCTTTAAAATATTTTAGTGTTGCTTGTAGCTTAGTGGCATTGCACAAGTTTGCAAGTTCAAAGTGCCAGGTTTTCTGCATCTGAGAAGGATTATAGCTAAACTTATATGTTACTTTAAACTCAAAGTTTGCATGATGTTCCTCTTTTTAAAACTTCACATAGAACATTGGGGGAGGGTGGGGGTTCAGTCCTGATGAAAATCTTCCCAATATGGCTTTTGGCACAGGAAGAAAGTTCCCACTGTTGTCAAGGCGGCAGGTTTCCTCTCATGCCACATAATAACAGCTTTGGGAGGGTTGTTTCAGGGACTGGACTTTCAATGACTGCAGACGTATCAAATCCCAAATTACAGATCACTGTTTGGCTCAGTGAATGACAAGTTGCATAGTCCTTTATTATGGTTAGTTCAGCTGCTGTGGAAGTTGGAGGCAGCAGTGAACTGGTGTAGACAAAACACTGTCCATCCCTTAGTTATGGTTAGGTGGCTTGGTTTGGGATTTAAGCATTGCACATTCCCTTTCTTCCCTTGAGAAAATTGCCATCTTCCTCGTCTCCAGCCTGAACCTTGGTTAGTTGTTATGCCTTTCCCATACTTAATGCTAACCAGGGTTTGCTCCAGATTGAAAAGCAGGTTTGGAAGCTGATTAAAAATGCTGGTTAGGAGATTTGATTTGATTCCCATTGTATAATTATATCATTGTATAATTACAGTGGTCATGGGTTCAATATAGGAGGACTATCCAGAAACAATCTTGATCTCCTGACCACAGTTAAGGTGACACTTAAAAGCTCCAAATTGGGCAGTAGTAGGCAGGTGCACAGATGGTGATTCCCTTTCATGTGTCTTTCTTCCAGGAGTGGCTCACCCAGAGGGACAGAGCTGTGGCAATATCCTCCTGGCAACCTTGCTGATGGTTACCAAGAGGGAAATGGGAAAGGCAGTTGTGAAATCAGGCCAGTGCAGGTGTACCAGTGTAGCCAGTCCTGGGCCTATGCAGCCCTGATTTGATCGCTGCCTGCCCGTCCCACAAAAGCAGCAGCAACACCATTGCTGGAAGGCTGTTCCTGCACTTCTGTCCCAATGGGTGAGCCACTCCTGCTTTCTGCCACCCCCTTTCTCTCTCTCTCCATTCAGCTTCCCCCTCTTTTCCAGCCACATGAAGTTAGGCCAAGGGCTGCATGCTGCCCTGGGGGACGTAGGTTGCCCACCCCCATATTTGCCCATGCAAATTATCCTGAACTTCTTAATTAACCAGGTTTTAAAAAAACCTGAGCACATGCATTCATCTTCAATAGGCTACACAACCAAGAAAACTTTAAAAACTTTGTTGATCAGCAATGCAAATTCTCATTCGCCCCTGCTTTTTTAATTAACTTTTTAATTTTCAAACACAAAGATAGTGTTGATGATGACTGGTAAGCTTGGGCTGGAAGATGTACTGATCTAATGCTGTTCTTTGGAAATCTGCAGAGAAATGAATCTCAGGGAACAAATGAAATGATAATGGGATTTCAGTTCATCAGGGTTCAATTCTGCAAAATAAATGTTCAGTTTCACAGATTGTTTGTTGAGAAAAAGGTGTCTTTTGCTGTAATGAACAAAACTGATTGAAGACTTAGACAGCAGTTGGAAGTATTATTATTATTATTATTATTATTATTATTATTATTATTCCACCAAGGCTTCATACATTATGTGGCTTGCTAAGAAAAGATCTGCTGATGGTGATGAACTCACCTGCCCAGCTTTGTTGACCAGATGCACAGAATGACAGGGATCTTTTGCCTTTAATAGTTGTGCAGAAGAGGGAATTACAGCAGATGCCTCTTTTTCACTTATGCACGATAAACTCAAGTTCCTTTTCTTAACACATCTTGACTCATGATGGGATGCAGAGGCAGTGGCATCATCCCAGCAGTGGCGCTGCACCCACTGGGATGGGGGTGAGGTGGTGTTGTGAGTGATCAGGGGAGCTCTGGGTCAGCAATGGCCCTGCAAGTGCACATAAAAAGCTGGAGCTACCTTGACCTCACCACAGGTGCCTCACCCCAATCCAGAAGTGTGCTGCTAGTGAAAGGATTGCGTTGCTATACACACACACACACACACACACACACACACACAGTGGTACCTCAGGTTACAGATGCTTCAGGTTACAGATGCTTCAGGTTACAGACTCTGCTATAGTACCAGAAATAGTACCTTGGGTTAAGAACTTTGCTTCAGGATGAGAACAGAAATCGTGTGGCGGCGGCAGAGGGAGGCCCCATTAGCTAAAGTGGTACCTCAGGTTAAGAACAGTTTCAGGTTTAGAACGGACCTCCAGAACGAATTAAGTTCTTAACCCGAGGTACCACTGTACCTTGGTCTGAGCCAGCAGAATTATTCTTTCATTGCTGACTACAACTCCTATCACCCCCCAAGAGGATTTTGCAGGCCAAGCACACAGTATGTGGATCGGGGGCCCTGAAGCACTTGCAGTGGAAGAAACAAATTTGCCTACACTTTATGTCATGCACAAATGTGTGCCTTCTCTGTGAAGCTTCTTTCATATTTGTTTTCCATTCTGGAAAAAGGCTTGCCACACAGCTGTTAAAGGAGGCTGCTGTCCCCACACCAACCTTAAACCATGCAAAGAATTCGAATTTCACAAGTTGCAAAGCAGTTATTACTGTAGGTATTTCATCCATTGATACCAGGTTGGCAATACTGACAGCTGTGATTCTTGAGCCTATTTAGGTTCTAACTGCTGCTGGACAATTTCCTGCTCTCCCTTCTTATGGTTTGTTTGTTTCTTTATTTATTGCAATTATATTCAAACTCAAGGGGCTCGTGGTGGTGTATATAGATTGTTCTCCTCTCTCTCCATTTTGTCCTTGCAGCAACCCTGTGAGGTAGGTTAGGCTGAGAAAATGTGATTAGTCCAAGGTTGACCAGTCAGCATTATGACTGAGTGGTGTTCTGTAGCTTTATACCTTCAAATAGAGCACTGTCCTCTGTAAAGTAGAACACGTGGCCACCCTTACCGCACGGGGTCTAGACACTTGACTTAGCCATCTCTACTATTTCCCATCTAGCTTCCTCTTCCAGTCTGCCTTCTCTCTTCTTTTGCCACTTGTGTCATGCACTCTGTTCTAGTGCTCAGCAAGAGGAGGGCAGTGTCCCTGGAATCCCCACATGCTTACACCTCACCCTCTTCACTGATGGAGAAGACTTACAATAAATAATTGGTTCATTTTCCAGTAATCAATAGCCCTATTGAATAGCTAGCATATGTATTGTTTGCTAGCCAACCTGCAAACCCCAGGGGTGGACATGGGGATAACGGGTGGCTCTCCAGAGGCTCTTGAGCTATAACTCCCATCTTCTCAGTCCATTGGCAATATTGGATCGAGCCGCTGGGACCTGGAGCCCAGTGGCGTAGCGTGGGTTGTCAGCACCCGGGGCAAGGCAAGTAATTTGCACCCCCTAACCCGTGCATTTGCGCCCCCTAACCCGTGGATTTGCGCCCCCTAACCCTAACCCCCAGATGTTGCGCCCGGTGCGGCCGGCCCCCCCTGCACCCCCCACGCTACGCCACTGCTAGAGCCTCAACAATAACTCAATAACTGAAGAACTTCAGTTTCCCACCTCTGCCATAGTCCTTTCCGAGGCATAATGTGCCAGTTGCATTTTCTCCGTTACCGAATCTAGTTCCTCCTCATTCACTCCGCATTTTTCTTTTTATTTTGAGCAATGCACAGTGTCCACACAGCATGACATTGGAAATATTTTGCAGGGTGTAGCAGGAACATGTGAAATGCAGAAATCAGACCAAAACAAAGAAGGTACAAATATACAGAGATAAGGAAAGTAAACTAGCAGTGGTTACATTTTCTCTGCTAGACATAATTGATATGTTTGCCTGTGATTCACACATTATTTTAGGGGAGGGAGGAATTTTTTATTGCAAAATATTCTGCATTTAAAATACTATTTAATTATAGTTTGTTTCCTTAGGGATTTTATCACCATGTGATTTAATTTGGTATAGGCCCTAAGGGGCAGCATATTTTCAATTATGGAATATTTCCTCCAGAAACAATAATGGTTCAATGATTTATTGCAGGATCCTATTATAAGGTGGCTCTTGCAAGTGAAACTTGAATGCAATTGGCTTAACAATATAGCATAGACAGCACTAAAATGCACACGAGCAGAACGCATGCTTTCTGCACACAAGGAAAAAAAATATTCGTATAATACTTTTGCATAATACTTCAATTATTATATCGGTTTTTTAAAAAGGGGGGGTTGGAAAGCTGAGAGCTATGAAACATTTACATTATTATCTCTTCAAAAAGTTCATTTTTGGACAAGTATCATTTGGATAGGGATTAACTTAATCAGAGATTTTGAATCTTCTTTACTTTAATTTCTAATCTCTTTTTTTAAAAAAAAATAAAATATATGTCTGAATCTTAAAAAGGCCTAAACCTGTAGTCACAAAGCACTGCTTCAAAAAAAGGAGAGGAGGGGGGAGAGGGAAAAAAGAAAGTTTTAAAAGCAACCACCAGCTGTAAGAGAGATAGTGAAAGCAGCAGATTTGTGACAGAGCAGAGCATGAAACCCATCAGCTGATGAGTGAAAATCCCTGGTTTCTAATTAATCGAGGTACACAGGCCAAGGGATGAAGAGGATCAGGGAAATGAAATCAGGAAAAAGATACCATCAGTCATTTCTGCGGCCCATTGTCATACTTCAGAATCTGCTGTAATGAATCACTCAGGCATTCCAGAGATACATTCAAATGGTGAAGAAAATTCATTGTCCGGTGAAGAGTGTTTGATAAAAATCTCTCTCCCCCCCCTCTTTGTCAGAAGCCTATGATCAGGAAAAGAAGGGGGGGGGGGGGAGAAAAAAAGGAAATCCAGACAGCACAACAGGTGTGCTTCAGCAAGCCTGCTGAAATCTGCAAATGAACGGAGATACTAAAGAATGTTTTTGTACTAAAATTTCACCAAAATGGAGAAAAAAGAGTATCTTGTAATAACAGGCAGCAGAAGAAGGAGGGGATGGGGGAACACCAGGGAGCGGATGGGGAGGATACACTGAGGATTAAGTGGGCTGAAAAGATACAACTTTTATTCCTGTTAGGGGAAATTTTGTCTGTATTAAAAAAAATATTACCGGGGGGGGGGGGGGAGAGAATGGAGTAAATATATAGAGTTTAACATTTGCAGTTGCCTTAAAAAAAAGACAACCCATTTCTAAATAAAAGTCATTTTAGTGTGAGCCTCAGAGCTTTGGTGGGTTTTTTTTCAGAATGTCCCTCAAAGCTTTGTGGTAAATTCTCTTCTGCACACAGAGATTTAAAGGATGAGCCCCTCTTCCAGAATGTTCTTTTTAGCTCCTGTATGCATTGGGGTCCCAGAAATAAGAAGTTCATTGCAAAGTGGGGAAAAGCTAAGGAATTCCTGTGATTACACACACACACACACACACATTACACATGCAGCCTATTATTTCGCAGCTTGCTCTGAATGTACATTTCACCTATGGTTCAACTTTTTGTCCCTGAACAATTCCTTTAGGCAGTTCAAAGTAGCCTGCACCATTAGGTGACATCGGAAGATAATTGTTTTTAAATAATCAGGTACTGTACTGAGACATATAAGGATAGCTGATTCATTTTAAATTTAATTACCATAATATAGGGTTTCACTGTCTGCAGTATCAATCACTAAGACACTTTATAGTTGATAATATTAAAATGGCAACAATAATGAGAATTTCTACTTCATGATGAAAATAATTTTAATCACGGGTAGATTACAAATCCATTTGCTGTTACGGTTACTGAGGATTCTATTATCTGCCTTCTATTGTGAAAGATGTTAAAACTTGTTTTCAGGAAATGTAAAAGATTATAGATGTATACAGCTTGTGCAAATTTTCCAACCAAGCTCAAATGACAGACAGAGGAATGGTTTGAATTCTGCAGCTAGAGGATGCAAAGCTGTTGATACCAGTTTCATGATTCCCTTTAGACCTGACTAAAATTGCCTGTCTTTGGGGGCTCGGTATATTCCTCCCTTAAGGGGGAATACACAGTTAACAAGGGAGGAACACATCTCCCCTATTTTGTATGCTGAAGTCCTCATTCCTCCCAAACAGTGCAAATACAGAGCCTCTCAAGTTTGCCAGAGGGGGCACTCTTGATGGTGCCACCACCCTCAGAGGTTTTTGGGGGGTGGCAGCCTGGGAAAGGGCATTCTCTGTGGCAGCCCCTAGGTTATGGAATTTTCTCTCCACAGAGGTGTATCTGTCATCTTCGTTGCATGTATTTTGTCATCTGCTGAAGACTGACCTCTTTGCCCTGGCCTTTGACACTCAAGACATATATGGTTAGGGCCCCACCTGTTATTCTGACTGTAAATTGGTTTAACTGACTCTCACTCACCCTAGGATCTTATTGTGAAGGCAAGTAAGAATTATTATCTTTATCATTATACAACAATAACAGCCAGTAAAACTCTTCCTCCCCATAATAATTCTTGATTCTTTCCATGATGGAACGATCATGAAGAACTTAATGTCTGACACAGAATAGCTCAAGTATGGGAAACTGGTGCCCTTCCAGATATTGGACTCCAACTCCTATCATCCAACATGGCCAATGGTCCAGGATAATGAAAGTGTAGTCCAAAAACATCTGGAAGGCCCTGATATCTATATCTCATAGATGCAACTACCATAGGTACAACTACTAAGAAGTAGGGTGTCACATTTATTCTCACAATTAAATCTCTATTCATTTAGTTGTTGGTGTCAGACACAGAGCAAAAGTTAATGCTTCTAGCTTCTAGGACTTCAGAGACAGCTACTGACGGTGGGGCAATGAGGGAAATAGGAGAATGATGACGCAGTGAAAAATTGCGCAGAAGTTTGCTGTTGGTACAGCTATATGAGCAGGAACGAATCTCTCACATTCCTCCAAAAATTGATATATTTGGCTGCAGATATATAGTCCCATGATGTCTTTCCACTAGAACATGTTTTCTCTAACTTTGCATAACAAACCTTCCCAAGTAAAGGGAGTAGGTGGGAATCTTTCCCTAAGTTAGCAGAAAAATGGCAGCGTATTTGGCTGCTCCCATCCTACATTTAGGAACTGACAAATAAGAACAAACAATAAAAATGTAGCAGCAGGGTGATATGATAGAGGGGCCCCCTTCAGTTCCCAGTATTATCCATCAAGTCAACATCACACTCCCTACAGGACATATAGCAGCCATATTTCCCACCCAGTAGCCCTATCAAAATCAGAAAAGAACTGGGCTACTGGCTATCCTAAGGTTGGCCAACTTAGGGAAGACCATTGACACTTCTGATACACCTAACAATGACATATGACTCCAGTAGCAGCTGTACAGTGCTCCAGTGGTATAAAAATGATCAAGTCTAAAGTAAGTTAACCTGGGATTTCTGGGCGAAACAGGAGATGTGTGATAAAACTGTCTCTGAAAAGGAATGGGATTGTTTTGTTTGGGACTGAAACACAAACAGTAGTAGGAAAATCCATTTATATTTTTATAAATGTTATGTGTGAGGGCTTTTGTTTCTCTTCCTATCCTCTGTATTTTCTTCCTTTACTTTTACAGTAATAACTTTTTTACTTCGTTCAGTATATACTGATTTGTTGTGTGTGTGTTTTAAATCAAAGCAAATGATCAAACCCACATGGAATATACTGTAGATAGAATTTAGTGATTAGGATACTACTGCTAAGGTGGCATTTAGCAGAATCAGCTTTTAGTTCTGGGTTTGCCAAACATTATGTTTACAATTATGTCCCTTTTTTAAATTTAAAAAACTTCTTCTGTTAAAAAACAAAAGGTAGTCCTATCTACTAGAAAAGAGGCAGCAGTCTCACAAGTGTCCTGATTTTTTATGTTTAAATTGAGCACTCTGAATCTAGAGGAAACGCCTTAAGCGAACTGTCACTGTTAATCAGATCTGTTCTATGTATATGCTGATATCTCTGATGAAGAGTAATAGCTTTAACATGCTTGATTATTTCATTGAGTTGGATAATATTTAAGATTTCAATCTTGGTTGGGTCTCCAAGATGGCTCTTTCATTTTAACACCAATAAGTATAGATTGGTAATCAAACACACTGACAGAGTCGTTCGCGACTGGACTTAACTGTCAGGGGTTCTTTACCTTTTACTAGATTGTCTGTAGTCTCTGTAGTGATCTATCTATTCATGTGAGCAATATAATATCAGAGAAGATTCACTAAAACAGGGATAGCCAACATGGTGTCCTCCAGATGTTGGGCTGCAGCTCCCATCGTCTTGGGCTAATGGGAGCTGTAGTTCAACAATATCTGGAGGGCAACAAATGTGAGCAGTTAATTGTTGAGGATCAGTATCTGCACTGGGTTTAAATAACCTTAATAAATGCCAACACTCTTTTAACAGTGGCTCAACTGATCAGTGGTAGATTTTTAGCATGGAAGACCATGGATTTCATTACCAATATCAAGTCCTTTTGGGTAAAAATTGAGGCATCAGTTAAGCCTCACCCATTAAGTGAAAGTTAAGGCATCAGTTAAGCTACACCCATTAAGTGAAAAGGGTCTTTCATTTTTTAGGTGTCAGTCAATTTATTTCAAACTAACTTCAACTTTTCATAAACACAAAGCACAGTACCTCTGTTACACACAGTTACAATAAATGGCTTGAATGAGAAGGCATTTATTCCAATTGATATACAGAATATTATATTATTTTGGTTGCTATTGCATGGGAATCATCTAAGACATGCAAGAACCAAATGTTTTGGATAAATGGGAGTATGACTTAAGTGCAAAGAGGGAAAGACGATGACTTCACAGGATAATTAATATTGGCTACCTGAATTTTAGACACTTGGCTTTTAATTTTTCAGGAATTTCACTGAGCGTAGAAAGCTCAAGATTGCTTATCACAGAAGTGTTATCATTAGGGTGGCTAAGGGCCAAATGACACAAGTTGTGATGAATGATGATTGGATCTCCAAGCATTTCTATTTGGGTTTTAAGAGCACACGAGTAGCTCTGATGTTGACAGTTTAACCCTTTCACCGATAGTAGCTGGTGCCCATTGGGACTGGGAGGGCAGAAGGCAGGGAGATGGGGGAAAAAGTGGAGCCAGAACCAATGACAGAAGGACAGAACTAATTCTAGTTTTCCTCCCTGCCAAGTTCTACAAGGGCAACATTGAGACTAAGGAGGATGCTGCTGACAGGCATTGGTTGTAAGTAAGAAGGCACGGAGGGAAACTAGCTGAAGGCAGACTGAGGGGGTGGGCAGTGCCTCATTCACCCTAATGAACTATCCTTCACTGTACAATTTTCCAGATACACACACACACACAAGTTTTTATTTGTTGCATTGAGGAAACAGGTTCTAGTCCCCCTCCCCACTGCATAGAAATAGCAGTTTCAGGGAGGAAAAAGATATGAAAAACAACTTTGGAAGAATTGGTTTTAAAAAACCCTCCCTCATTTCTGCAGTTCTGATCAAAATCAAACAAGACCTTCTGGGTTATTCTGTTTAAAGGGCTACAACATTGCATATAGAGATAGGCACCCATTCTTTATTGTACTAAAATACACATTTTGAAACATTTCCAGGATGATGGGAGAGGAGTGTGCTGCTCAACAGGCAAATCAATCAAGATGCAACTTCACTGCTGCACTGGTGGCCATGTTATGGTAGCTTGTTTCAGATTTTGGATTACACAAATTAAAGCACTACAAGGTGTGGCAGAAGGCAGAACACAAACACACACAGAGGAGGTGAGGGGGTGAACTTGTCTGTAATAGGCAATGGCAGCTATAAAGCACCGCCCCCAAGTGTCTGTAAAGCTACTGTCCATAGAGTCTTATAGTTGTTCAAAGGGTGGATCTTTTTTTCCCTACGCTTTCAGTGCATGTTTACATATGACACTCTGATTCCAAACAACATTAATGTGCAGAACTGGACAGTGAGAGTGGTTAGTCCCGATGAATGGTACAGAAGTGGTTAGTCCAGATGTGGCAAAAAAAGTGCTGAAACTCTAGGTTCCGCTGGGATTTATAGGTTAGTTATGAGTTTTCATGAAGTCCATAATAAGAGGACCTCATCTACTTCACACTGTCATTTTTTGATGCCCTCTGCTGTTAAGCCTTATTTAATTATTCCCCATGGAATTTGCTGCTAATGCTGTCCTGATGAAGGGCCCCATAGTGTATTATAGTGTCTGGACTTTTACCTCTGGGAGTTCTAAAACAACCAGGCTCCAGTACAGCCCCAGGATGCTCCTCTTGTTATCGCTCTGGATCTCTCAAGGACCATGTCCATCAGGATTGTGCACATAGTGGTCCAAGTTGGTACTCAAAGATTGCCCTGCCTACCCAAACCTGTCAGTGGGGCAAGATGAATATCTAATTATGGGATAATAAGTTAGCTTGTGATTCACCTAAAGGGGACTACAGCAAGTCATCCATCTTGAAAAAGCAGGTTGTTGTGGGTATATGTGGAAAGGTGAAATCTCACGAGTCTTTTCAACAATGGATACATGGTTAGAATTTGCAGAGAACATGGTGGGGGTTTTGGTTTATTTTATTTAATTAAAGTACTTAGATGCAGCCTTTCAGAGTGAAGCTGTCCTACAGTGGCTCCCCCCCCCCCCCAAAGACTTCGTATACACAGCAGGATAGTTTAGCTTTGTTTATTTAGCAGGAACATTGCGCTTCCAAAGGATTTTATGCTGCAAACCACTTTCAAAGCTCCCAGTGCAGTTTATTCAGCAATCTTCCTTGAACACATCTACCTGTGTACAGCTGTGTCGATCCACCAAAGATATTCCTAGCCCTTATTCTTTCCCTCCTTGGCTCCACCTCCCACCCTGGATGGTCCAGTCTACAAAACATTTCGTCTAAGGATGGGAAGGTTTGAGCATCTGTTGGCATCTGTGGCTGTCTCCCCATGCTTTGACTGCTATTAATATCAATGCCTGCAGAGTGTGTGTGTGTGTGTGTGTGTGTGTGTGTGTGTGTGTGTATATTCCTAGTGTGTGAATAGCACCCCACAGTGGTTCTTGTATATGGAAGAATCTGCACAGACTGATTGCCTACCCTTCTGATTGCATATCCTGTGTTGCTTCCAGATTCATTCTCTCCCTTATGTTTCTTTTGCTCCCCGGTGAAAGCAGTGAGACGTGACCCAAGATTTCAGAAAGCCACAGTACGTTCGTAGGGGGCAGCTATAAGATAAAATGGTGTGGAAGGAGGAATTAAAAACAGCAAAATGCATTCTGATCATCAAGCATCATCATATAAGGGTATTTGTAGTCTGATTTGCACAAATGGATTATGCCATCAAGGAAGCAGAGGGCACAAATGTCAAATCAATCTCCGTTTGGCATAAATAAAATGTTGGCTTTTAATTTATTTATTTATTTATTTTGCATAATCTTTATAAGCTGCATATGCACGCACCTTCTGGCAGATCCTCAGCAGAATCTCTTGTTGTTTTACCTTTAGCTGAAAAAGATAGACAATAGCAAAAGTAAGTCAAGGGAGGCACAATCTTTGCAGGCCGCAGTGGAAAGCAACAACAACAGAAATATCAGAATACCCTGTGATAATCATTCTGCTCCGTAACTCAGTAAAAACTCGTTGGAAAGGGTTCCTCAAAGTGATTTTCTGATAGCTTGCCGGTGATCAGGATAAAAGCCCCACCGCTTCAGGATTTCAAGTATTTATCATATACATGTTTGCTTGAATCACGATAAGGACGAGGTTTGGGAGTCATGGACACTAAGATAGGATGTCACCTGAGACACCCATCTGATTCGGATTCCAGGCAGAAAGGAAGAGCCTTGTACAGGCCAGAGGAAAGAATGGGAGGGGAGGGAGGAAGGGATAGCAGGAATGGGCAGCCCTTGTTTCCAGCTCTAATATCCCAGTGCAATTATTTTGTGGACATCCACTCCTTGCCTGCACAGGAGATAGGGCTATAAGTGTATGTTATTTTTTAATTACAAGGGGGTAGAAAAATCCTGATGATGGGCTGGAAGGTGCCATTGCATTGTTATTTTTTTCTCTCCCTTCGTTTGCTGATTATGTGAGCTGGGCTCCTTTGCTAGCCGATGATAAGCAGAATTTCCATGTTCTCTGCATAATTAATCCATCTCTGCCTCTCTTCATGCCAACTCGCCCGTTATCGCCGGCACATGCCTGAATTGCAAAAGAATCCGCTCTTCAATTGGAACTTATTGATATTCTAAGAAAAAAAAGAGGGAGGGGGGGACTGAAAATCCTTAAGTTTAAGCTGCAGATTTTTAAATGGATTAATTTTGTTGCAATCGCAGCCATCTAAGGCGGGAAGGCAGGCAGAGCAAATTGAAAGCGTCTCCATGTTAGCAGAATTGGGTCCAGAACACTGAAACGTACTGGCAGAGCTCTCTTTTAAAGTCAGAAAAATTACCATTAATTTACATCACATGAAATACTTTTTATGCTAGAAATATTCAAGAGACGTTCTTTAAATGCCTGCTAATGCTTGATAACATTTCTAACTTTCAACATTTTGCAAGACTTTGATATGACACGATAGGAATGCCTGCCAGTGAGGAATATTATATGTACCAGTAATCTCTTTTTATCACATATTTAGATGATATCATCCTCTTCTTAAACATCCTGAAGTAGGCATTAAACAATGTAATCAGTGTCATGGACTCCTGCTTAGTAGATTCATATGTGTCAAAGTTACTTGGGTATATTAAGACTTTGGTGAAGTCTCTTCAAAAATATATATATTGTTATTTTATGGAGTGGGTTGTAACCTGCTTAGAAAAACAGAAAAATGCACCTTTGTAACCATGCTTTTTCAGAGTTTGCCATTATTGTGAAGGAATTATTGGACTATCCAAAAAAAAACCCAACCCAAAACAAACAAAAAACCCCCCAAAACCTTGTGCTTTCTCCTCTAAACACAAAACTTTCCTCTCTATTATGTTTCAGGATTTAAAGGAAGCTACTTACATCATGAAATATTTCACCTGTTTTTCACATGATGCCATGGTTGCACATCAGGGCTAATAATGAAGCACATGACATCCCACATTCAAAATATTACCCAAAGAGCCTGCCAGCTTCATATTGCTTTAATACAAGTACTGCAGTCATTTTCTTGATCCCAGAAAGTAGTAGTAGTAGAAGCAGCAGCAGCAGCAGCTGGCTTCAGTAAGACTGAGAGGGTTGCGGAGGGGGGCGGCGGTTTAAGCTTCAGCTAAGAAGCTTCACTATATCTAGCATTCCATGTTTCCATCAGCAATATATACACAGCTATAGAAGGTAATTTTGACATTCACAGTTAAGAGGGCAGTGGTAAAGTTGCTATATTTGACAGACTGCAGATGGGAACTTAGCTGTTTTAAATTGTCATTATTAAACTGGCTTGCTCCATTTGAAATATTCTTTGAAACCGTGAAAACCCACTGACGGATGCAAAACAAATACAAGGGAGTTCCCTCTCTTTCCAAACCATTGGTGGGGGGGAGAGATTTTTGCTCTCAGTGTACCACAATAATTTTAATTAAACCAAGGGGCATCTTAGCATCTTATTGAAGGGGTAAATCAGTGAGGCTAAATAAAGGCAACTAAAATAATGTGTATTCTGGTCTGTCATTGCAGGCAATAGATTTGAGTCATGAAATAATCTCTCTACCCAAATAAAAAATTAAGTGCAACAGCAAAAACAAAACAAAACAAAAAACCACAGAAAACCAATAATATACAGTTGCTCAAATTTTAAAGTGTTGTCAAATGTGTAGAGATCAATTATAGTATTTCTGAATTTATGCGTGTTGAACTGCAATTGCACCACAATAGCATCCACAAATTTATTTTGTTCTGAAGGGAATGTACTTATATACCTAAAGGCATACAGGAATATAATGAAAGCAGTTTTAAAAATGAATTATAAAAATCATCACTAAAAAAAAGCTTTAGGAAATGTTTTTAAAGCATGTAAGCAATATTCAAAGACACATCTATACTTGGCACATAAATATTAAATTAAAAGCCATTTTTTAAAAAGAAAAGAACTGGGATTTGAATTGTCAGATGCTATAATGTACTTGAGATGAGCATTTAGTTGGGTTTTGTACTAAACTTACACATTTTGCAACTGAATATCAATTACTCTGTGTGTTTTTGTTTGTATTATAGAATGTGTTCATTTAAGTTGCAGTTCTCCCCTCCTAAAGGCACACTTTGTCCCGTTGAAACAAGTAGGCTAATCACAGCTGACTGCACAACTGCATTCTAAATATATAGGTAAAATGGATAGGTAGGAATACCAATCCCTCCATCTTGCATTAAGGACAGTGGTTGAACTTTTATTAGTTTCACAGAGAAGATGACTCTTCTTTATGAAAACTGAGCTTTTGAATGCAGCTGCACACCATTATGCATATTCCACAATTCAAGAATTTGCAACATATATTTCCTTAATCCGTTCGTGACAAATAAATAAATAAATCTGCATCAACATTGTAACAGAGAAGTGACTGTGTGGTTTTTATTTTTGCTGTTTGCCCCTATGTACACAAACATGCGCACAGAAATACTGATTTAATGTGTCATCTTCTGAATTATTCAGGTATGTTTTAAGGAGGAAAACAACAACAACAACAACAACAACAACAACATCTTAGCATTTATGTAGCAGTTGCCTGTATTCAAAACAATGCACATGTATTATTTTATTATAATCCCTAAACCAACTCTGCAAGGCAGGTTATTATCCCAAGTATTGCAGATGGGAGCTGAGATAAGAGATACCATAGTAGTTTTCCTAAAGCTACTAAGTGAGCTTCTGGCAGAGGTGAGATTTGAACCAGGTACTTCTGTTCGGTCTCTTAGCTACTACACCACATCAGCTGTATCCCGCATCAACCCAAACCTTAGTGTCCTCAACACTGGTTTTGTTAGATGCCTCACACTTTTCTTTCTAGTTGGAATTGTCTGCATTTGTGCCTTCACTATTTCACCTTTAAGAAACTCCCATCCATCCATCTCTCTTGGGTATTTCTAACCAGTAGTTCCTTAAGCTTTTTGAAATTAGCCTTCTTAAAGTCCAGAACGCATGTCCAATTAGGCTCAGCCTTCTTTTTCCTCTATATCATGTAACCAAAGAGTACAAGATCACTTCCTCCCAAGGTTCCCAATACAATACTTCTAATTTATTGATCAGTTCCTCCTTGTTAGTGAGGGCCAGGTCCATGATATTTTATCCCCTTGTAGCTTCCTCCTTATCAGTTGTCCAATTGCCATCTTTATTCAGATCTGTCCATTATGTAGTTTTCTAAAAGCCCATGAACCACAGGATAATGATAGCATAAAGAAAGTGCTGCTGGATTAGACAAATGGCCAATCCAGTCCAGCATTGTGTTCCCACAGTGGCCAACTGGATGCCTATGGAAAACCGACAAGCAGGACATGAGTGCAATAGCACTCTCCCATTTATGACCCTCAACAATTGGCAGTCAGAGCTGCCTCTGATACTGGAGGTATGAATTAGCCAAGACTAGCAGCTATTCCTTCTCCATGAATCTTTCAAATTCCCTTTTCACACTATCCAAGTGGATGGCCATCGCTACATCCCGTTGTAGCAAATTGCATCACTTTTATTTAATTTCTTTATTCCATTTCTATCCTGTCCTTCATTAGTCTATGGTCCCAGGGCGTATTACATAGACAACACACACCTATGCAGTAGGGCAAACATGAAAACCCATTAGCATACTGTAATGGTTTTAGGGGTTGCTCGTGCATAAGCCTGTGCAAACACCTGGCTGGATTGCCTGAGTGAACCTTTTCTGTCCGGACAGCCACTCACCCGTGGCTGTCTCAATCGCTGGCAGAATCCGTCAGTGGGCGTTTCTTAAACTTCTTCCAGCAAAGAAGCTCTTTGACGCCTAGTCTTCTCCTACTCTCTCTGCGCGAAAGCCTTCTGCGCAAGGAGGGCGTAGGCAGCGGAGGACCCCTACTCTCCCCGCTGGTCCCCGGCAAGGAGTCATGGGACCGCCTCGCCGCTTCCCCCATCTGCCCCCCTTCTCCACTGGTGCTACGCTGATTCTCTTCCCCAGGAGATGGGCTGCCTCTCCCAATCCCGGGATGCTCTCCGGAATCCCTCTGGATTTTGCTTTCTCCCTCCGGCACTGATGGCAGTTCCCTGACACATACCATCACAACATGTCTGGAATTCATATTAAACTCTTAGTGATCCTGCCATCACTCCATACAGTTACAACTGGCCTTACGTCATCAGCCTCACTCTGTACGAAAAGCTGGGACAAAGACATGAGTCTTTAGTTGGCACTGTTTACAAGATAGTTCTGGCAAACTGGACAGTGCAGTGTATCTATGTGCTATGTAAAGAAGTACTTCCTTTCATCATCCCTACTCTCTCACCATTCTGCTTCATTGAATGGCCCTGGGTTCTAGTATTATGAGAGAGGCCCATCCACTTTCTATACACCGTGCATAATTTTATACACCTCTGTCATGTCCCTCCCTGGCCGTTTTTCTAAGTTAAATAGTCCCAAATATTGCAAACTTTCCTATACATCCATCCCCACACATCAAAGGAAGGGGGTTACCATCTATCTTGTGGATGAAGAGGACTCTAACAGAATGAGTTATCGCTTCATCCAGCTGGAGGGAAGAGGCAGCAGGTAGAGATCTATCTTAGCTCAGTTGGTTAGAGCATGGTGCTGATAATGCCAAGTTTGCAAGTTCGATCCCTGTATGGGGTAGCGCATATTCCTGATCCTCACAGTCCCTTCCAACTCTACCATTCTATGATTCTATACTTAGGTTCAAGGTTCTTGTGCTAATTCACAAAACCCTGCACAACTTGGACCCAAAGTACCTTAAAGACTGTCCTATCAGTTATACTCAGTCACTGAGATCCTCTGGTGGGGACCCTGAGGTTTAGTTGGCCTTCACTAGGGCCCGAGACTTTAGTGTGGCAGGCCCTGCCCTGTGGAACTCTGTACTACTGGGGGTTTGGCAGAAACTATCCCTGTCTTCTTTCAGAAATCTTCAGAAGACTGTACAGTGGTACCTCAGGTTAAGTACTTAATTTGTTCCGGAGGTCCGTACTTAACCTGAAACTGTTCTTAACCTGAAGCACCACTTTAACTAATGGGGCCTCCTGCTGCTGCTGCGCCGCCGGAGCACGGTTTCTGTTCTCATTCTGAAGCAAAGTTCTTAACCTGAAGCACTATTTCTGGGTTAGCGGAGTCTGTAACCTGAAGCGTATGTAACCCGAGGTACCACTGTACTGTTTAGGCAGGGCTGCACAATGTGAATTTCTCTTTTTAACCAATTAAATTTCTCTTTTTAATCTACCACCCTGCACTCAGCTCTCACTTGTGACTAGAAGCTGTCAGCATGTGACAGAGGCCACACCTTGGAAACAGCTTCGACTGGCCAGCTAAACCAGGTGAGGGTAGCCGATAGATCTCAAATCCTTGCTGAGTTAGGGACTTCCCCTGCATGCAAAGACAGCAAAAACAACACAGGAGGGAGCAATTATGAGTTTCCAGTCTCTGCTGCCACAACAGGCGCTATGATTCTCTAGCAGTTTGACTTCACCCCTGGAGGTGCACTCCATTGTCTCTCAAGACTGACGGATGCCAACAATACCTAACGCTATTTTATTGATATTTTTAGTTATGTTTTATGGGTATTTATGGATTGGAGTTAGTAAATTTTGTATGTTGGCTGCCTTGATAATACGTTAAGAAAATGTGAATTACATATATTTAAATATAATTCGTTAATTAAAATGCTGAGATAGTGACTTTTGGTGATTCCCCGCTTTTCAGCACAACTTAAACTGTAGATCCCACCCTACCCCGGCCCCAGATGTACAATGACAAGGAGACAAAACATTCACCAAAATTATTTAGGCTGCCAAAATGTGATAAATGGCAATCTGATCCAAAATAATAACTCTCTCTCTCTCTCTCTCTCTCTCTCTCTCTCTCTCTCACACACACACACACACACATATCCCTCAAAGCACTTCTGAGCACTTGGTGTGGTTTGACACTGTTCAAAATAAAAAGTAACCCTTAAAACCTGCTCAGAAGTGAGCATATTCTTTATTCTACCATTTGAAACATGGGATTCTTTCCTGAAGGCATATGGAAGGGCAATTTCTGTAGGACAGAGCAGTTTGCCAATTTTGTAAAAAAAACACATCAGTGTTGGGAGCCATCTGCAGCCAGAATGAAAACAAGTCCAATTTTGTGAAAACCAACTCATTTCTGGTGTCCCTAACCCTCTGGAACTTATTAGAAAGGAACAAATTGCAAAGGGAAAGCGGAATTAAAAATATTAAATAGTGAACTGTAACACTTTCACCCAGGACTCATAAATACACAAGAGACTTTTATGTAAAAAACTGAATTGATTTCTCTCTGTGGCACTCCCTCCTTTTCAGTACCATGTAGCAGATGCAGTGAATTGTATAGTTTCTTGGCTTTTAAGTGTGTATTTCTATTGTGCTACTTACCCTGGGATCACCTGGCGATGAAGGGCAGGATAGACATTTTAAAAATTAAAAATAAGTTTAAATTAAAAAATGCTTAAAGGTACAGTAGCAGAAAACATCAGGTTGCTTTCAATGGCATTTAATCATTATTTGCGTTACCAGTGACAGCAATTTTAACCCATTTAAATGTGTACCTTTCGGGGGGGGGGGGTTGGGGTTCTGCAGAGGCAGAAATAAGCTTAATCCTGTATGTATAAATCTACTCTGTGGCCATATGCTATTTGAGCTCCCTTTCAAGCAGATCATCTCCAGCCCCTGTCCAGTAGTGGAATACTAGATGAAATATTTAGAATGCAAAACGATTGCATTCACAGCTGAGTATATGCTGAAATATTAAAGAGCCTGATTGCTATCTTGAAGAGGAGATTGTTACAGAAAGCAAATCAAGTATCCAGTTTGACTGCGAGAATTCCTTATTCTTTTTGGCCAATGACATTATTTTGGTTCACTCCAGCCACTTGTTTTAGGGGATTCAAATTTCCCATAAGCACCACTTTTAAGTGATGGCTCATTTGAAGCCACGTGGCACTAGCCATTGTGAATAGCATTCTGCAGCTTTTTAAGATGCAGCTTAACTATGATATAAAACACCTGAATGGTCCTCATGATACAGTGGTTTTGATAGTGAAGATGAGTGTCTTGCAATTACAGTGCAGGGTCTTTTAATACACACATACACACACACACACACACACACACACACACTTTATATCAATTTTAAGGCAAATGTAGATCAATGGTTTGGAATGGAATGGTTTATCATATGTGATTCTTACTCAGTTCCTACCAGGTTGCAGGAAGGAATACAGTGGTACCTCGGGTTAAGAACTTAATTCGTTCTGGAGGTCTGTTCTTAACCTGAAACCATTCTTAACCTGAGGTACCACTTTAGCTAATGGGGCCTCCCGCCGCCGCCGCATGATTTCTGTTCTCATCCTGAAGCAAAGTTCTTAACCCGAGGTACTGTTTCTGGGTTAGCGGAGTCTGTAACCTGAAGCGTCTGTAACCTGAAGCGTCTGTAACCTGAAGCGTCTGTAACCCGAGATACTACTGTACTATCAAGCTTTGGTGGGTGGGTGGTCAAAGCCTACATGCTAAAGGGTGTTGCAAAGCCAACAGTGGACAAACCTGGTAGTGAATGGGCTAACCTTCCCCTTCACAGCTGTTTAGCAGCTGGATAGAACATGATTGTGATGGAGAATATGAAACATGAATTTGAAGGAGGCAGGCAACTTGGCAGTATAGGAAATTTCAGCAGTAGGACAGACTGCATACCTGTGCACTCCACAATGAAAGCCTCCAAGGGCCCCATGTGGCCATGGGCCACAGGTTGCCCGCATGTGATATAGCCCTACCTCTTCACCTGCTCAGCACCTAGATCATTATTAACAGGAGCAGCTTACCAGGTGGGACAGAACCACAGTGCTAAGCTCCCTGGCAGGTAAATTGTTACCAAGAAGGAGAGTAGTAGAGGTGAGGTTATGAGGAGGTCAGCATGATGCAAACACACTAGTAGAGCAGAGCCGGATTAAGACCTTTAGAGGCCCTAAGCCCTTAAAAGATTTTGGTGTTTGTATGTGTGTATACCAGTTACCAGATTCTAATTCTGTTGCATTCCCAAGATGATGATTTTCTTGATTTCCTTGATTTTGGGAGCCTTTTTTGTGGAGCCTAGTTCAGCTGCATCATATGATCCCTAGTAAATCCGGAAATGGAAAATTTCTGTGGTGCCCCCATCCCTTGATGCCCTAAGCACATGCTTATTTTGCTTAATGGTTAAGCCAGCCCTGCAGCAGAGCCAATCCAGTGTTTCTGCTGGTGCATTTATAGCATGCTGTCCTTACTAGAATCATATGGTTGGAAGAGGCCAAGTTAAGTCATCTCTTCTAACCCCTCTCACTTGTTGATGCAGCAAATCCTGAGTTAGAAGACCTCCAGTGTGGGTGAGACCACCATTCCTCTGAGTATTTGGTTCCATTGTCAAACTTCTCTTGTGGGCCTAGGCACAAGATGATCCCATCAGGACACCATTATGGTGTTCTACGGCCTGATATCCCTCCCCCCACCAATCTGGCCCATCAGACAAAACCGTCCCTCTGCACCCCTTTAATGGGGTACCCTGAATTTTTATCCCAACTGGGTGGGTTGGGGTTGCATCCCTACCTCAGAATTTAAACTAAGGATTCAACCCAATTCCTTTTTCCACCAAATGTGTGGACCCCTCCATGCTGGCTTGCTGCCAAACCTGCAATTAATCATGCAGATGTGATCTTGCATCTGATCCTAAGCCCATTCAACTTGGTTGCATGACCTGACAACCAGGCATAGAACACTGTCTTAAAGGCTTGTTTTCGCTCTTCCAGGCTTAGGCAGAGCAGCAACAGAAGCCCCACTGCTGAACAGAGTTCGGATCTGGTGTAATTTTTCATCGGCTTAACTTATTCAGGCTTGCTTCACGCCAGCATCTTGTGAATAGGATTGCTCCCTAGATCTAATGGATTTAAGTTAGTTTATTACTTTTAGTTCCTATTTGTTTTCCACCCGCAAATGTGCAACATAAAAGTACAACTATAATATTTTTTTTCAAAGTTGCTGCAAGATACTGTGGCTGATGCTTTTGATGAGGGAAGAGTGGGATGATTAAGTCCCTCCAACCCACAAACAAATAACAAGTACTGTCGCTGGCAGTATCAGTACTGAGTTTGTGGTCCATAGTCTGGTGATAGGAGCCACACATTTAGCCCTGGAGGTGGATGCAGCTGAGAACTGCAGTTAGCATTTATTATCAAACATGGTCCCTGGTCTTGCACATTGCCCTACCTGAATTGTTATAATAATGTGTGCAGGTAAAGGATTCCTACTTAGAAACAAAATATTGCCTAAACAAACTAATCCTCAGTTCCATTAGTCAAAGGTTAAATAGACTCTCCTGCTGGGCCTGTTTTTTTCAGATTATAAAAATATTTTCCTTCTGGTTTTTTATTATTATTTAAATAATGCTTAAGACACAAACACATTGAGCACTTGGCTGCATGTGATTCATGTGCTTTGATTTATAAACAAATCCTTTGTGATTTGAGCTAATATTCTTTATGCTACTAATACACACAGTGCTTGCAAAATGACTCTTAAAGAAAGATTAATATACAAGTTCTAAAAGCAGATATTTACACGATCACCTCCCACGTTCATTAAAGTAAATGGTTTTTTTTATGAAGAAAACATAGAAGAAGAAATCCTGTTCTAAGCTTAAATCCTACACAGTTTATTTTCGACTATAGAAGCTGGATTTGGTGGTGGTTGTGAAGGCTTTATTTCCAGGAAGTTTAGCAGGAAGTTTTGCATATATCTCCTGCAAATATTAAAAAATGTGAAGCTCTTTAAATTATTATAACATTTTACAGCCAGCTGAAAATTGCATTGCAGACTTCATATAGAACCACAGTTGTGCAGCACTCCATTCTCTAGTTGTATGAACAAAAAAAAGTGGGGGGGGGGAGAGACTGCAAGTGAGGCTGTTCAGAAGAAGTGGCAAGCCTGCATTAGTCTCAACTGGGACTAGATGCCACTTGGGACAGCAAAAGTTCATTCCATTGGCTTTGCTGAGAGAGCAGCAACTATTTGGCTCCTCCCCTTCCTCATCTGTTTCCATTCAAGTTGCTCATTAGAAGAACTACTGTATATAACTTTAAGAATTTCTGTCTGAGTTTGCTTGCTTTCCTGTACCCTCCTCACCCTCTTTTCATTTTGTACAGCATATTTTTGGTTGAAAGGCTGTGTAGACAGTTAGGTTTTTAATCTGTGTACAGTGCGGTATACTTTAAGCAACAAATATATAAATAATAAGACTGGGTTTTCAGTGGCTTCCATTGACTTTCTATGGAACAAAATAAGCAGGAATGGAATGGGAAGACTTCCTTCAAGACACCAAGCCAAATCTATGGCCCTCTATTCAAATAGCGCATGTCCCATTTATATCACTGGTGCTTACATTTGAAACATTCTCACTGAATTCTGCCCTAAATATATACACTACAAATCATTAATTCGTGCAGTGTAGTACAAATGTTTATTGCATACTGTGTGAATTATTGTAATCAGGGAATTCCCTGTTTTTTTTATAAAAAAAGTGCAGTATTAATTACCAGCACCATCTGTGCCAAACAATAGGGAAAACAATATTTTAATACAATGATTTCATGCATGTCAGTTATCTTAACATTAAACCCTGCAGTTTTGTTGCTGTGATTTACCTGTCTACTAATTTAAATAACTTACATTTTTACAAGGTTAACACTGAGAATTCATGAATCAAAATTAAATATACCACCAGTTTCAACACAGACCCATTTTGTTCATCGTATGTACATAGAGACTGATATAGTGTTTTCCATATACAGTGGTACCACGGGTTAAGTACTTAATTTGTTCCGGAGGTCTGTTCTTAACCTGAAACTGTTCTTAACCTGAAGCACCATTTTAGCTAATGGGGCCTCCTGCTGCCGCCGCGCTGCCGGAGCACAATTTCTGTTCTCATCCTGAAGCAAAGTTCTTAACCTGAAGCACTATTTCTGGGTTAGCGGAGTCTGTAACCTGAAGCGTATGTAACCTGAAGCGTATGTAACCCGAGGTACCACTGTATTATAGGCAGTAAAATCCTATTATCAAAATCATAGTTATCCATATGAATGTGTTGTACACAATTCCCTATTTCTCTATAATCCTAAACATAAGACGAGCCCTGCTGGATCAGAAAAAAGCCTATCTAGTTCTGCATCCTGTTTCCCAAAGTGGCCAATCAGATACCTGTTTGAAGACCCCAAACAAGAGATGGGGGCAAAGGCTTATCCTCATCCCGTTCATTCCCCAACCACCAGTATTCAGAGATTCAGCTTTGGATCACAGAAAGAGTATATAGCCATAATGTCTAGGAACCACTGATACCCTAATCCACCATGAAGTTGGCTTTCGTTTGTTTAACCCCAATGGTGACTGGTGTCCACAGGGGCTGGTGGTGCAGAAGGGAGAGAAGCCAACAGGAGGGGAGCCAGAACAGGGGCAGACCTTGGCAATATCCAACCCTGTGCAAGGCCAACATTTGACGCCCGCCCCCCAGCCCTTGCAGCTACAGCTTAAGCTGGGCTTTGAGAAGGATGTGCAGGGCTTTGGCAGGTCCTAGATCCTTCCCACCTCCTTACCAAGGAGTAAGTACTTGCTCAGCTTTGGGAAGGAGGACTCTGTCAGAACCCTCACTCCTCCTTTCCAAAGCTGGGCAAGCACTTTGGGACGCAGGGGACAGTGGAACCCTTCCTATAATGGTCTGCAGTCACCCCGTTTAGAAGGGGTACTATTGACTGTCGCATTTATTTTTATTGATTTGTGAGCAAGGGAGGGAGGCAGGCTGCTGTTCTTCTTTCATGTGCTTCGGTGAACATTGCTGCTTGGCGATGCTGAAAAACTGAGGAAGTGCCTGCCTCCCACAAGTCTTTGCTCCTGCTTGAGGTCTTGCGAGAGGAAATACCCGATCCACTGTCCCCAGCGTCCCATTTCACAAATCTACACTTCAAGTAACACTTCAGTTCTTTTCAACTGAGAAAAAAAGTGACACTGACTACAGTAAGAAGGAAGGAAGGGCCCTGAAATGAACATTCAGCCTCCAGGCCTCTCAAAGCCTCAAAAAGAGTCTATGTTGCCTATGCTATAACCTTCATTCTTCATTCAGTCAGTCTATTCAAGATATTATTTCTGCAGTGATTATTTTATCTCCTTTAAGTCATGAGTTCACCATTACTAACCACTGCCTAGCTATAGTTTTTTAATACTCATCTACTTTTCTTGGACATGTATATTTGTCCCTTGTTTTGTTTAGTATTATACATTTATACGGTATAATACTGCTGCTTTTCAGTGAACAGTTTCCATGAAGCCTTAGCTGATTCTCAACCTTACGCTGTCATAGGCCTACATGACCTTCAAGTGTACATGTCAGAAATGAGTTGTAATGGTTTTTATCAGAAATTTCACTTGCTGGTACACTTTTTTCATATGCATCTGGGATAACACTGTTAGCAAGAAATTTGCAGGAGAGAAGCCATTAATGAGACTCCAGTAGCTTCAAATTGCCCAAAGCACACATTCTCCACAGTAGAAATTAACTGGTTATTTACAGCCATCCTCTTACTATATAGTAGTGTGCTATTTCTTTTCCATGGGATATCAGTTTACCCAAGGCCTTCTGCAGTCTTCTGCAGCTGTCAGATCTGAGTGTGAACGACTTTTCTTTATACAATGTGCTCCTTGCTGTTCCTCAACTATTGGGCTAAATGTTTCCTAACTGACCAAATATACCTGGCTCTGACTTGTCCAAGAGACTGGCATTTCCTCTTCTGTGGATGTCCTTTTTGGAAGACAGTTCACAAAGCAAAGGAGAATCCTGAAGGTACTATGTTCTTTGGCATTCTGCACTTCTAAATGCAAAAGAAAAATGGAAAGGTTTTGCATTAGTGTTTGTTTAGCAGAGCCCTACCTTCTCATATTTCATTTGAAGGAAGCAATTATAGCTGCAGTCATTGAATCCAAATTTAAAATCTCATGAAAATGTGTCCAGACTTGGAAGGAACTCCAGAGATTGTGCAGTTTTTCACCAAAACGTGTAACTGCTTTACAATTCAAGCTTTCAGACCCCATCTGCATGTAAGCCCAGGTTAGTGGCTTGTCATGGTTTATCAGGAATAAACAGCATGCTGGTTGCATGCTGTCAAATCATACCTGCTTCACTCCTCCCATGGAGTGAGTCGGAGAAACAAATGAGGAAGCTGCAATAAAGCTTGTCTTCTTGTGATGTCCAAACCCAGGTTCCTGGGGGCCCTCCAAACCTCCCTTTTATTGCGCATAATGAGGATTTGTTCTCATGATACTCTTGGGCAGTCCTCCATGATCCCACATTCAAACTATTTGCACCTTCAAATGTTTTGGGGCAGTCATATTCCTTCATTTCTAACCTGTCCATAGCCTGTAACATTCTGCTGAAATCCCATAATTTTTCATATCAAAAATATTCTGGGTTGCTTTTGCCATCATCATCAGCCAGTTTTTACATGCACAGAAACTGAAGATACTAGCATAAGGAGGAAAGGGAGGTTGTATAAAGGGGAGAGAAAAAGCTACGGGTAAGCGAGGGAGAACATCTGACACGATCAGCTCCAGTTGCGTTTTAGCTGAATATGAGGATTTGAAGATCTCGCTGGACAACAGAATACTGGATGGTGTGCCTGTTCTGTTGGTGAAACCTTGCCCTGGACTGACTGGAAAAGGTCCAGGACTCACTTCATCTTGAAGATCAGAGGACTCTCCACCCCCCATTTTCTGCAGATATACTTCAGGTTGCAGTGAGCCACCTTTGATTGGTAATTACCGTATTTTTCGCTCTATAAGACGCACCAGACCACAACACGCACCTAGTTTTTGGAGGAGGAAAACAAGAGGAAAAAAATTCTGAATCTCAGAAGCCAGAACAGCAAGAGGGATCGCTGCGCAGTGAAAGCAGCAATCCCTCTTGCTGTTCTGGCTTCTGGGATAGCTGCGCAGCCTGCATTCGCTCCATAAGACGCACACACATTTCCCCTTACTTTTTAGGAGGGGAAAAGTGAGTCCTACAGCGCAAAAAATACGGTATATCTCCTGTTGCAGTTGAAGCCTTGTGGCAACTGATTTGAATTATGATTGAAGCCTTTGTGGATTTTGCTTTGCTTTTGTACTCCATAAAATAGAGTTGTGCCTTTCCCCTTCTGTGAATTTCTGTTCCTGCTTACGCAGTCTGTGAAACCCTAGTAAACCCCCACACTATGTCGGTGCTTCCACAATTGGCACTGCGCATCATAGGAAGTGTGAATGAGGACCAGCTCCAGGTGGTCTGTTTCACACAAAAATGCAGTTTTAACCAAGAGCCTCTGCAGAACTGTATTTTAGAGAGAAAACATTTCCATACAGATTGGCTGGTAAATAAATCACCTCTAATGAGGTTTTCGAAATAATTTCCTTCCTAGATAACTCAAGCTCCACAAATGGAACATGTACCACATTTAGCAACCAAACAATGGTTCACATTGCTCACTTGTTCAGATTCTGCCATATTGCCAGATTATACAAGAAATCCCATTTTGAATGTCCCAAATTTCCTGTTATTCAACAGCTGTAGAATTGGCTGCAGTTTTGTCAGCCTGACAGAACAGAACTCCGCTTGGGCAACAAGAGCAAGCGATGAAAATGAGGCCTGAGGCAAACATTCGTAGGAATTCACCACCTGGCACCGTGGCACCAGCACTGCAACATGCTTCTTTGCAGCTCTGTGGTACAAAATACACAAGTGTAGAGAAATCCAGCCGCTTTAAAAGGGTACTTTTAAAACAGATTCACAAGGAACTGCTAGCAAGGGAGAAATACCCATATGACATGCAACCCCCACCTGCCTGCATGATTGAAAAGCATTAACGGAGATGTAAAGAAGTGAGGTTTGGGCAGGGAAAGAGATCAAACAACTGGTATTTTATTATTTATTTATTATTGAATTTATATACCTCCCTGTTTATTGCTGAAGGGAAAGTTAGCAGTGCGGGAGCAAACTATTATTATATACAATCATGAAATCGTAGAGTTGGAAGGGACTTTGAAGTCATTAAACCCTAGTCCAACCCTCTGCAATGCAGGGATATGCAGGTGTCCCAAATGGGGATGAAAATTTCAACCTTGGCATTATCACCACTGCTCTTTAACCGACTGAGCTATGCAGGCTGAGCTGACTAAACTATAAACTTCCCAGGGTAGAGATGTGAACCAAGTTCAAGTTTTTCTAGATTACAAAATATCATGTAATTCACTATTTTGTGCCCTCGTTGAAGTGAGCACACACTGAGTGAGATTTTGGAAGCACTTGCTGGGTTATGATGCCCTGGACCAAGCCATTTTCATTTTTTTAAACCCCCATTTTTTGTAATATTAAATCTTCATCTTTTCCATATGCATATTGTCAGGGAACTGCCATCGGAGCTGGAGGCGGAGAGGAGGCTCCAGAGGGATGGCAGAGCGGGTCCCAGTAGGGAGAGAGGTAGCCCATCCGCTGGGGAAGGAAATCAGCGTAACACCAGTGGAGAAGGGGGGCAGATGGGGGAATCGGAGAGGTGGCTCCAGGACTCTTCGCTGGAGACCAACAGAGAGAGTACGGGTACTCCGCTGCCCACACCCTCTCTGCGCAGAAGACTTCCGCGCAGGCAACAGGGGAGGAGACTGGGCGTCAAGCAGCTTTTATGCTGGAAGCGGTTTAAGAAACGCCCACTGACGGATCCTGCCAGCGACTGAGGCAGCCATGGAACTTGAGGTTGTCCAGACAGAAAGGGTTCAACCAGGCAACCTAGCCAGGAGTAACGGCAACTTACGCACGAGCAACCCCTAGAACCATTACAGATATATACAGTCGTACCTTTGGATACGGAATCTTCCGGTTACGGCCATGGCAAACCCGGAAGTGTATACTTCTGGGTTTCGCCGCATGTACAGAAGCGCTCTGTGTGTCTTGCGCATGTGCAGAAGCACTCAATCATGCCACGCGCATGCGTGGAAGCACACCTCTTTACATATTTTCAGGGTGTGAACGGACCCCCGGAATGAATTAAGTTCATATCCGGAGGGTCCAGTGTATTACAAGTCTGTAGTAAAAGTATGTAAAATTAGACAACCCAAAATGTGTTATCAGTTACAGTGGTACCTCGGGTTACAGGCGCTTCAGGTTACATATGCTTCAGGTTACAGACTCTGCTAACCCAGAAATAGTACCTCGGGTTAAGAACTTTGCTTCAGGATGAGAACAGAAATTGTGCTCCAGCGGCACGCCGGCAGCAGGAGGCCCTATTAGCTAAAGTGGTGCTTCAGGTTAAGAACAGTTTCAGGTTAAGAACGGACCTCTGGAACGAATTAAGTACTTAACCTGAGGTACCACTGTTATTATTATTAGTAATGCAGCAAAGCCTGCAGAAAGCTTAGGCCCAAGGTGTCTGCAAGACCAGATTCCCTCATACAGACCTGCCTGGGTTATGAGATCTTGAGCGGGGCTTCTCTCGGTCCCACCACTCTCCCAGACATGCTTGGAGGAGATATGGGAGAGGGATAGGGCCTTCATGGAGGCTGCTCCCAGACTTCCTCCCTAGAGAAGCTAGACTGGCTTTCTCGTTGCCCTTATGCCAGCAAGCCTTTGGAAATTGACTGCTTTTAATTAAAGAGCTGGCATAGTGCTGGTTTTATTGTAGTTATTGGTATGTTTTAAACAGATGTTATATATGTATATAGTTTTCATTCTTTAATTGTATTTTCATGATTGATTTTTCTATATTTTTAGTACTTCTTGTTTTTAGCTGTAAGCTGCCTTGAGTCCTGTTAGGGAAAAAGAATAATAATAATACAGATTGAACTCTCACACATCAGCTGATGGAAGGAGGTTTCAACCCTCAAGGAGCTCAAAGCCGAAAGCCGAAAGCAAGATTTCAACACAACTTTGTCCATCAGCTGACTATCTCATTAAGATGTAAGATGACTGGCAGGTAGATGGCCCCTCCCACTAGTGACAATAGGGTGGTGGAGACCTGGTCCACTGGACCAGAAATGTTCCTTACCTGTGCTCTAAAAAAAGCTGCCAGTACTCCATGCCAGAATGTATAGTCAGAAAAAGCACTGGGGGTAAATATACATATATAAGGAAGCGACTGTGGATAAGCCTGTTGGCTCCACCCCTCCCCACGTGTTCCTACCTCTGTTCCTGAGGCCTCCCAGGCACAGCCAGTCTGAAAAAATGCTTCAGATGGAAGATGCTATGTGTTTTGGGACTTGTTTTTCCTACCACTACCACTACTACCACCCTTCTCATTCCTACTGATTTATTGACATTATTTTGACAGAAAAGTATGACTGGGCCAGAGAGGATTGCCCAACACTCCAGTACATTCCCCCTATGGCAGCCTCATAAAGGTGGATCTGATGATGAAATTAACAAAGCTTTTCTGGCAGCCTGGGTTCCCATGCCAGCCATATCAATATTCACAGTTTATTTTTATTTCCTCTTGCCTCCTTGTTTTTGGGGTAACCTGTCCATAACACAATATTAACGCTTTCAGCTATTCCCGCAAGAAAAGGATTTCCTGTTCAATATTTTCATAGGCTCCCTCCCTCCTGTTGTTTTCTGAAGTGATCTTATAATATTCTTTGTTGACTCTGTGTTATATCTCCCTTCCCTGTAGATCTTTCTACAGCCACAGAAGGAAATATTTCATGTCCTTTCCTCAGTATTTACAGTGTTCTTGCTCCTGTCAGTATTACTTCTAGTTATAAGATCAGACAAATCATATCTCTGGCTTTGCCTTTACAGCATTTCTTTATAGCTCTGAAGATGGGCTCATTGCTTCATGTTTATGTACATTCATTGCCCCCCATATATTCCCTTTCTGATGTGTATGTAGAGGTCTATGCCAAACTGAAGGGCAAACAATAAAGGTGCCAACAAAATTAAGAATTGCCCAATCATTCTTTTGCCAAAGTCTGTAGAAAACCCACTGCTGAAAATGTTGGGGAGTTTCCTATAACTTTCCTATCTAAGCTGCTGCAACATTTTGGAGTGATATAATAGCTAGAGGTTGCTATTCAGCCTGTAAATCAGAATGGCACACCTTTTTTTGTGGGAACACAAAATGGGAACCCCGTTCCATTGATTTCCTTAACTGAATCCCAAAGTCCTGCTGTGATATGAATTCTGTGGCATTGCACAACACATTCGGCTATTGGTCCTGAACCACAGTCCTTTTTGCGTGTGAGTTTGGATTGTCTTTATAAATACGCTGCAGAGAAAAGGAAAATTTTGAGTTCCTGCCATTTAGGAATGCTGTTTATTTATTTAGGATATTTGCCCCAAGGTGGTTTGCTCCTTTAAAGTACTATAACAAGCAAACATCACAAATTATTGAACAACAGAAGCCTTCTTCAGATGATGCATATACAATACAGCATATATGGGGGGAGGGCATTGTGCAGCAGGGACAAGCCTGATACCCCTGTCCCCTCCATCAATGTTTCTGTCACCTTCCTACTCCTAGATTTCCCAAGGTGCTACGGCTTCCTTCTTCATGTGATGGTGACAGGGGCAAGTGAGTGGCAGGTTGAGGCAAGCAAGCACGGGGCCAAGTGCATTCAAATCCCTGCTCCTACTGCCTGAGGCACTTATTTTATTTATTATACAAAGGTATAAGCCACTACGCAGCTTGAAGTACCACATATTTTAAAAATGAAGTACAAATAAACTTTTAAAAGCAACAACACAATTTCTACAAAATCTAACAAAAAACCCCAAAGCAATTTCTACTGATGTGCAACTAATCATAGATTTTAGTTGTGAACCTTTATAATCACCAGTATTTATGTCCCTTCTCTGCACACACATTAGCAACACACTGCAGATCTATCTGAGTCCCTTGTGGACAAAGGTGCATATATTGAATGAATGGAGAAGCCCACATGTATGAGAGTTTATATGCCTATCTGAGTGACCATGGAACTTTGGATCAGCGTGATATATTTTCCCCCTTTCCATTTTATGTACATTACATAAGTGTCAGCAGTTGGTTGGGTTCCCCTCCTTTCATGCCATAGAAGTACAAATAATGGTTTTCAAACATCAGCAGGTTAAAATGTATACTGCAAGATGCCACTAGCAGGAGCAATTGATAAAATTTAGGTAGCATGTCAGGGGTTTTGTGCACACAGTTTGCATCTGCTAGATCATGAGGATTTGTTGGACATGTGGGAACAATGAGGGCTACATACTGTGATCTGATTTTTTTTTATTCAAGGGTATTTGCATAGCAGTTGGAGGTACAAAGACACTGGGCATTGGAAGACTGAGATGCTTACTCCTAAATAAATCACGATTTATTTAACATGTATTTTAAGTAGTGCTGCAACCAGCTGTTTAGCAGAGATTCAAACTCTGGGATACAAACTCCTTTAGGCTTGCAAGCTTCAATGCCATGCCCATCATATCTAGAATAATAATAATAATAATAAAGCCCAGTAATCTAGCTGCCACTGGTTGTACGTTTATTTCAGCTTTTTGAAAATCTAAAATTGGGATGTGCTGCAAAAAGACACTGATCATGCAAAACCAGGAAAAAAATGCTACTCATTTTGGAGCCGTGTGATTAGATCCACCATGCATACATTTAGCATTCTTCTTACCTTGAATTTCATGGAAGTCAGTGGCAGACAGATCTATTGGTAATGCATAATGGTAACTTCAGATATGCATTCTTCATGCCGCATTTGTATATGCAAGGTGTATTCTATTCTTCCTCTAATTCGTTACCTTTGAAACAGTGAGGCACATGGAATAGTATGTTGCTTCTAGTAATACACCAAAGGTGTTTTCAAAAAACAGATGCAGGGCTGGTGTGTTTTTTAAGAGTGGGGAAAAGGAGGCTGAACTGCATGAAAAGCGTTAATCTTTATCTGGAGCCCCACCCTTTCTTTCCACTGCTCAGCTGATCAGTGGAGGGCATGGGGGGGGGTATGTACAATTTGGCAGTGGGCCAGAAGTAGCCTGGAGGGCACACACTGAACACCCCTTAAGTGGTGTGTGTGTGTGTGTTTTAAGAGCATGTTTCTTGGAAACTATGCATACTGACTGGAAAATATTCACATTGGCCAGAAAATGTACAAAATCAACTGGGATTTGCACATTCCCTGAAGTCCACTGGAGGTTATGTATCATGACAACCAAACATGCAAAATTCAAGTGATACATGCACATATGCCAGGCCTGTTGGAAATTATGTATATTGATGGGGAAATGTGCACAATTCCCACTTTATGGACAGATTACATGCACATTTTTCATCAGTTCTAGTGAATGTGCACATCTCGTTTGAACTGGTTTTTATATACAGTATATTAACTGTTCCCTGATGTTGGGAAAGATGGAGGGCACAAGGAGAAGGGGATGACGGAGGACGAGATGGTTGGACAGTGTTCTCGAAGCTACCAGCATGAGTTTGACCAAACTGCGGGAGGCAGTGGAAGACAGGAGTGCCTGGCGTGCTCTGGTCCATTCGGTCACAAAGAGTCGGACATGGCTAAATGACTAAACAACAACAACAAAACAACATATTAACTGTTCAACTTACATTGCAGAGAGAGAGCATATTATATAGAGCATTCTATTGATTGTGTTCCTTTTTCTATCTCATTTTTGTATGTTACTTTATTTGGATATAAACCATTCTAACAGCTGTTCTCTGAAGTGGCACAGAAACGTAAGAAATAAAAAATGCTTAAGCTTCTAATGGGAAGTGTTTAAATACAGCCCCTCCCAAAATCTTGCAACAATCTTCAATGAACTCCAGCTAGATCAATGATATTTTAATCATGAATCTATCTCACTTTACAACTTTGCATTATGCAACCAAACCGAAATTAATAAATCCTCAGCTCTATGGCCCTCACATTAATCCATATTGATATTTTCCATGCTTATTATTTCTGCTTTTTCTAGCACAAGATATCCAATACTTACAGCAGTGGCAATTGACAGTTACATTTGCTGTCTAATAAGATCGTGTATTGATATATGACCAGCCAACTGAATAATAAACGGATTTCTTCAGAGGATACATGGGAAGCAAGGAAGATTACTTATTTGCCTCATTTAATTCTATTGATAAAAACTGGTCAAGAAGGATACTTGAATAAAAGCTATTCTGTATGCAGGGCAAGATACAAGTTGTATGTGTAATGCCATGGGCACATCTAACCCAGCACTGCCTACTCTGGGTGGCAGCAGCTGTCCATGATCTTAGATCTCCAGGGTTTCAGGAGTCTTTGCTTCTTCTGCTACCTGACTCAAGATGTCAGAGAATTAACCAGTGATTGTATGCTGCACCACTGAGCTGTTGCTGTTTCATTGTAAGGGCATGAGAAGAGCCCTTCTGGATCAAATCAATGACCCACCTAGATGCCCATGGGAAACTCACAAACAAGACCAAGCGCAAAAGCACTATCCCCTCCTGTGGCTTCCAGCAAATTTATTTAAGACTAGCAGTGAGGGTTGAGTCAGCTTCTTTAAAAAGTCCTGTTGATTCATAACAAGTGAAAAGCAAAAGCAAAATTAACTCATTGTTTCATTGTAAAACTGCTGTTTACTGAACCCCAGGGTATATCACAGACAGTAACAAATCATATCTGGATACATTTAAGCTCATTCTTTCCTCTTCCATTTTCATTATTTTCTTCATTGTTTTAAGGCTGTAACCCTCTGAAAGTCCATGATCTTTAGATTTCAAATGGGGTGGGTTATGTAGGGGAGTGAGATTCTTTCTGCATGTTTTAATGAATCTCTCTAGACACGGCGGAGGAAGAGGAGTGCGGGGGGGGGAGTGCCCCGCCCCCAGCAGTGCAATCCCCAGGGTACCAATGTGGCTGCTGGCCCCCACTGGGTGCCCCACCCCTGCAGGTAGTGTGCTATGCCCCCAGGATGCGCACCAGCCCCAGCCCCACCTGCTTCCTGCTCTCCCCCCCCCCCCCGTGCCAGAGCATGAAGCTCCACCACTGTCTCTAGATCAGCCTTTCTCAACCTTGGATCCCTGTCTGCTGTTGGGCTGCAAATCCTGTTATCCCTACTTATCAGGACCAATGGTCATGGATGATGAGAGTTGTAGTCCAATCACACCTGGGGAGCCAAGGTTGAGAAAGTCTGCTCTACAGTTAAAAAATATTCAAACCCCTAATGGCTTTGAAGCAGGAACAGAGCATCTGTAGAATCACTTACACCTAGGAGTTAAGATCGGTATCAGAGGCCCCCTGATATGTCCCATCAGCATCAGAGGTGCAAAAGATGAGGAGGCGATAGATACTAGGTTATCTCCATGGTGATGCCTAGATTGTGGAAAGCCCTTTCTGAAAAATAGCTGCCTTCTTTTGCAAGCTCTTTGGTGCACAGCTAGTATCTTTTTGTTCCTGCAAGCTTTTAATCGCTGAACTCTGTGGCTCTGTAATGATATTGATTTCAGGCTCTGTTTTAATTGCCATTTTACTATTGTTGTTGTTGTTGTTGTTGTTGTTGTTTTATCCTAGTGTTTGTCCCGAACAACATCTGAGTTTGTAGTGGTGGCCCAGGGACCACCATTCACATACTGTATAGAAGTGATCAGGTTTGGCCACGTTTCTTGATTCATTTTGATTCATTAATCAGTTTTTCTAATCAGGTCCCCAACATAGGCACAGCATAGCTCTAAGCAGCAAACATCAGAGTTCTGACATTTGTGGAGGTTGAGTAATCTGGAAGGAAATCATCTCCAGTGTTGAACAACTTCTCTGAATCCCAACTAATGCTGTAATTTGACTGATTTTATTAGCTGCAGCCTTCTCTCCACACACACAAACCTTGCCATAAAATCTCCTTGGGAGGGAGGGTACATCATCACATTGTTCCAAGAAATGCTTGCAATTCTACTTTCAGTGCACACGGCAGCTGCTCTTGCCTGTTAAAAAGGAAATAAAATAAAATAAAATAAAGCAGCCTTTGGGTCACCTCGTAACTTCAACTACCTTTTGGGGTGTGTGTAAGAATTCTCAGAATTCTTTGGGGTTTTTTGAAAGTCCATGAAGTAATGCAGGAGAAGGGCAGAACAGACTTCAAAAGGAACACATCTGAAAGTGACATGAACTGGAATTTTAATGATTTGCCCATCAGTGCTAACCATAGTTGGCCATGACATCCAAACCAACAAACTATGGTTTATGTTTGCTCTCCAAATCAGAATTGGAGGCTCACGGGGAGAATTGTTACTTGGAGGCCAATTACTTCAGCGCTTACTGGTGATAACAATGGAACTAAGTAGTGCTTATCTCATTTGTAAACTGTCCTATTAGAGCATAATTACACAACAGACTTCAACCAGTTTAGCAGTCATCCTCTTGCCATAGGGAACAATAGGAACTGAAGATCTGTGAAGGGGTAGGGGGCTAGTGATTTTCAACAAGTAATTCTCAACATCTTTTGCAAACTCAGTTACCTGGAAGCCATGAAAGTTAAACGTATATAAACAATATAGATATATACGTAGTGTGAATAGGTCACTAAAAATCAAATTCTGTTAATTTGAAGAGACCTTAACTTCAAGTATATTTACAACCATAGTTGTAATGGATAAAGGCTACATGATATACAGGCATTTATTGTAAACCAGAAGACTCTCAATCTTATAGGATGCAAGCTCATTTTCTAATAAATAATTTTTTGAAGAAATTGTTCCTATTATTGGGCAGAAAGCATCATGGGAGACAGAAGTATTCCGACACAGGTGAAACATTTAGCAGACTCTAGAAAGTAGTAGTTTGCAAAGTGCTGTCTAAGGTCACTAGCTGACAAGGTCAAGCATTGGATTTAATCAAATTAATTTTGCAGCAGGAGGTTTAGCCGCAGTTGTAAGACAGAGCAGTCATATCAGGTAAGGAATGCTAAAAAAAATAATAAAAGCAGCAATATGTCTTCAGCATAAAGTGAAATATATTGCTCACAACCATATTCATCTTTAAGGGAATTATGAAAAGCTTTAGGAAGTATTATTTTTAAGTGCACCTTCCAATGTCACTGGGTGGTAATGCAAAGCAGTTTGTGATGTAGCTTAGTCTGAGTGCAATCTCTGGTAACAGTTTAAGGTGATTATATCAGTGATATGCTGATGCAGCTAACGTGAAAGGCTCAGAACTTTGGCTCTGTATTTCTATTTAGAAGTTTGTCTTATGCTGGTCTAAGTTGACTGTGGCCTGTTTCAGGCTTCCTTGAAGTTAATGGCACCTTGCCTTTGGTGTCAGGGAGCACTAGGAGGCAGGACTAGAACTCTGACATTTGCTTTGCTATTTCTAGCCATGGGACTTGGAAGACAATTATGTGTTGGTGACCTTTTCATCTGCAGTGATAAACAATCAAAGGCTTGAGATGAGAATAGACTAGAGCCTAGCAGAATACGGGCTATTTCAGAACAAGATACGAACTTTACTTTTCCTTCCATCTCCTTGCCATCTGTACCTTTCCTTTCTGCTCATTCTCTCTTACCTGGATTTGCTTCACCTGTCTTCTCTGGATTGTTTTCCTAATTCTGTTTGGCCACTCCCTCTTCAAACTTTTCTTTCATGGCCCCCCTCCATCTGGTCCACATCTCCCTAACTACCCCCTTCTAGGGCCTTGTTCATTTGCCTCCCTCCCTGCCTCCCTGCCTGCGCTGTCTGCTGAGCAGCCTGGGACGGCAGCTAAGCCAAGAATGCAACACTTAAAGATCAATGGACAAACAACCGGGACTATCCCTAGTAAGCAAAAACTGTTTGAGCATTTGTGATATACAGTGGTACCTCTGGATGCGAACGGGTTCCATTCCGGAGCCCGTTCGCATCCTGAGCAGAATGCAACCCGTGTCTGCGTGTGCGCGGGTCGCGATTCGCTGCTACTGTGCATGCGTGTGATGACATTTTGAGCATCTGCACGTGTGCGAGCTGCGAAACCCAGAAGTAACTGTTCCGTTACTTCCGGGTTGCCATGGAACGCAACCTGAAAACGCTCAGCCTAAAGCATATTTAACCCGAGGTATGACTGTATGTAGTATGCTATGTATTTGAAAGAGTGATGAAGGTACCCGTACATTGTATGAATGGATTATTTTTACATAAGAATGTACAGATATATTTAATAGCAGCATAGAATTGTAGAGCTGGAAGTAACCCTGAGGACCATCTAGTCCATGGGTAGGTAACCTAAGGCCCGGGGACAGGATGCGGCCCAATCGCCTTCTCAATCCGGCTCGCGGGAATCAGCATGTTTTTACATGAGTAGAATGTGTCCTTTTATTTAAAATGTATCTCTGGGTTATTTGTGGGGCCTGTCTGGTGTTTTTACATGAGCAGAATGTGTGCTTTTATTTAAAAGGCATCTCTGGGTTATTTGTGGGGCATAGGAATTTGTTCATTCCCCCTCCTCCCAAAAAAATGTAGCCTGGCCCACCACATGGTCTGAGGGACGGTGGACTGGCTCACAGCTGAAAAAGGTTGCTGACCCCTGATCTAGTCCAATGCAACTGTCCCACATGGGGATCGAACCTGTGACCATGTTATCAGCACTACGCTCTAATCAACTGCATACCCTCCAACATTTCTCCAATGAAAATAGGGACATCCCATTCCATAATAATAGTTTTACTATTTACACCCCACACATCTTACTGGGTTGCCCCAGCCACTCTGGGCAGCTTCCAACATATATAAAACATTAAACATTAAAAAAATCTTCCCTATACAGGATTGCCTTCAGACAGCTCAGAAGTCGAATAACTCCATACCCTCCAACATTTTTCCAATGAAAATAAGGACATCCTACCATACCCTCCAACATTTCTCCAATGAAAATAGGGATGTCCTAAGGAAAAGCAGGACATTCTGGGATCAAATCAGAAATCGGGGTGGCTTCTCTAAATCAGGGACATCCCTGGAAAATAGGGACACTTGGAGGGCCTGCAGCTGAGCTCTCTCCTCTTTGTCCAAGTTAATGCAGATTTTTATTCTTACGAGTGTTAAAGTGATGCCTAATTTAACAACTAAATGTACATGGTGTATTTAAACACAATAATTTTTGTTTTAACTTTTTCTTCAGCTGAAATGACTTCCTAATTGTGTTTTTTAATTTTATTGCTTGTTTACCTTTCCAGACACCTAAGGCAGTCACAATCAGATTGAAATTATTATTTGCCATTATGAAGCTGAAATTTTTGTTTCAACCAGGGTAAATTAAGAATGGATTATTTGTTTTTGCTCTTCAGTTTTCAAAAGACAACTTCAGCGTCAAAAGTTTAATAAAAGAATTGAGCATTAAAATCATACCTAGTTTCCATATAAAAACAGAAATGTTGACATGTACAGAAAAAATAACAGTTGTTGGAAATTATTATTTTAGCTTATAGCACAAAAAGTTATCTTAATATTTAGAATTTATATAATGAATTTCAGGTGTTCAGTGTGAATAAACTAGTTTCTCAGTGATTCATGAGAACCTTGTAAGGAAGGCCAATATACAAAGAGCGTGCTAGATGCTGTGAATCTAATTTTAAATATTTTTTACATAATTATATTAATTTTTCAATTAATAAACATATATTTGTGCATTTTTTATTTTTACCTGAAGGGATGAAAACACATTTAGAAGCTCATTTTCAGCATAAATGTTCCTCAAAACCTTGCACATGCATATATTAAGCTTGATTTATATGAGTGTTCTTTTTGTCAGATAGTTTGTGAAGAGAAGAGGAAAAAATAATCCAATAAGAATACAGAAACTGCCCCATATGATTTCAGAATTTATATAGATTCATATAATGAATGTTGATAGTGGCAAGCTAGTGAATGACCCTCAAGTTAAATGCTTCTCTCAAGAAAAAAAAATTGAGTAGCAGATAAATTTGATGAGGATCATAACCTATTCATAGATAATTTATACCAGAATGAAAGCTTTTAAATAAACTATGCACAACAAATAACTTGAGTCTCTGGGATCTGTGTGTGCTTAAAAGTGGTGAGTTCTAGATTTTACTATATTGTGCAGCATTCTAGATGACTAATAAAATGCCTATTATCTGAATGGGTGAACTGTGCACAGGGGCAAGTATTTATATTGCTGGGTCTCTCTATGTGCTCTGTTGCAAAGTTTAAAGTAGGGAAATGAAATGGACAACCTACTGCTTCTTCTTGTTCAGTTGGCAACTATTGGTTTCTCTCTGCGTTCACCTGCAGTTTCTTCTGCCCCCTGTCCTTGTAGAGGGAGAAACATGGACTTGCACCATCCATTAATCAGAAGCCTCATCAGCCAGCCCCTAAATCCACCTGTGGCCTTGTGCAGGCTTAGATTGTGAGGCTTTGGCCAGCGGCTTTGTGAGGCTTCGCTTTTTGAATTCTGTGCAAAGTACTTTGATTCTTTGAAATGCTAGAGAAATAAACACTGGGTTCCTTTAACACTTACTGTGGGAAAGGGTATAATACTGTAAGTAAACCTTCCCCAGTATATTCCTCATCTCCCGCTCAATGAAGGGCTTCTCAGAAGTATGCTGTGCATGGTGTCCCCTTGTCTCACTAAAACTATTAGAATAGAATCGTTAGTGAATTTACAAGGTACAAGCATAAAGCCTCTTTGTTAAAAGAGTCATCCAATGAAATGAAATGAAATAAAGCAGGGTAGTAGAATTTTCTTTTCTTAATTGCAGTGCAATAAATTCATATAAATTAGTACATAGTACATAGACAAATCTATCTATGAAGGCATGGTCTTTTGAATTATTACTTCACATGTTTCAAGGTGGAGCAGGTTTCAGAGAGAAACTTTTGTGAGACTGCCTTAAAAGGGGGGGGGGGGGTTGAGGGCTCCGATAATTCTGCCACTCAGAATAAGGACATTTTCACACAACATAAGTGCATCTTATTCTTGTTTACAGAAGCTCAGAAGTTTATGAAGTTGACATCATTGTTTGATTTTTTGCCCAAACTGGGGAAAGTCATAACAAGGATTGCAGACAATCTTCCGCACTCTTTATTAGAGACAGTGTTTTTCCCCTTGGGGGTATGCATACACCTAAACATTTTGTGAATCTTTGTACTTTTGTCCATTTACTGTATTTATTTCCCTCAATTTGAACTATAAAATAGTGATTTTCTTGAGTCAAAATGAGAGTACCCCTAAACATTTGGGGGGGGGGGAGGGAAAGCACTGATTAGAGAGTAAGCTCTCCTGGATAGTTCTCTTACTACTCTATTTGCATGCTAAGCAACACTCAGGAAAAAAGTATAATGGAATACTTTCCAGGAAGTATGTTTTAGACTTGGGTTGTCAAAGTGCCTTTAAGCATTTCTGGCTCTGCGTTGTGAATGCAGTCCCTAGATTGGCTGCAATGGTTCTTTTCCGCTTTCTCTGTCCCGAATCAACATTCCCACGTGAACACCAACAGCATGACTCCAAGGAGCTCCCCACTATATTGCGGGAAAGTACCCTTCTGTTATCAGGATATGTACTTAACTTCTGTGAGGGGTGCAAGGTCCTATAGTTCTAACGGGTACCAGTTGCTGCTGTTTTGAGGGCGGGGGCTATGCATAGAGTAAAAAAAGAAAGAAAACACACACACAAACACTGAGGGCAACAGGAGGAGGAAGTGGAGGGTGCTTTGCCAACTCTGAGGGGAAGCCACTTTCCTTATAAGCGGGGTCTCGTGCGCATTTGGCGGACAAAACTCCCCCATGCCAAGCGCCCCCCCCCCGACTAAACCGGCTACTAGGCTAGTAGTACTAGCCACGACGGCTAGACCCAAACCTCCTCCAGCACCCGAAGGCAGCGTTTGCCACTGAAATGCCATCTGGGGAAGGGCAGCGGGAGAAAGAAAGAGAAGGGGGGGGGGCGGTCGCCAGTTGCCCTCGTGTCCTGCCCGCGGTTGTGCCCCTACGGGAAACAGGATGCTGGGCTAGATAGGCCTCGGGGCTCCCCTCGCGCCCTCTCCAGCCAACCCCCCACCCCTCGCGCAGCCGGTCAGTCTGAGGGGAGCGCTGCTCGGAGAGCGACACCGGCGGCAGCATCTGCACAGGGAAAGACGCCACAGAGAGAGAGAGAGAGGCGGGCGAGGGGGGGGGGCCGGGAGACCGCGCTCCCTCCTTTTTCCTCCTCTCCCCCACCTCCCCAATCTCTCTTCTCCTTCCGTCCTGCCTTTCTTCCCTCTCTTCCTTGCCCCCCCTCTACCACCACAGTTCTTTCTGTTCTTCTCCCTCATTCACTTAACGCCCCCCCCCCCATAATATACCGGACACGCCAAATCTCCCTTTCTTTCTGTCTTTCCAACCCCCCCCCCCCCACAGCCCTCTTCCCCTCACGCGCACAAGCGCGCGCGCAGGCACCACACACACTCACACACGTGCGCGCGCGCGCGCCTGCCTAGCTTGGGCTCTAGCCTCCCTCTCCGCTTCTCTTTTTTCCTGTCATCTCCCATCAGCTCCTGTCTCTTATGAACCCGGCACGTTGACTTGCTTCGCTCTCCCTTCTCTCTCTCTCTCCTCTCTCTTTCTTTCTCTTTCGCCCTCTTCCACCCCCTCACACCTTCCTCCCTTCCTCCCCTCTTCCCTCCCCGCCCCGCACCTACTTACCTTACACCCCCTTTTCACACTCTCAGTGCACCTGAAACAAGAACAGCGGCGGCGGCGGCGGCAACAACAACAACAACAGCCGCCACCAGCAGCACCAATACCGGCGAGCAGCATGTCCCGAAGGAAACAGAGCAAGCCCAGGCAGATTAAACGTAAGTTTCCCTCAAGAGTGCGGGGGGGGGGGGGCGGAAAGGCGACGAGGCTTCTCCCCAAAGGGTGCTGCTGTGTATGCGTGTGTGTGTTTTAGCTAAACATAAAAATGAACCGAGAAATTAATAACTTCGGGATGGGGGCAACCAGGTCGAGGAGAAGTGGCAGCGCCCTGCGGTGGAGTTTCGGACGGCGCCTACTTGTGTTTTCGAGGGCTTGTCGCCTTTAAAACAATAAAAAGAGCTCTGCTTTTGGACTCCTTAGCCACGGAGGTTTTCCCTGCAGAAAAGTTGGCGTTGAACTTAGCGCGGAAGGAGTTGTTGGGCGGGGAAGGGGAGAGAGAGAGAGGAAAGGGGCTTTGCTTTTCTCTCTCTTTCAGGTAACTTGTTTTCTTTCGCTCTCTCGAAGAGGAAGTGGCGCTGGCGGGGCAATGCCTCTGGCAACCGCGCTGGAGCCTGCAGGCGGTGCTTGAGGGAGAACTTTGGAGGGGCAGAGCGAGGAGAACCGCGGTGGCGGAGCGCGTGCAGAGTTCCAAGCCCCTAAAAAAAACAAGGGGGGGGGGGAGCCGATCTGCGGGAGCTCTTCTGCTTACTGTGGAGGCCATAAACTTCGCGTGCGGTTTCTCTGGGGGATTTTTGCAGTCTCCAGCAGCAGGAGAGAAAAAACAACAACCAACCAGCCGCCCGTCTCTTGCAAACAAACAGAATTCTATAAATCAGTTTCTTTTCAAAGAGACGAAACGGTGCAAACTCTTTCCAGGGAAGCGATGGCTTCTAAACGCTGGCAGGCAAAGCTATCCCATGCTTGGATCTTTAGGAATCGACCAGTACAAATGGGAGTTTTTATTAGAAAAGAAGTGTATTGAGAAGGTGGAGCTGGTGGTTGAATAATTCTGCTCTTTGTAACACCCCTTCCCCGAAATCTCCAACAAAATCAGACACATTCCCTTGTGATGTCAACTTCCTAAACTTTTCGGAGCTTTGAGATTTTTTTCCCTTCCTTATGCTGTACAAGGCAGTTGGTCGCCACTTGAAGTAGCGCTGGTTGTTTTCAGAGGATAAGAGATTCAGTGTAAAAAACAGCGGTGGTATCCTAATAGGTTTGCATAGACTAGCCTGTTCCCCAAGCGCCTTTCAAAACGCAATGTCATGTGACTTGTCCAGACTCTTTAAATAGCTGT
>NC_139540.1:21060463-21310463 GCF_965153285.1 Podarcis tiliguerta | reverse complement strand
TAATAGCCTTGTCTCTTGCTTGTAAGGATCAATATTAGTATTAATTAATCACCATTATCAGTCCTAGGATCTGGTTCTATTTGTTGTTACATCAGCAAATATCAATATAGAAAGTAGACTCTCTGATCGTCATGGCAACTTCATCTCTTGGGTCAAAGAAAGTTTATCTTATCTGTGCATGGAGAGTGGCAAACTGTTTAGGGATCTAGTTTGAACTCTAAGAACATTGATTTAGTTTTTGTTTGTGAATAGAGGCTGAATTTCAATCACAAGGGATAGGAAAGATTTAAATATTAATGCCCAGAGGTATGTCCAAGAGGGTGTCATGCTATTACTGTCAGATTGTCTTTCTGAGATGACACAAAGGGGGAAGGAGAGAGAATTGTGTCATTTGGATTATTTCAGGCACAGTAATATGTGCATTTGACAAACATGTCTAGAATGAAAGTGTGCTAATTCCGTTGTTTTTATAGAGCAGTATTATTTTACCTTGAAAGTCTGCATTTGGTTTTGAGGCATACTGATGTATAGAGGTGACAGTGTTGGGTGGAGTAGGAAGGTGTTTTGTTAGGCACTGCCAGGTAGAATTCATTAAAAAAGAAAAAAAATGGGAAGACGACAAATCAGTTTCCCTGATACTTGTGGAATAATGACAAGCAAACAGAAACTAGAGGCAATCTGAATAATATAGCCTAATCAGTTAGATGTACCCTTGGAGATTGCTGAACTGATAAAAGTATTTCATGAGCCTGTAAAAACGAAATATGAATTCCACTTTGTTGCTATTCACCTTAATAAAATATTGATGTATAGCTCTGTTGAAAATCTCTCCAGGGCATTGGTGTTCATATATACAGCACTTTGTTGAAATATTGACATACAAACACATCACTTTGTTGAGACGTACAGCTCAATCTTTAGGAAGCTCTGAACATCAGCCAGCCCTAATATGTGTAGTCTTGTTTAGAAGTGCATGTAGAATTCCCACACTCATTTATCCTTCCTTGTGTGTTTCCTTCTGCAATAGCCTTGTTAAAAACATTATTCAGGTAGAAGGTATAAGTAGTGTTGTTGCTTGTAATAGCTTCTCACCCACAAAACCACCCATTTTGGGACTAATGGATATATATAAAATATAACACCGATGGAAGTATGCATGGTGCTTATAAGTGGCAAATGACTCAGTTCTTGGTATTGACATCTTTTCATTGATTTCTTAGTTTTATCTAATGCCTTGAAAAGGTATTGCCATCGTGAGTTGGTAACAGCTGTGGATGGCTGTCACCAATTTAATTCCCCTCCCCCCGTACTGAATTTAATCTGTTTAGAAGTAAATATACAGTTGCAACATTCAGTTCTACCTACACATGTTTGAACAAATTCAAGAAGTGATATATAAAATTGATTGGGGGGGGGGCATCCAGTAAAATATTTTCAGTCTTCTGTTCTAGTGGTGAACCCTCCAGTCTTGCAGCCGATACAACATTTGTATGTTGAGGAATAGGAAAGGAAAAGGTATTTCTTCGAGGTTAGGATTGTATTAATATTCTGTTACTTTGCAGTGTGCTTGAATATTTCTGATTACTCAGATGAGTTTCTCTCTCAATCCATTCTTAAGGGTCTCAGAAAGTAATCACTGTATTAGGAAACAAAAACTTAAGAATACATACAAAATAAAAACTCTTAACCTGAGTCTTGTATTGCATTAGGAAGAAGCTTGAGCTCAAGCTTTAGCAAACCGTCAGAAGGACATTCAATCACAGTGAAGAAGTTACTGGTAGAGACCTTCTATTTGTCCTTGTCATTGAAACTTGATTGCATCTAAGATTGCATATAGGGAACGATGCATCCACTAGCCATTTTAGGCCCAAGTTGTTTAGAGCTTGGTAGGAAAATGAAAAGTATATATTTAATTGACTCCTGTGTTTCAAAATATCACTGAATAGTTGTTGTTTTTACTTCATTTGCATTGTGCAATAACCACAGACTCTATATTGGGACTTTTTATCTTGCATCCAATGTGCTTTCTTATTTTAACACAAAGAAATGTTACATTGATTATTATGTTTACATGGTGAATAAGATTAGTTATGGGTTATTCAGAATAGTACAGGTGTATAGCAGCAAGCGGTTTGGGTTTCCCATCCGAAATTCTTCCTGTATGTTATGTGGAACAATTGCATTGATGAGTAATTGTGTTTTTTCAGCCAGTAGTCTGTGTTTTAAGCTTTTGGAGGCTATGATTAACTGATAATAAGTTGTGTCACAGGTTGTTTTGAGTTAGTATTTGTACTGGAAATACAGAAGAGGAGATAGAACAGTTAAAAGGTTTTATTCTTATTCGACATTTGAAGTTTTCCCTCATATTATATCATTTTATCCTAACTAAATTTTGTTGTACTAATATCATCTGAAATATACTATTTAGTGGTTTTCTCCAAAAAAATATTTCTTGTTAACAGTAATACTTAGATGCTTGCCTTTATTGGATTTGATACATTCGGTATTCACCTTTTGTGTCTTTGACTATATAGCCAGTTGAGTATAACTTCATATGAAAGTAAGCATATGTGTTCCAGTTTGGGAATGAACACTGAATCACCCAGAAAGTTAAAAAGCTGGGTAAAGCTGGGTACTTAAAACAACTTTTTGAATACAGTTCTACTATATACAGACTGTTTCCAGTGACAATATTCTACCTCAGTCTAGTTTATGTGCTTGCATCCTATTGTATAATATGACGTATCTATGTGATAAAAGGATAGCAATTCATTTTACTTATTAAACTTAATATTACCAATGAACTAACAAACATCATTCTTATATCTGATTAGTGTTAATTACAGCAGAGGAAAGGTTGTTTGCAGTTAATGGATCAATTCAAAATACGTTTGTTTATCCTCTCCTAAACATATGACTACATTTGACCTTTTATTGGGTTTACTTTATTTATTTTGCTTTTCAGATTTTATTTTTATAATCCTCCATCTCTGAAATAGATCTTTTCTCTGAAACATCTTTAGATTCTTACATCTTACAAATAGTATTTTCAGTAGTCTTCCAGAACTGGTCATACATTTTCGCAGCCTGGGCTTGTACCACAATGCTTATTGGTTCTAATATGAAAAATATGAATCCAAAATTTAGTGATGGTGGTATTCTTGAAGCTTTTACTTTTCCAGCCTTCTGATTTTGTATAAAATGTCCTACTTTGAATTTGGATAGAAATTAATATGCGTAATTTTACTTTAGAAAAGCAGTAATCCCAGTTGTTTTTAAATTGAAATACTTAAACTTTTTTGAACCAGTAACCCTTTACTTTACTTAACATCAGACTCTTAGAGTGCAGTTATTTGCATGGTATTTAGAAGTAAGCCCCACTTGGCTACATGGGGTTTACTTCCAGGTAAGTGTGTACAGTACAGGATTACTGCCTTAATTGTAGTAAAATTGGGCACAATCATTGCTCATGTCAGCATTCTGTTTCGTGCACTGCAACAGTAATTATAAAGGTCAGAATTTATAATGAGAATATGTAGCACAAACCTTGATTTTGTAAATATATATATTTATGATTTTATTTCAGGTAACTTTTCATTATGTGCCATATAGAGATATGGAGCACATTGAATAATAAATTTAGGAAGACTTTAAGCTGGTTGTTAAAGGAATCCGCAATTGCAAGGGAATATAATTAAAAATGTTTTGATATAGCAGAGAGGTAATTTTAAAAACCAGATTTCTAAAAATGCATGTGCACTGTTAGAAGAATGGACATCTTGGACAAACAAATGCATATTTTGCCATCAAGTTCTTTTAAGCTTCTGAAGTCAGGCCTACAACTGGGTCAGATGATAAGATGAGCACAACAGCAAAAACGAAGAGCACCTCTGATAAAAACTGATTGATTGATGTCTGGCTTCCCTACCATCGCAAGCAGTTGACAGTTAGTTTAGGATCAGATGATTTGGCTTTTGCGATAGATGATGGGGTCTGTTAGGGAAGTCTGAAGGACGTAAAGGTCGTTTTCTGTGTAGTGTCAGGGAATACTGGGTTCCCACAAGGTGGGGCATTGGATTACATTTTTCTTTATCTTGTGCCTTAACTTTTCAAGGTCTGTTAAAATAAAACAATCAAAAAGAAAAGTTCAGAGAAATTTACAATACTGTACAGTACTATGCATGTCTACTCAGAATTAAGTTTCATTGAATTCAATGGGACTTACTTCCAGGTAACTGCGTATTGCAGCCCTAATTGTAATCATAGCATCTGTGCTTGCATAATAAAGTTAAATTCAAGCCAGATATTCTGCAAGAATATTATAGAGTGACCCTTAGTTTTTGACAGGTTCACACGTAATTGGCCCGAGCATTAAAAAAAAAAAAAAATCTAAGTAGTGTTTAACGGTTATATTTTACAAATTCCAAACACACATACCTAATATACTTAACAATTGGCTATTATTATGAAAGGTACAGCTTTTATACCAACGTTAAGGCTGCAATCCTTAACCCACTTACTAGAAAATAAATCTCACTGGGACATATTTATATTCAAGGACAACAAATTGAAGAACTAGAACATAATGCTGTTCAGCCCAAAAGATTTTCAGGACAGTTACAAAAAAATTGCTGCAACTGTCATAGAACTGGAATGTAGACAGCTGGGATTTGAATTTAGATTTTGGACAGTTTTATACTCAGTGGAAATCCATTATGATGTATCTCTTTACTCTGAGTTTCAAGGGTCAAATCTCCAAAGGACAGTTGAGTTTTAGCTAATGCTGTTGGCTTAATATCGGTAAGATGATTTTTTTCAAGGTGCTGTATTGCTGATAATATTGAATGCAGTCTGAAGCAGCCTGTAGATTAATTTGGATGGCAGCAGTGTATGTTCTTCTCAGTGATTTGTTGCACCTCACAAAACAATGCTTTCTTAATGTCTAAACTACAGAATAAATTTATTTTTAAAAGCTCGTTTTAAGCAAATTCTTACAATTACTGTTATCCATGTGGCTCCTATCTAATGATGTATACTTCCATAATCAGAAACATGAAATTCCGGTCTGTAAGAATATGACACAGCAGATTTTAGGAAAGCCCCCACCCTTCAATACAAGATTGTATTTATTGTGTCAGATACTTTGTCAACAGTATGAATAATCTATTTAGCATTTAGGTTTCAATGTCTGTCTTTGTAAAATTTGGTTATTACTTCTGCACTAAAAGTTTTTGGCCACAAGCAACTGTTACATGTTTGCAAAGTAAATGATATTTGACAAAGGTATGTGCTTTTATTTGATAAACTATATTCCATGTTGTAAGATGAAGTAAAATACACTAACATCATTTTTGTAGGTAGCTTCACTTTTGGTTATATACTAACTCCTCATCTTATTCAACTCATTTAATAGATTTTCACACCTCTCTCTTCCTCTCACAAGTCTTTTGGCAGATTTTTTAAAATGTAAGTAAGAAAAATAGCTTGATAACTCAGTCTGTTCTAGAGGGCCACACCTCTTATTAGGTAATTGAGAACCATCTAATTATACCCAGAAGAAAATCAGGAGTGATGAATCAAAGAAAGAAAAGAAAAAGTAATGTAGCCAAAATTATCAGGATCAGCTATATTTATAAATGGAAAGTAACAATCAGCTACTTAGATGAACTAGACTGTGTAATTTTATGATTAGCCCTGCAGTGTAGAAAATCTCATTTAAGTGGGAGTATTTGTTGGGGATGTTCTGGCTGGAGTGATTAGCAGTAACAGAAAATGTTACTGGTAAGGAAAAAAGAACACTGAAGCTCAAGTTTGAAAAGCATATTTAGCACACACATTCACAGTATGGAAGACATGTAAAACATTCTTTTTCTAGCTAGGAAATTCTGTTTATCCAGTAGTGGTCAGCTATTGGCAGATTGTTTTTAGAAGTTATAGGAACAAAAATAGAGAGGGAAATATTGCATTCAATATCTATGCTGTTTCATAATAGTGTAACTCTACTAAAGTAAATGGCATTACTGTAAAAGTATTAACATTTAGATTAAAAATGTTCAGTGAGACTGAATTCCTCATAAGTATCTTTAGGATTTCAGTCTTTCAGTTCATTTAGCTTGTTTGTGTACCAGTTGGTCACAGATATTTGGTGTAAAAAATAATTTTAAAATGTTTTACCTAGAACTTTGTTTTTCAGATGCTATTTGGCCATTAACTGACTGAATACATTTGTTTTTAAAAGCTTAATATGTTAAAACGCTTTTCAGTCTCTGTAGTTTGATGATCTAACCGTTACACCTTGCTTTTTGTGAGGAAGCTTTTTAACAGTATCTTGAAAATAACTTTGAAAATAACTTTCAGGATAAATATTTTTAGCATTTGAAGACTTCTGTCTAGTCTGTGGTAGACATAAATTCCCTTTTCAACAAAACTTTATTTTACAGATAACATAAATGTATTTTATTCCCCATTTTAACCATTATTTTAATATTGAAACCCCCATTTCTAATTATTTGGTTGAGATCCTAACCTATAGAAACTAAAATTATGTAGCCATTCACTGTAATCACAGTTGCCTTTCTGATTTATTTATGCAAGAAACACAAATGGGAATTGGAGAAAATATGATAATAAAAAGGTTAACATTTTAAACAACCATTTTAGACATATAGAAGGAGTAGGAAATGCTGCAATTTCCTTTTTAGAGTACCTTGAGTACCTAGGTTCAGATATAAGCGAGAGAGGGTGATGGTGCTTAATTGCTGGGACCATCTTTCAAGACATTGGTAAAAATCAATTTTAAGTGGTGTATATGAACCTTTGAGAACTCTGTATGTGGCCCCAGTTGATATACTGAAGTGAATAAGTTAAAGCCCAGAAAGAAATCTAGACATCTACTTCATCCACACTGTAGTACTTTCACACTTTCATGGTAAAGGATTCAATACAGTTTAAATTCTAAGAAAACATCCTTTCAGTGTGCAGTAAAATAGCCTGCCTATGGCAAACAACTTTATTTACTTTTTTTTTTTGCTAAAAGATCTGTAGAAGTCCTTCACCAAAGATTAGGATCTTCATTTTAAAATCATAAGTAGACGGATGCTGCTTTCTACAGAGGTAGCTCTGTAGTTTCAACATGTGTGTTGCCTGTTTTATTAACCTCCTACTAGCAGTATGGAGTTTTGTCTTGGAAATATGCTCTGTGTCTTAGATTTCAATGTCATGCTAATATAGGCACCATGTTGCAGAAAGAAGCTTATCTATCCTATGCTGTTATCCTAAGTTCTGAATTCTGAGCTGCTTCCTGCACCAGAAACAGTTCATCTTTCATATCAGATGTTTTACATTCTGAATGATTTTAAGAATGCCGTCAGTTTTTAAATCCAGACTTCTATCCAGATTTTTCTGTTGGTTTTTTTTTTTTAATAAAACTGGCCCATCACCAAATGCATTGCCCTTATTATCATCTTATTAAGAATACCATAGCCTTGAATTACTTCCAATATTTTATTTTTAATGTAATTGCCTTATAATATACACTATCATTAATCCTGGGGCAAGTTGTGGAGAGGGTTGTGGCAAGGCAGCTAGACGCATTATTGGATTACATGGATTATCTAGAGACATTTCCGTCTGGGTTCAGATCTGGCTTTAGGACCAAGATGGCCTTGGTCACACTGATGGATCACCTTGATCAAGAGCAAGAAATGGGATATGTGACCTTGTTTTCCAACTATGGTCCCGATATATTGCTACTGTTGTTAATTGACATGTGTATGACAAAGCTCTGCTTTCTTGCTTGCTTCTTCCTTTGGAAGGAAGGGCAAAATAAAAAATGAAAGAAGGAAGGAATAAAATGTTTCTATTTGTAGCCTGTGCTATTCTGAATGCAGAAGCTAGGTCACATCAGTATAACATCAGGTGATTGACTAGAGCATGGTAAGGCCCACATGTTGGACTTGGCTGATGGAGGAGATAAAGTTCTTGCCTGCCAGCTGGATGCAGTTCCCCACCCCTGATCTGGAGTAAATGCAAATATTGGGTTTTAGAAGAGCTCAAGAAGTAACAAGAATACAAGACAACAATCATGCAGCACCAGTGTTATTGCAAAAGTGGGGCAGAATACAGAGAGTTGCATGTCTGTTAGTAATGCAGTAGTGTTTTGTACACACCTGTACACATTATAGTACAGGTGTTCTATAACTCTGGTGGCATTAATTCCTATTTGAACCAATACACTGGCTGTTACTTCTTTGCCATCTTGGCTGCTATGTTACTGTAATTGTTGGATTAATTGGCAGAATTGCAATTCGCTAATTATAATGAAAAATGGGGGGTTAACCGGAGTGGAGTTATGCAGAGGTTTGGAGTACATTGTCAGCAATAAGCCGATGGCACTCAGCTCGAATTCTCATTTACATCTGCAGGTGAGGCAGTGGTGGACTGGTGTCTTGCCTCGATAATGGACTGGGTGAGAGCCAACAAACTGAAGCTCATTCCACATAAGACTGAGGCACTGTTAGTGGGTGGTTCCCTAGACCAGATGACTGAGAGATTGCCCGCTCTTGATGGGGTTACACTTCCTCTGAAGGAGCGGGTACGTGGCTTGGTGGTACTCCTGGATCCTTTGCTGTCACTTAAGGCTCAGGTGGCCTCAATGACGTGGAGTACCTTCTATCAGCTTCTGTTGGTGGTGTAGCTGCACCTTTTTTTAGACAGGGATAGCCGAACTACTGTTGTCTATGCTCTAGTAACCTCAAGGTTAGATTACTGCAATGCATTATACATAGGGCTGCCTCTGAAGACTTCAGCTAGTGCAGAATTCAACAACCAGGTTGCTCACCAGGGCAAGTTGGTATGAGCATATTACAGTGATGCTGGCCTGAATGCACTGGCTGCCAATTAGTTTTGAGACTTGTTTGTTTTGACCTATGAAACCTTAAATGGCTAAAGATCACAATACCTCAAGGACCGCCTCTTTCCAAATGAATCTACCCAGACCTTGAGATCATCTTCTGAGACCCTTCTTTGTGTGCCTCTTCCACAAGATGTCTGGAGGGTGACAACACCAGAAAGGGCCTTTCCTGCAGTGGCTCCCCATTCTGCAGTGGCTCCCTTCACTATACACCTTTAGGTGCCAGGCAAAAACATTCCTGTTTAACCAGTCCTTTGGCTAATTGGCATCTAATGCCCTTTCAAAATGTGTTTTTTTTTGGGGGGGGGGGAGGTTTATTGGGTTGTTTTTATCTTTATTATTTATTTTGTGTATTTATACTGAGATTTTATGTTGTAGTTGCCCTGAGACCTGCATGTATAGAGCAGTATACAAATTTAATAAATAATAATAATAATTAAAACTGGAGGGAAGGGATTGGTTCTACAATTTAGAGTTAGAACATCATTCAGTACATTTTAAACTTGAAGGGGTAAGTATGTTTGAGGGTGCTGCATGCTGGATCAGGAGTAGAAAACACAAGAAATGAGTTATTTTGAATGAATTAAATATTTGATGAAACATTCTGGCATGTTGACAGATGCTGTGTTTTGTCCCCATAGACTTTGCTGGAATGGATTTCCAAAAAAATATTTCTCCATTTGTACTGTGCTTTTTTGCAAATGGTTTGTTTTGGAAACGTCAAAGTGCATTTCTGTTATTTTCTCTAACAGTGGTATACACTTCTAGTTTTTGTTACCGGAGCATTTCTGTGGCCAGGGTTAGCTATTGGATTTCATGAGGGTGTTCCACACAGATACTTAGTACAAATCTGTTGTGAAAGAGGGCTGAGTGAGGGAATTAAATGTTGGGTGAAGTTAGAATGAACGACAGGCAGAGAGGGTCAACTGGAAAATGGCAAAATGTGTGAGGGACAGAAAAGGAAGGGGAGTGGGCAGGGGTTGGAAGGAGTTAAAATACATGAAAATGTATATGTATGTGTATATGTGCAGGTATACACTATATGAATTATAGGGCAGCAATTGTAGTCCTATGTAAATAAATCAAATTGCATCTCACCGTTATAACAAGCAAGTAGGGAAGTGTAGTAGATTCTAGGACTTCTAGTTAGAAAAAGGTTAAGTGATTTGAAACTTAGTACAGTGGTACGTCGGGTTACATACGCTTCAGGTTACATACGCTTCAGGTTACAGATTCCGCTAACACATAAATATTACACTGGGTTAAGAACTTTGCTTCAGGATGAGAACAGAAATCGTGCTCCGGTGGCGCAGTGACAGTGGGAGACCCCATTAGCTAAAGTGATTCTTCAGGTTAAGAACAGTTTCAGGTTAAGAACAGACCTCCAGAACGAATTAAGTACTTAACCCGAGGTACCACTGTAGTATAGGAGAAGTAAGTTAGAGCATGGTCCATGCTGAATTTGGGGTAGAAAGAATAATAAATTGTTTATTTTGAATGAATTAAATAGGTGGGGAAGGGAAAATATAAAAAGTCTGGGCAAATGTTATCTGTTCACTGGAATATACACATGGTGTCTGTGCCACTGGAGCTATCATGCAACGCAAGCTACCATTCCATGTTACAAGTACCTAACTGGCAGCCAATACCATCTGCATAGAATGCTAAATGTTAGAAGGAATCTTGAAGGTCAACTAGTCCAACCACCTTGCTCAGTGCAGGATAAAGGTGAAGCCTTCCTCATCACTCCTTCTGTATATCTCCTTCATAGGGTTTTTGTTCGTTTTGTAATCCTGAAACAAAAAAACCTGTACTGTGTGCTGCTATTTCCTCATAGTGCAGAATGAGCAGAAAAGCTGAGAGAGAGAGAAAAAGAGTTTAATACTTTTTGAGTTTGTTGTATTGGAATGATTCAAGCTTTAGGTTACTATTGAGTTTCATTGTAAGCATTTTCGGGATGAGAAGCTTGTGAGGAAGATGTACTCTCTGATCTGAAAACCTACCTTTCGATGATTCATTTAGCAATTGTACTCTGCACATGTTCAAAGGTAATTATAGAGCTGGCACGGATAATGATTGCCACCATGATGCTCTGAATATGGAGTGTACAATATGGTGCTACCTCCGTGCATGGCACTGTGCTGTCTCTAGGATAACTTTAATGTCTGTCTTGCCCATTCTTTCACTTAATTGACTAGAAGGAAATACGCTTTAAAGTGCTATATTTATGGCAGCAGCGTTCATACAATTTTGGAGCTTGAATGAACATGGAAAGCCCTTAACACAACATATGAAACTAAAAGCTTTTTTTTTTTTTGTTAATTGAATTCATTAGTTTCGTTACATACTTCTGACCATCAGTGGTGTGGCCGAGCTGCTCACCTGACCACTGTCTGGCTGGGTCACTGCAGCATACCAAGACAAAAAGGGTGTTGGGTGGCAAGGTTGGTATGTTGCATATGTTCTGGCAGAGTCAGAGTCAACCCAGTACTCTTGCTGGATGGAGCATTTTCCTTATGCCACTCCTTCTGTTTCAGCCAGATGGAGGTCAGGTAAGTAGCTTAGCTGTACCACAGTGTCTGCTGCTGCCTCTGACTATGACACTGATGATATTATCTTACCGTTGATGATATTTGATCATATGTATGGACCCTTGGGAAGAACTCTAGTGGTCCTTGCTACTTTCAGTACTCACAGCTAATGACGGGAATACATAGCCCACATTTCCGCTCATATTGCACTAATTTGCAAGCCCAGTATCAGCAGGTGGCATGCCTGGGCCACTGCCAGGGACTCCTTGCTGCCTTGAATACCCCTTTGGTGTTATTGCTGTGGGGATGGAGGGCAGTCACAGTGGTGACTGATTGTGCTAATTGGAGAAGCAGCTTCAGCAGTAGGTCTACCCCTGCAGCAGACAGACTGGGCACTTCCCAACCGTGTATCCCTTTTGTTTTAGAAATCCAACCCATTCTTTTATATGTCATTGGGGCCTACCGAGGTTTAAACAAGAAATCTGTCATATCCAGGTAAGTAAGTAGAAATAATCACTTCATACTTTTTCCATGGGATATTATGCATAATAGGGAGTTTTATAATGCAATCACTATAGCATAAGAGCCCTCCAAGTGCTGCATATGTTGCCGACCCCCCCCCCCGAACATTAAATCTGCAATATTTTGTTGCTGGGATGCAGCAATCTGTTCATTACCGTAGATGTGTTATGTGTAGAAAGTGGGACCGTGATTCTCGCAATAAGCCATGGATAGTGTGTGCAATGGCTTTGCTTTCAGCAACACCACTGTTCCTCTAATGCCCTTGCCAGCTTGTGAATTTTAATAGGAGATGAATGCCCTTCCACCATACCACTCAAGTGGGAATACATGTTAAGTCCTTTAATTTCTTTAGAGGCCAGGCACTTCTCACTGCCAGTTCAGGACTGCATTTTTACCCTTTTTAAATAGAAAAAGTGTTGAAAAACCTATCCCTTACTTTACACTGTAAGGTGCTCACTCCCCCCCCCCCCATGCATTACATAAGAATGGGATATTATGCCATTGTGAGTGGATCAGGGCTAGTGTTAGTATTTGTTGTTGTTGTTTAGTTGTTTAGTCGTGTCCGACTCTTCGTGACCCCATGGACCAGAGCACGCCATGCACTCCTGTCTTCCAATGCCTCCCGCAGTTTGGTCAGACTCATATTTGTGGTTTCGAAGACACTATCCAACCATCTCGTCCTCTGTCGTCCCCTTCTCCTTGTGCCCTCCATATTTCCCAACATCAGGGTCTTTTCCAGTGAGTCTTCTCTTCTCATGAGGTGGCCAAAGTATTGGAGCCTCAGCTTCACGATCTGTCCTTCCAGTGAGCATTCAGGGCTCACTCAGGGACTCAGCACTCAGGGCTGATTTCCTTCAGAATAGATAGGTTTGATTTTCTTGCAGTCCATGGGACTCTCAAGAGTCTCCTCCAGCACCATAATTCAAAAGCATCAATTCTTTGGCGATCAGCCTTCTTTATGGTCCAGCTCTCACTTCCATACATCACTACTGGGAAAACCATAGCTTTTACTATACGGACCTTTGTTGGCAAGGTGATGGCTCTACTTTTTTAAACAAATTTAAAAATTTGTAAAAAAGTGTTAGTATACTGATGAGTAAAAGATTCATTATGTTGCTGTCTGGAAAGGCCCTAAGCTCAGTATAACATTCACTATGCCCATAGAGGCAACATGTACATTATGTCAATCACAACCAAGTGAAATATGCTCATTAGATGTGGCCTTCTGGCCATTGGTTTTAAACAGGTTGCCTACCTTTGGAATAATGAGTTGAAAACTTTTTAAAAGGCTTAAAACTCTCCTGTGCTGTATGTTATTTCTATTTTGGGAGGGACCAAAAATTAATGCTGAAAAATATAAGTGATGTTTACTACCGGTTTTGAAGTTATTACATTTAATTTCCCCCCACTTCTATGATATAAAGTAAAAATATTTATGTAAATGCCATCACTAGCAGAATATTTTTAACACCTTAATTTCAAACTACAGTACTTTGTTTTGTACTGTGCTTTGTTTTGACAGCACTTCAGCAAATAGGTTCTCAAGTCCATGCTGTTTTGACTCATTGATGAGGCACCCGGGGTTTGGTCTATGTAAATGTAATGAACTTCAGTGATCAGCAGTTTTAATACGTTTGTTGGAAAGAACTTAAGAGTGCATGTTCAGATCATTTATGAACAAGACACTTTTTTTTGGAAGGTGTACATATGTCAAAATGGTTACTTTGTATCCTAGTGTAGGTCTTCACCATTATGTGTTCAAAGTGCTGGCCACATCACTATTGTATATGGCAGGGGTGTCAAACTCAAATTCATCGGGGGCCTCATCAGCAGTTTGGTCACCCTCAAAGGGCCGGTTGTATCTGTAGGACTATGTGTCCACTCTTTATTATCATAAATTATTGTCACTGCATTCAATTATTACTGTTTTTTGTAATAATGTAAGTAATAACTGGCTCTGAAAGCAGAAACATAGTCAGAATAATGGCAAGTAGATATTCAAATGTACAATTATTGTACAATTTATTGAAAAATGATTTTTGGTAACAGACAGTAATTTTTTTTTTAAACATACAAATACAGTGGTGCCCTGCAAGACGAATGCCTTGCAAGACGGAAAACCCGCTAGACGAAAGGGTTTTCCGTTTTGGAGGTGCTTCGCAGGACGAACTTGCTATGGGCTTGCTTCGCAAGACGAAAATGTCTTGCGATTCCTGGGGGTTTTTTCCGCTCCCCACCCCCTTTTTCCAGGGCACTAAGCTGCTAATAGCCTTTTAGCAGCTAATCCGCTAATCCCTTAAGCCTTGAATAGCCGCTAATAGCCGCTAAACCGCTAATAGCGCTAATCCGCAAATCCGCTAATGGGCTTGCTTCGCAAGACGGAAAAACCGCTAGACGAAGAGACTCATGGAACGGATTATTTTCATCTTGCGAGGCACCACTGTATTGCCAAACACTGTTTATTACACATATGGCAAACACAAGGCATTAACTTTTTTTTAACTTTTCTGACTAGATGGCATCAACTTTTCTTTTCTTGGACATTTTTAGGTTATTTGATTGTAGTTTATGGTCCCTATATCACTGTATAGTGACACGGAAGTGGTCAGTATATCCAAAGTTTACTGCTCAGACTTTTAAGCAGAATAATAAGCAGACCCCCCTAATAAGCAGACCCCCCCCACATACATGTTGATGGACAGAAACCCTTTATTTGCAAATTTATCTGTAACTGCCAATGTGCTATTTTTCTTCAGAAAGTAGAGCCCATGGATATTTGTTGTATTCCTGTCTGTCACTGTCATGCTGTGATGTGATGGAAGTCAACAGGTAGTATCAGGAAGGGCAATATAGACAGGTAATTTAAAGTTCTATCTATGCTTATAGGCCAGTCCAGTCACACTGACCACTCAGTGTTGGACATAACCAGTCTTTCACTTTGGTGTAAGTGTGGGAATGTGTGTGATCTATCATAATGATAACTGACTATTAGGCTCCAAGAATCAATGGTGAAATCATTTTGGTTTACCTTAGATGGCCTTTCAATGTCTGTTTAAATTTATTTATTTCTTTAATTATTAATAAACAAAGGCCTAATTGTTTGAGCTTCATGAAGTCAAGTTCTAGCAGAATGAGAGGAGGCGGAAAACACCTTGTGCGTTTTTGACATTTAATTTATTTCAAAATTAGCAAAAAAGTGAAAGGAGAAAATTGGAAGAAGAACAAAGAGGAAAAACAACTTAAATCAATTCTACCCAATACTCCAAATTAGAACTCTGTACACAATAACATATTCAAGCAATATAGTTAAAACAAGAAAATACAACTGTCCTAAACTAACAATATCCCTATGCCCATTTATAGGAATGTGTAAGCAACATTGTATTCAGTAGTATAGAATTGTGCTGCCACTGTTTTATAAAGAACAGCCTTGTGGCACCTTAAAGACTAATAAATTTATTATGGCATAAGCTTCTGTAGACTAGTGTGAAGTGGAGACTAGAATGAAGCTATTCAAGAAAAGCTTACATCATCATAAATTAGTTAAGTCTTTTAAGGTGTCACAAGACAGACTAACCCAATAATCCTGTGGCTAACTTGTTTTATGAAAATCTGTTTTGCTGTTGTTGTTTTTTCTTTAAAAAAACTGCTATGGGTATCACCTACCAGAAAGTGCAGCTAATAAATAAATACCTACCTACCTACCTACCTAAATAAATAAATAAATAAATAAATGCAACAGCATGCCTGCAGCACATATTCTCCAGATATGTGGAAATAGGGATCATGGAAAAGACTCAGACTAGAATTCAGAGGGTTAAAAGCACAGTACTGTTCCATGAGCAGTGAGTTGTTGTGTCTCTGAATCCCAGACATACTTTATTAGGGCAATCCAGCTGGTTTGCTATTTCTATCTCCTCATTATCAACACGCTTATGGTATGGCCTCTTCCCCCTCACTTTCAGTGCCAAGAATTTGGCAGAGACACCAAGCGAGGAGGTCAGAGACTGACTGGGGGAGATGAAGCTGAAAGTGCAACAGAGAGAACCCAGTGGTTAGAAAAACCTAGGAAGGTTTGTTTTTATCGTGGGGAGGCTACAACTGTATGGCTCCATTGGCAAACAGTAATTACAGCTCTGTGTAATTAATTACTGAATGACTGATACATTGGGCTTCATTCTCCTGATACTTTATGCTGGTGTTAAAGATGAGGTGACTACATTGATGTCAACAGAGTTAATACAGTACCTATGGCAAAAGATGGGAGAGTGTTGCATTTAATTTCTCCTAACATGATATAGCATTTTCAGTTTTTAATGTGGCTATTTAGAAAAGTGTGGCTTGTTAAAACTTATAGACAAACTGCATATTAGAAGCTTTATGGTATATATTGGATTTGACTCTGCTTGACAGAAAGGAAACACAGAGATTCAGAGGAAGGAAATTAGTGAGAGAAAATACTCTTCTCACATTTCCCATCGTTCTCATTTCAAAATGCATTTATGACACATACCCTGCATTTTTTGGCATTTGGTTCTGGCAGTGATGGTTGTGCCTATTGTACAGTATTTACTGTTAAACAGGAAGTTGCATTCCATATCCTTGTGTCTGTAAAAGAGGAGAGATAGACATACGCTTTCATTTTCTAGAAATGGGGCCATCAGTTTCAGTTCTTTTGCAGTACTGTATATCTTTGTTTTTAAAAGTATATGTATATCCTCCTCCAGAGCTATTGAACAAAACAAAATCCCCACTTCTGTCCTCCCTGAGTGACAGCTCCCCACCCTGCTTTCATATAATTGTTTTTTTTCCTTCTGTCATGTTAGTGGCTAATTACTATTGGGTGCCATCCAGATCCATTAAAATTAATGGGAATTTTGCCACTGAGTCATCAGTTGGCAGTTATGAATGTGTAGCACTTCTTAAAAATAAAAAGAATTATTTATTATACCAAGGAATTGGGTACTGAGTACCAAATTTCCCACTAAGTTGATTATTTATTCATTATATAGTACTATCAGTGTTCATGAGACTTTACACACTGTAGGAAGACAGGTCTCTGCCCCTAGAAGCTTACAGTCTAAAATTTAATACATGGGGATCAACAGATAAAGAGTAGGGAATTGGAGGAAGGGGTAAACATAGAAGTATTTTAGGCTAAGTTACAGGCAGAGCATGAGAACGAGGGGGTTGTGCCAAAAGGTTCATCAAAAAAGTTGGGACTACAGAATATACCTCTGGACAGATTTTCTGTGTGCCTCTGCATTAACAATACTCAGCATGTAGTGATTTACCACTGGACCTGATTATAAAGATATAAAACGGGTTTTACCAGATGATGTAGAAATGATGACTCATTTCTTAACCACCTCATTGTTGGACATCAGTCATAAGTTGAAGAAGATCAGCTTGCCTTCTTTAGATACAGGCAACTTTTTCAGTGCATTTGAGGCATGTGTGACTGCTGGTGCGCACACTGTTTTTGGCCTCGGAAGGGAGTGGAACAGGACAAGGGTATGCATGTCCCACTGATGCACAGAGTGCCTCAGAACGCAACTCCCACACAAATGGAGAGTTGCCTGTAATTGGCGCATGAGAGTATGGAATATGAGGTATCCAGTTCAACTTACAAGTGTGAACAGAGTTAGAGAGGGAATATAGCACTGTGATTTATTTACAAATAGGAGCATTTTCATTCATTATTGGGATAAGGTTCATGATGCAGTTCAGCCCCACTCCATATTGTGAATTATATAATTTTTAAAATGGGTATTTGAGTAACATGATTGCAGCTAATACATTATTGTTGAGTGGGTTTTTTTTTTACAAAGGCCATTCAAATTGTTTAGTATTGTGTGGGGTACTATTTTGCAACATTGTAGTCTGTTTAAGTTGTAAGTTTTTTAAACATTGGTTTTCTTACTGTTATCATATAAAGCTGAACATAGACCATTGTTTATATGCATTATATAATTATTTAAATATAAAAATACTCAACGAAGGTCTGTGGGGTGGCAGCACAAGAACAGGGCTTTTCTGCGGTGGCTCCGAATTTGTGGAATGCTGGCACATGCTTGATAGTATGAACAGTGCGATGAAAGTATAATACAGTGTTCTCAAAAGGTTTTCAACTTCCACAGCTCTAGGTGAGCCTGGGAATAGGTTTGTTGCAGAGTGAAAAATATTAAATGCTTTACTGAGTTTAATTGTTCACAAACAAGTAAATACAGGCAGAAAGTAAAAGGGGAACAAAACATTTCTTTAAAAATGACAAATTAATATCAATATTTTACTGGAAGAATGGAACAGCAGAGATGAAATTCTTCTCACTGGGGTCTCTGGTTGCTTCCAGAGCTGAACACCATGAGCACATAAGCAGCATGCAGATAATAGACAAAAGAAAATGAAACACTTCTCTGTGGGCTGGGATTAGAAGAACCAGAAACCTTTAGCAAATAAAGAAGTGTGTGTGTTTGCAATAAGTTTTTGTCTTTGAAAACAGGAGGTGCTGTGTCTATAAAAGCTGATGTTCCTTTTCCATTCTTAACTTCAATGCTACTGCTTATAGCTGTTATTTATATACCATTCTCACTAAACTCATGACACTTCTGCCCTTTCACAACAGACACCTAACAATGGAACAGCTTCAATTAAGAAGCAGAACATCAGCCTCTGGCATCTTATTCTGTTGTTCCATCTTTTTTGCTAGAGAGAATTCATTTGTTTCTTAATTAAGAAAAACACCAATAGCATGAAAAATCTGCTTATGGTACCTGAATGGTAATTAGGTGAAAGGTAAAAAAGAAAACACACATACATTCCAGTACCAGCCAAAATGAACTTGAGCTGATAAAAATGAACTAAACTAGCCTTGCATAAATCGAGACTGAGAGAAGTGTACAGTCATTATGGCTAAGACAATATGCAAACTATCTTCAAAGAAATCAAATTGCTAGAGTGTTTTCATTTGCATGTATTAACTATTAACATAATGAGGAGAAGTGACATTGGACCCGGATTGTGTGTCTGTTCGAATTGATAACTCGGCTGCATCTGCAAACAGGCACCCAAAAATCATGCTAGTAGTCAGATCGGTGTTGAACTCTGAAGTGTGTCTTGGAGCCCTGAACAAACCTGATGGAGTGATGAATGCAAGGCATCCTTTTTGACAATGATTTTGCAGCAGAGTCACTAGCTTCATGCCTTAAAGGTACAGATCTCAGTTGTGAACTTCTTCGTCATGTGTATGGTCATTCATAAAGGGAAAAGGTTAGTATCTGTTTCAATATAAATAAATAGATCCTGTTTCCTGCATTTTTTAGGTAGGCCTTTAATTTATTCTTTGAGAGCCAGTGTTCTGGAAGTTTTATTTTTATGTGGAAGATCAGGGTTTAGATTTTACCCCGCTATGAACTCATTACAACCGCTGTGGGGAAATTACATCTGCCTCTCTCTATTCTCCATCAATAATATGAAAATGTTTGTTTGTTTGTTTGTTTAAGTATTTGTAATCTGCCTTTCTATGACAAATCTTTTTTAAAAATCACAAAATAAATTAATATAGAATCCTGACACTAAAACATTAATGAAACAACAGCAGTAAAACATTATAAAAACCACTTATGGCAGGGTTTAAATAAAAAATACCTGCTGAAACAAAGCAGTTTGTTCCATAATTTTGATACCACAAATTAAAAGACACTTTTGTCTGTCACCACCACCTGGACTTCTGGTGAGGAGACATGAAGTCAAATGAAAGACAGTAATACTTGTTACCAGGCTGTTTAGTCAGTGCCTTGAATTGGTCACCAGTAAAGCTATACAATTTTTGGAATAATGTGACTGACCAGCTAAGCCCGGGCATCATCTTTCCATGGCATTTGAACCAATTTAAGTACCTAGACTTTCTTCACAGACAGCCCCTCATAGAATCATGGAATCGTAGAATTGTAGAGTTGGAAGGTACCCTTAGTTCAACCCCAGCAATGCTGGCCATTAATCCATGATGAAAGTGAGTAGAGTGTGAACAACTGAAGTTAGATCTGATTTTGCCAGGTAAGGAAGAAGCTGGCAAAGCATACTGAATTGGTAAAATAATTCCTGCCCGCTGCTGTCCCCTATGTATTAATAGGTGAGTGCAGGAATAACAGCAACCTGCCTCATAGCATGTTCTAAAATCACGCAGAATGAAGATTGCAAAAGCACTTTGCAAATTAAAAGTTTTGTTGAAATGATAAACAATAGTATTATTTACTTTCCTTATTTATGCAGTAAGTAATCCTCTATATTGCCTCTTTCAGTAGCATCTTCATGCATGAAAACATTGTCAATAAGCACCTGATCAAGCCTGAGCAAAAAGCTCAGTTCAATTCTGGCTTTTGGCTTGGCTAATTAAATGGCTGTTTACAGAGTTCTTTTAAAACATTTGTGCAATTACAGCTACTTCCTCAGACACTTAAGTATTACAGTGATGTGGCCTTATGTTTAAATAATTGGCATATTTTTGAATACATTTTTCTTTTAAAAAATCCTTCCTAATCAATCCTTTTCATTCTTTTAAACTGGAAGTCTTATTTCAGTTTATGGTCTGTTTTCTTTGGCTGCACATAATTGTAAAGTTAAAAGGAAGAAAAGTAGTTGCTTTTGGAAGGAGTGCATAAAAAAAGATGAGATATATTAACTGAAATTATAGGCCACATGATACAGAGATAGCTCTGGGGAGTAGATACTGGCCTGGTTTAGTGTGCAGATACAATGCTTTTAGTGTGGAAGTTTTCTGCTGTCCCACTTTTCCCATCTGCCTTGAGACTTTGACAAAATGGTGGCAACCTATGCTTTATTAAAAAATCCGTGTTTGAATTCCATCTGTGACAGTAAACAGGCCTTCCAGAGGGCAAGAAGGATTTCCCCCATGGCTGTACCTGATTGCTTTGTGCATCTGTTGGTTAATCTAAAAACTGAACACTCATGCTGCAGCAAAGAGCTTGAATTCTAGAAATATTTCCCCCTATTATTTGTGAAAGAAACCCATCAGGCAGGCTTTTATAAGTTAAAATAGGGGAACATCTGTGTAGCTCATTACTTTGTATACAGTGACCACAATAGTAGCTCATATATGCAAGGAATGCATGTGCAGTTTATATTTTAAAAATGTAACATATGTACCATATTTCATATTGGAGGACGTGAAAATGCTTTTCATTAATAGATTAGATACTGGTAGCATGGTGTAGCAGTGTAGCAAAACACAAACTGTTTTGCATTCATTAATGGCTCACAGAACAGCTGTGGAATTTTTTATGTTGTCCATAAGGTGCGCTACTGTGAAAAGTAGGTTTCTGTTTATTTTTCCTTAGCCCAGAGAAATACTTAGCAGTATATTAGGGTGTTTATATAAGGTTATGACTGTTAGGCTTATTAAAGTACAGGGTACAAGTTGGCTTCTATTATTTTAAAGAAGCTTTCTATGATTATTCCATAAGGTCGCTTTTTGGTCAGAATTCTTATTAGAACTTGTTGGATTTTAGACAGACTGTTGATATTTAACCTTAGACCTCAAGCAACCGCAGTCAAAATACAACCTCAGGCTGCAGTCCTGTTTACACTTATCTGGGGTTAAGCCCCACTGGATGCAGTAGAACTTATTTTTGGAGAAACATGCACAGGCTTGCTTTGTCAGTCCTCTCAACATTGTGCAGGGGCCAATTGTGTCTGATTTAGAATTCATTTACATTGCATCGTCTGTTGTGCAAGAAGAAATGTAAAGACCTTCAAGTGTGTCTCTGTGGCTTAAATGTACTTGAATTTCTTGGCGCACATTTGCTCGATGAAATACTATTTGTTTAGTAAAATGCATTTTAATATGGAATTAATATAGAGTAAATGGCACTAATGTGAATACAGTATTATTGTCTGACAATAATAATATAGCCTAATAGTTATTTGAGACTCAGAGAATAATCTGATGGCACATGACATGAATGAGCTGCCGAGACTAAAGAGTCTGATCCTGAGAAGTATCCAGGTGCGAGATCGCTTCCCAAGCCATCACAAGCTCCTCGGCGGAATAGTGGAATATAAATTTTAACAAATTATATTACTTACAAGGTTATAAATGAGAACTCATTCCGTATTAAAAAACCCACACATTTTACTATGTGGTTTTTTTGTTCATGAGCTGTCTGTTGGAAATAGAACAAGATGAAAAACTCTTGACTAAGGGCTAACAATTCTAATGTAAAAGGCACAGGGCCTTTGTCAACATATATTTGAAAGATACCAGTAGGATGACCATCAAGTGAGCAGTCAGCTGTTGACTTTGCAGAAGTATGGGTTTATTTTGCTGTCACAAGTTTTATGCACATGAGATCTCAGTGAATTTCAGTGCGGAAGTTCAGGGTGGAGGGGAGGATCAGATGTTGAGGGAGGGTAATTTTAGATGATGCATCTGTGCAGGTGTGAGTAACTGAGAAAGCACATAGCAAAACATACTGTGGGGAAAAAAAGAAAATTAATTATTATTTTATTAGTTATACAAATTTGCCTGTATTTGATGATCCTGATTTAGTTCGGGACAGAAAATGAGATATTACTATTGATCTTTAGTTATCATGGAAGGTATGCACTAGTTTGGTATCCATTTTTGGCAAAAAGAGTTATGAGAATCAAGATGTCTTGGAATATCTAAGTACCATGATGTAGGGATGCTGTTTGTCTGACTTCTGGAAATTAGCCCCCAAAAGTCCAGATTCCAAAGCTCTGCTATAATATGTGTATGTATGTATACCAGTTCCAACCCATAGGAAGTGGTCCTAAGCAACCATTAAGTTTTGTGCTAACAAGGAATGCTGATTTTTCCGCTTTGAAGGACTAGTATTATTTGGTTATTTCTTACAAAACCTTTCTCAGTGTTGAACAACTCTGTGCTTAAGTAATATTGTGAAATAATTTTAGCATGACAAGTTATTTCTGCTCAGTCGCTATACTGAATCTTTCTACTCATCCCACACATAGTTTAATTGTGGGTTTTATTTTATTACATAGATTTGCAGTGGTCACTGTGGAGTATATATTTATGTTGGTTGAGCTTCAGTTGATTTTCATATTCAGCCTTCACTCCCCTTTTCCTGAAGCCTACTGTGAACATTCTCTCACTTTGATTACTTACTGTTTTTCTCTTTACTATAAGGCTTATTTTGCTGACACATCAATTTAAGATTATTATTGAAATGTATGACCTGGGCTGGGGGTAGGGTATTCATCTTTCGACATCTTGCTATTACCTTTTTTAGATGTTTACAGTTAGGTTTCTTTGCATCAGCTGGTCTTCCTTGAATATCAGTTTTACACATTAATGATATGGTGTTCTCGTTCATCCAAAACAGCCGATAAAATGGTAAGAGTGATCCTGGGCTATACCACTTTATACTGCCAGGTCGGTAGTTTTCTGATACATTTCATATCAGAAAAATGCTACTCTAGTACTGACAGCTAAATTTTCTTTTGAAATACTGTGATTATCTTACGACAAAAGATGCACCATCTGTAGGTGGCCACCCTATGACATGCATATCCTAAATGTTAGACAGGATCAGAAAGGACTAAGGATCTGTCTAAAATATTATAGAGTTGGAGCAGAAGGTGTTCTTGCTGTCTTCTATTCTGCACTGTTGCCTGCTTCCTGGTTCAGTAGACGAAATGGCCAGTGGCGGCAGGGAGTCCATTTCAGGATGGGAAAGTATGCCTGAAAGAGACATAATTAGATATTTCACATTAATGTTCCTAACCCATCTGCTCATAAGATCTTACAGAGAGTGAGAGTCCTCCTGGATCAGACCAAAGAATCAGTTGTTCCAGCATCCTATTTTCACAGTTATGCAATGAGATCCCTGTGGCAATAGCACTCTCCCATTTGTGACCCCCAGCCTTTGATATTGGAGGTAGTAGCTAGTGGTCACTTTATCTGTTATGTAACTGGCTAATCCTTTTTTAAAGCACTCAATTTGGTAGCTTTCACTACCTCTTGTGGTTATAAATTCCATAGTTTAACTAAATGTTATGTGAAAAAATACTTATTTTCATCTGTCCTGAATCACCCAACATTCTGCTCCATTGGTTGATACTGAGTTCTAGTATTACGAGAGATGGAGAAAAACTTATCTGAAATAAATCCTTTTCAGTTTGATGGGATTAACAATAGGTTTGCAGCCTTATTTTAATGTCCAATTTAGGATTCAGTTGTAGTTTATATGGTAAAATGCCTTTTCTAAGTAACAACAGGGGTTAAAGCAGGTCTGACTACCTTTTTATGAAAATTACACCAAGGCACACCAGGGGAGCACAGCAAAAGTCTCTTTGGACTTTACTCCATTTGATTATGAAGTTTTACACTACAGTGGTACCTCGGGTTAAGTACTTAATTTGTTCCTGAGGTCTGTTCTTAACCTGTAACTGTTCTTAACCTGAAGCACCATTTTAGCTAATGGGGCCTCCTGCTGCTGCCGCACCGCCGGAGCACGATTTCTGTTCTCATCCTGAAGCAAAGTTCTTAACCCGAGGTACTATTTCTGGGTTAGCAGAGTCTGTAACCTGAAGCATATGTAACCTGAAGTGTATGTAACCCAAGGTACCACTGTACTAGCCTGATGAAGTACAAGCTAGGAGCTGTTTACCATCTCAGCTGTTGTTTGTGTGAACTACTAGGCAACCACTGGTATACTTTGTAGTTCTGATGTAACAGTTTTTGATCATTAGGAGTTTTGTTTGCTTATTACTTTAGAAAAAATGCTTTTATAACTCTCCTCTTGTTTGTTTTGTTTTCTTGCAAATTTTCATAATGCATTATGTCTGTTTATTTTTAAAAACCATGGGTTTGGTATTTGCCGTTTAAAGAACAATTTAGACTTCTAGTCCTTTGATACTACCTTTTAGTCATACAGGTTGACTTTAAGAAAGCTGGTTGCATGTATTGATTTATGTCCGACGGTCCAACAAGTGGTCCAGGTGCAGCCTGCTGGTTCTGTGTTAAAGTACTCTTGCGGCCCACTTGGTATGAAAAGTTGGACTGCCTGATTTAGACTATTCTTATGGGCACATGTACATACTTTGAGCTGCTAGCCCCATGTTCCTGAAGTATGGGAACTGTTCAGCGTTATTATCCATACAAAGCTAAATTCCTGCCACATAGGATTTTGATCTGTTTAGTAGCTTTTACAAAGGACTCGGAGGGCCTTAGGAAGAAGAAAAAGACAGAAAGTTGGGAGTGGCTAGGATCAGGGAAGAGTATCATTTCAAGTTGAGTTGCTGGCAGAAATCAGTTTGATTTTCTGATGTGAATATCATTCTGCTAGCATTTCCCCTAAATCTTCCTTGTGTCCAACTCTGGCCAATTTATTTTCCATGGTGGGGTGGTAGAAATTGGATATATATGTATATTATTGTACAAGCTAAGTGGAGGGGAAAATTCCTTTTTAAGAGGGAGAAACCAACAGCAATGTCTGCATGTGCATAAGTTATTCATAAAATAAAGGAAATCTAACATATTTTCCAAACTCTTCACATATATTTAAGAGTGTAGAAAAGCAGTCTGAGGAAATTAAGTAAGAGATACTACACATTTCTAGCTTTAATATTTGCTGACTCATTTAATCAGATTCAAATATTTTTGTTTTCTTTGAGAATAACATTTTTTATATATATAAAAAATCATTTTAACACCCAAAAGTAATGCAAACAGGGGCTTTAAAATCTGCTGGTTTAAGCTACTATCTGGTTCACAGTTGTGCCCTTCTAAAGCCACTAATGAAAAAGGTGTATAAAATATTTTGTGAAGAGCTGGAATTACTCAGCTAGTCTTGAAGACTAAAATAAGGAATATGATCATCCCATGCAAAACAGTTCAAAAGGTTTCAGGTACTTCGAAAAGTGCAATATGGAACAACAGTTTTTCCCCCCAGATGAAAAACACACCCTTTTTACAGAAACCAGGATGCTTCCTTTAGGTTCTTCTTCCTCTTGCTGTTTCCAACAGATTTTCCCAGATCACTTCACTGCCACCTTTTAACTTCATATTGTATCCACTTGTTCAGGATCCTGGTAGATTTTACCCATTGGATTCACAACCTTGACCTCTGTGATTGGCTGGCATTCTGCAGCCTTCAGATTGACCAGGCCTAGAAATCTGGTCTTTCAGACTAATTGCCTGTGATTGTGAACCTACAAAGCTCGCTTTTCCACAGACACACACAGCCTTCCAGCACAGCAGTGCTACTGCGCATCACATTACCTAAAATGATGGAGACTAGAGAACCCTTGGAAAGCCTTGGAACATTGTTAAATGTTCCTGGAATTGCAGGAAGGGTGATCCCCAAGTTGTGATACATGTCTTGTCATGACCTTTTATGTGCTTAGAACCCTCTTTGGATAGAAAAGGGAATAGGATTTACAACATTGACCCATGCGAATGGCTGACAGTCTGAAGCCTCCAGATTGATATAGCTTAGAAGTCTGGCATTTTCCCCTTTACTTAACAGAGCACTCATACCTGTACTTCATGCTCAGTCTCTTCCTTCTCAGTTCCCATCACTGGCCTCAGGGACTCAGAAGAAGAAGTTGCACTGTCCAGATCTAGATCTGTGAGTGGCTACTTTTGGTCCTGTCCCTGTCCCTGCCCCTGCCTCCCTTACTCTGCCTCCACATGAATCCCCAGACTGATCTATATTATGGAGTCAAACTTGTATATGAAGTACTGAAACAGCATGCATTCCACCTTTTAAAAAAATGTTTATATGCATGCGATAAAACAAGTTCCCTCAAGGGAAGCAGAAGGGGTTTATTCTTATCCATTACAGTGAAATCTCATAGTTTCAAAGAGGATCTAATTAAAAAACAAAAACAGTTCTTTTCGGCTAAGGTTACATTCTAACTGAGCTGATTAATGGCGGCTAACAAATGCTTTTTAAATGACTTATCAAAGTGAATTACTATTAATATATTAATATTAAATAGTTTTGTCTGTCTTATACAAAACATGTGTATAACAATTCTGCAATCCATCACAGAGCTAGGTACACATAAATCCTATCAATTTCATTGGGAATTAACTATGCAGTCCTAAACTCATTTACTCAGAAGTCAATCCCATTGAGCTCAAGGGGCTTACACAATATTATGTGTTTTTAGAGCTGTGACCTAGGGCTGAAATACTTAGTTTAAAGTATTAATTTTGAGCAATTGTATTTAGGATTGGACTGCTAGATTGCAGCTAATGGCCACAATCCAGTACCATCTGCATGTTTTAACCAATGGCAGACTCAGTTTCCCAGTTTCCAGTTTTCTATAGTTTACAAGAGAGGAGACTTGATTGTCATTTGAGCATCCTGTTATTTAAAATTTTCAAGGTTGGTCATATTTGGATTATGTTCCCATGCTGGTTTAAGAAAATAAGGTTAAAATGTTGGCAAATAATTTATAATTATTATTTATTTGAAAGATTTATACCCTGCCCCTTTATTAATCCTTACACCAAGACAGAAAATAATACATTAGACAATTTAATGTATACATCAACAATAAAAAAAATCCAAACTCATTATAGAATAAAAAAGTGAGACATTTAAAATACTGGAGATTTGTGGAAGAGCTTTGTCCTTGAGCTATAACAACATTGGTTAAGGGGAGGGCATTTCACAAATGTGATGCTGCTACCTACATTTAGGGTCAAACCACACACTTCATTAAAGCATATGCTTGCCTGTAAAGTGGGGATGGAAGGTCTGAATTTTATATCAAAATGAACACAGAGAGCAAAATCTGACCCCTCTCCAGCACCTTACCTTGTTGCATTTGCCTTCTCCCAGCCCAAAAGGGAGCCTTGGATTGGATATGATGTGATGGGATAAGAAAACTTAAAGTAAGACCTGTAGAACATGGTGGGATCTGTCCTTACCTATCTCTTAATTTATTTTTCACTCATATATAAGTCTTATGCATTCAGAAAACTTTGATTAGTTCCTATGGAGCATGCATTCCAGGCAGTCATCAGGTCTACACTACTTCACTTCAGCACGCATTAAGAACTCCCAGATCATTTGACTGATACAGTATTATCCATGCACTTTTATAAATTCTTTTTAAAATTGGCTTCAGAATGATTTATTATGTTGCTTATTTTACTTGATTTTTAGAGTGTTTTGATTTTCTTAATCAGTAACTTTTGATTTGTTTGTTGCTCTGAGAATCCTGCAAGGTTGAAGAGTCGGATATAAGCACAATAAATAAATGAACTACCTGCCCAATTAAATAAAATAGATACATTTAAGGCATCTTAAAATATACTATTTACATGCTTAATCAATTGTGGTCTTTATTGTTCATTGTTTTTTGCTGAGGTTCATTGCCCTTTTCAGCTTTCATTCTATCTCATCTTTGCCAAATATATTTGGTAAAAAGGAGAATCTCCTTATATATTTTTATTCTGCAGAAGATGCAATGAAGTATTTAAAGGGGGTTCCATCTGCACTTTAGTTTACAAACATCATTTGAACTTGTTTAATGTAGTTATCTTGCAAGTATCAGCAAACTCTGACCCAGCAATAAAAAAAAAAATAAAGGAATTGCTTTTTCTTTCTTTAAGTATATTGTTTTGGGTTGATTGTGCCATTTAATTCTGGTGATCATTCCCCCTCTGGATGCAGCAGGCTTTAAGCCAAGTGAACTTTCAGTAGCAATTCCATTACATGAATGTTAAAATGAGAGTGATGTAAAATATGGATGCTAGTGTTTCTTTTTATATTTTGGAAGAGGAAATGTGATTAAGATATACTAAAAGGAAATCTATACAAATGCGGCAAAATTGTTAAAATATTCAAATATGCCATATTGTAACAAGGAAGCACAGTAATGCACTGAAATCAGCAATAGAACAGCTGTGTTTTAAAGGACAGTACTTTGAATGTCACTTGACAATTTGCTTTCAATTAGAAGTAATTTACAGGAAGATGCCCACAAGCTAATCTTTACAGGATAATTAAGTTCCATTTTCTTTACTTTTAATTAAAAAGCAGAAAAGATTTAGCTGATCCATAAAAAATGTTCTGTTTAAACATTCATCAGACTTCACACTCTTTTTTTGTTATTTGTTGTAGCAGATGTTATCAAAACTGCAGTCTGCTCTGTTTTAAACTCAGAATACTTGGTAAGTAGGATGCAGAGTTGCAGTAGGCGTGTACAGCTGAGGTATGAGCATTGAACATCTGTATTTTTATATAGTTCCCTGAATATTATTTTCATTACTGTGATGAAAAGTAAGTCAAGCGCCATCAATGTGTGCAGAAAAGTATATTTATGACAGATGCCTTGTTTTTATTGTAATTTATTTTCACTTTCTGCAACGTTAATACCATTAACGTATACCATTGCTGTACTTTAGAAAATGTGAAAAACACATTCAAGTTAGAAATTTTTCTTAAATACTATTTTAGCTGTCTAAAAGCAAACTTTCATAGTTATCCTATTTTGTATATTTTAATGGTCCAACCCCAATACAGAGGTGCTTAAGGGAGGGAGGATTGACTTTTGTAGCAAAGCAATCTCATAAGCACATGCTGACATTACACATTTTTTTTCAAGGATGTTGTTATGTTACTACAGGCACTATAGCACCACAGTGATCTATGCAGATACTGTTTGTAGGATTCGCCTAACCAGCCCCATCAGAGTATACCTGTTGAACTTAATAATATTAAGGCAGTAATGGCTAACTTAAGGTGGTTGATTTCAATGGGTCTACTTTGAGTATGACTCAATCAGATACCCCTTAAAGTTTTTAATTGCAGTGTGCTTTGTGATCTTTATGCTACACTCATCGTCACAAAAATGTTATTTTCCGGTCACTGTTACTCCCATTTTGCAGTTATCAAGTCTGTATTCCTGGCTGAAGTGGAATTTGAACATAGTTCTATATGAGGTCAAACTACAACACGGTCTACTGCAATGCATTGGCTCTTTCGAAAGATAAGCAGAATGTACAGGTTGGAAAAGGGACTGTTGTTTGAACTCCCAGTATAAAATTTTGAATATGTAGTTCAAAGGCTTTTCCATTACCATGCTGCACTATGAGGCACAGTGATGGCTTCCTACTTTTCTCAGTCTCCCAGGCCCTAAAGACATCTGAGATTTGGTACATAGCCATGCTGCTTGCTATCTGTTGGTGAAGTTGCTTGGTATCTGTTGGTGAAATTAGCCTACCTTTTCCCCAGAATGGGAATCAAGGCAGCTTACAGATCAAATAGAAACAGCTAAAAACATGGAAGAAACCTGCAGTGTCTTACTCTTGGAAATGAATTGGTTGCTTGGATCAGTTGTAGCACTGTTTGTAGCTTATTGAAGGGCAGGTGTCCCACATCTTCTCCCTGTCATGTCTAGAATGTATGCATTTCTTAAGGTTGTGCTGGTGTAAGCAGGGAAGGCAGCAGCAGCAGCACATTAGGGGAATTTTGTAGGGTGCATGCTTGAATTCACAAAAGTTAGCATTTTCATTATTCTTTCAAAACACTTTCTCAATTTAATTGTTAAGATAATGCAACATATAGCTCTGAAAATAATGGAATATGTACAGTTTGACAGGGCTTAGAATGTGTTTCAAGGGTTTCAGCGAGTTGGAACCAAATCTTTCCTTCCATGAATAGAAGGGGCAGAGGCAGATTTAGAATATCCTGCAATGCAATTCAGGTTGTTCCGGAAGCCTTCCCAGCACTCCAGAACTTGGGGTTCAGGGGGTTACAGGAGGAATAGGAGCCAATATATGAGAGTTCTCCATTCCTTGAGAAGACCTATGTTCATTAAATTCTGGATCCAACCTCTATGTATTTTCTTCATTTGTCTTAATAAAGGAATGTAAGAATATTCTGTGACTTGAGGGGGAAATAACATTGGTCATTAATCTATTAATAATTGTATCCTGCTTAGTAACTAGGGATGGCATTTATGGGCTTCACTATATATGGGCTCAATTCAAAGTGCTGTTTTGGACTTTTAAAGCCATCATGGCAGAGGGCCTTCTCGGTAGTGGCGCCCGCCCTGTGGAACGCCCTCCCAGCAGATGTCAAAGCGATAAATAACTACCTGACATTCAGAAGACATCTTAAGGCAGCCCTGTTCAGGGAAGTTTTTAATCTGTGATATCTGTATTTTTTGTTTCTATGGAAGCCGCCCAGAGTGGCTGGGGAAACCCAGCCAGATGGGCGGGGTACAAATAATAAATTATTATTATTATTATTATTATTATCATGGCTTGGGACCAGAGTATCTGAATGATACTTAAGATCCCTCTTATCAAAAGCCCTTCCTTGCCAACTGAGGTACCACCACCCATCCCTTTTGTCCAAGGAGGTCAAAGTACTGTACTTGATTCTATCTTTTCACATTGTATCTTCACAACAACCTTGAGAAGTAGGTTAGGCTGAAAAAATATAACTGGATCAGGTCACCCAGTGAGCTTTATGAGTGAATGGGTGTTTGAACCTAGTTCTCCCAGGTCCTAATCTGACACTCTAACCACTACACCACACTGGTATGGTGGGTGGCTGGCATTCTCAGTTGTGGAGTGCTTTCCCTAGGGAAAGTTGCCTACTCTGATGCCACTTTGCAATTAGGATTATTTTTTCAGACCTTTCAATTTGATAGGTTTTTATATTGGCTGGGTTTGTTGTTTTTATGCTGCTTCTGGTAATTTTTACTGTTTTTAGTATATCTTTGTACATTTTCAATTTTCTGTGTAAGATTCATTTTTTATACTTTACATTTTGTAATTGGCCCAGAATATTTTACCGAAGATTGGGGTATAAATTCCTCAAGCTAGCAAATATATAAATAAATGTTATCCTCAATGGTTAGGTTAATCAGGAGGTGGTGATGAGTCCAACGTTGTCCAGTAAGCTTCATAGCAAAGCAGGAATTTGAATCTTTTCCAGTTTTAGTGAAACAGTGAGGAGCAAGCTCATGAGGCAACTGTTATAAACATTGCCATTTTCTTGGCATTGCAGTGATTTTATTTGATTGTATGAAGTGTATCTTTGCAAGATCAGACTTTATTTCAAGGCTTTGGGAATAAATTTTGCTCTCTTGAATGTATAGGTGAGCAATGCCATTTGATATAATAATCCTTAATTAAATGCAATTCCTCCAGCAAATGAATTGCTGGTAATAACTGTATTTAAAAATAACTTTGTATCCTAAATCTACCTTGTGCAGTTTTTCAATTTTGTGTTACAAGATGTCTCAAAGTGTGACTTGTCTGATTGGGGAAGCAGGGAAGTGGGAAGAGGGGGGGCTAATGGAATTCAGACAAGCAATAATTAGTAGGCCAGGAAGTAGGGCAATTTTAAAAATGATTCATGGCAAGTAGGAATGAGACATTTACATTCTAAGAATTAATTATGGGAGTTGTCTAAATTATGAGTGGAAAGCAGAAGTGCAGGGAATAGAATGTGGTTCAGAGACAATTTCATATATTACACTCTGTGCAAGAGATTAGTAAAGATTTTTCGATGCAGATCATTCATTAGAATACACTTTAGAAAGTGGAGTTTACAGATTTCATGCTTGCTACACACACACACACACACACACACACACACACGAGCCCATCAACTCAAGCCCATCACAAAATGGCAGCTTGAGGGTAGAACCAGTCAAAGAATGGCAGTTTGTGGAAGGACCAAGTAATAAAATAGCAATTCACAGGCACAGCCAATCATGATTATGAGTCAGGTACTGGGGTGCCCTTACCTGTAAAAGTACAAATTCTTTTCAGAGTTACTGTAGAACAGGGATTCTAATGTTAAACTCTTAACGTGCAGCAGGAGGACTACAAAAAGCCATGGTCACAAGCCACTAATTTATGTTTCTGTTTTACAGCTGAGAAATGCTAAGGCTCAGATAAGGGATTAACCCAAAGCAAGCCACTGAATCCATGACAGAAAATTATCAATTTTGCTGGGTAGCAAGAAGTCTCAGCAATATACAACTTGAAGAATGAGCTAAAATTGTATGTTTGAAGTGAGTATCCTGTACAGCAATTCACTAAAAATGCTGTGGGTCTTAGGTCAACCCTGCAAAACAGCATCAAGAGAAGTTCATTTTTCATTTGGAAGATAATCATTTCTGCTGTTAGCGATGTTCAGGGATAAGTGCCAATCCTTAAGTAGCCAAAATGGCACCATGCATGCACAAGAGAGAAAGATCAGGGTCTGCAGAAGTACAGATCATATTTAAGGTGCTACAACCCACTTAAGGGGGCAAGAAATCCACCAAACAACATAGAAAAACCAAGGACGAGGAATGGAATGGAGGGCATGCCTGTCTAGCTGGAACCCTGAGCAGGAGCACTCCACACTGGAATGTTTTGTTGCAGGTCTCAGTTGTTCCAAGTATAAACACCATCTCTCTCACATACACATCTATCAGACTCACACATGAGGAAACCTAAATGCACTCTTTTATCCTCTGTCACATGCATCTCCAGACAGACATGTCCATACTCTCTCTTACCTTCATATGCACATTCTCACAAAAGAAGAAAATGGCTAATCCGTACTCAATATTCTATCTCATACACACACGCTATGACATGCAGACATGAGCTATAGACACACAGAGAGATGTAGGACATCAATTCACACTACTTACTTACTAATTCTATTGTTCCTGCTGTTAGAATAGGATAGTGTAGGTAAGCAGGCAGGTAGTGCTGACCTGAGGGACAGACAAGACGCAAGTAGGCTTTATTGACTGCCCACTGGGACTGAGCCAATTGAGCCATGCCAGCTGGGTGAGTAAATGGATTGGTGGATGGGCTGCCTAACATGAGCACAAATGCTTCTCTTCCTGCTGCTCCCACTCCCACTCCGAAGCCAGGGGAGATTTTGCAGGTGATTAAGCCCCAAACTTCTCCCTCGCATGTTCCAACTAGCCTGTCTCCTCAAGCCACATGCAAACTGGTGGCCTTGTGAGTATCAATGGGCCTGGCTTTCCTAATGTCCACTTCCTCCCTCCTTTGGCTAAACTAGGCAAAGGGGTGGGCTTCTCTGAGCTAGAAAGGAAAGAAGCTGTCAGTTGGCAGTAGCTGGCACAGACAATTCAAACTGTACAATCTTGGGCAGTAACTCCTGGGACTGGGCTCCCCCCCGGTGATTATTATTGTTATTGCTGTTATATTTATTTCTATCCTGCTTTTTCACAGACTGGGGCTCAAAGTGGCTTACACAAATTAAAACAACACAGATAAAAAACAGTAAGCTAAAAACATATAAATGATAATAGTTTAATTCAACTGTAATAGATTTAAAACAGTATGAAAACAAATTATTAATATACAGATAGTAGAAATAACACAGCACTATTAAAAGGCAGATCTCAGAGCCCAGGCAGGTTCTTATGCGACAATATGGTTCTTCAGATAGCCTGGACCTAAACCTTTCAAGTAGCTAAAGTATGTGTGTGCCCACATGCCAAAAAGAAGCAGTTGCCACTTCTGTGCAGGCAACACATTTTAAAATGATAGAGATGAGCTTGTAACAGACTTAGCAACATTTGTTGGTTCACCATAACCCAGCCTGCAGTTGACCGTGATTGCTGTTCTATCTGCTCCAGGATTAGAGTGTTGTGTCTATTGTAAGAGCGGAAGTCAGATTGCCTATCTAATCAAATATCATCTATGAAATATGTGCTTGGTCTGTCTTGCTGGATTCAGATATTCTGAACAGAACCAAGAAAAACAAATTTGGTTACTATCCAGCTAAAGTTATTTCTTATTGTGGTAAACTTGTGTGCTCTACTTATTTATTCTTGGTACAAAACTGATTATTTTACACTGTTGTTTTGTCTGGCCATCTTTATAAACTGTAACAGACAGGGAGAGAACCCTTGAAAAAATATTTATTTTAAAGTAGAATTAAAGTGCCATAAGCCTAGTTTTGTATTTAGGGGGGTGAGAATGGTTGCTTCCACAAACTGCAACCATCAGATTTTCTGATATGGATTAAGAAGTTGTTTGGTAGTTTAGAATTCAGGGAACAATTTTTGATTTTTTTAAAAAACAAGCATTTAGTAATGTGCTCTTGAAATGAGGAAGCTGCCCCAAACAGAAGGTGCTGGGGGCTTTTCTGTGGGTTGTAGGTGGGTTTTGCAGGTACTTTGCTAAACATTTATTAATAGGGCAAACTTGGAACTTTCATGATAAGCAAAACAAAAACAAAACAGAGTTGGTGGCATTTGCTAACTAATAAATTAAAGTTGCTAACTATTGGATAGCTTTGTTATGCTACCTATTTGTATTATTAGTGCCTTTTTATGTGTGGACAATCTTGTGCCTTATTTCCCTCCTGCCAAGAATATTTTTTCGGTTTTAGGCGCATGACAAGAAATTTAAAGAAGTGGGGGCAGGATCAGAGGGAGTCTGGTGAGGACTATATAGGAAGGCCAGTTTGGATTCCTTCATGGTTAAGGAAGAGGATAAAGTGAGGCCTTGTTAGAGCAACCACCTGGGGGAGACCTGGGGGGAGGGGAAGCATTCCCTGTTGCCTTTCCCTTTAAAGGTATAATATAGTTCTTGGGATCTTTAACGTAGAAGCAATCTTCACATTCTGCCTCCCTTTAAATACTTCACCTTTTCATTCATGAAAAGAAATAATTGCACTTTTGCATATGGGACCCCTTTGATGAGATGTGTTCCTTTCTTTATGCTCATTCTTTATTTAAGAAGCTCATATAGTAAATCAGATGAACAATAATGATGATACTTCAGCCATGCGTTTCCCTCCAGAACCTTTGATTTTGCTATGACAGGCATTTATTTTCCTGTTCTCTAGCATCCTATTTTCTTGGTCATCTTCCCGTCCCACCCACATGTTAATGACTCTCAAAATGGCATTGCGGGGTCTCTCTCTCTCTCTCTCTCTCTCTCTCTCTGTCATTCTCTTTGTCAGAGATCTCTGCAGGAATTCTTCATTACTTCCAAGTAAGTGGTCCAATTTTCTTAGCACTTTAAAATAGTGTATCTCTCTCCTTTGTTATTTTAAAGGGGATGCCTGTATGATAGGCTGGATCGACTGGTTAGCTCAGTAGAGGTGGGCCTCAATCCATTTTACAGATTCTGTACGTTTAAATTCCATTGTTTTCATAGTATGACATAAGTATAGTACATAACACAGCACTGGTTTACAACCTAGAGCTTGGGGTAGTGGTGGTACATGGGCCTGGTTTTCACGTCTCAAGGAGACAACCCATATTTTGTTTTTTGATAAGCCACCTGGCAAGAATGCGGAACAGGATGGAATAATTTCTGACCTGATGTCTTCCTTATTTGGCTGCAATAAAGACAAATGTATGATGTTGCTGCGTATGCATAAAGTCTAGGGTGCTGGGAATTGTAGCTCTGTGAGAGATAAATTACAGTTCCCAGGATTCTTTGGGGTTGTGTGTTTTAAATGTATGCTGTGTACTGGGAGCCCATTTACTGGTACTTTTAACCTGTTGTGTACTATTTTCTATATTATTGTGAATATAACATTAATGCTCATTGTGATCTTCCTAAGAGATAGAAGAGCCCAAAGAGGGCAGTCTATATGCTTGATCCCTTTTAGATAGTGCAGTTTATTATAAATGTGTGTAAGTGCAATCTGAGTCTGTGCTATTTAACCTCTTTCCTTAAACTGTATAGCTTAGCATAGTACTGGTAAGAAAATTGCCCCTGAGCTAGAACCGGAAGTTCAGAGAAAATCTGTGCTACTATTATGTTTTATTGTCACTATAGAAGCCAAGATGGTGGAGGCTATGTAAAGTTTAGGGACAGTTTTTAAATGGGGAGTAGAGTCAAGGGTGTTGCCTAGAAAGCCCACCCTATTTTTAAAGCAACTACAAATACATTTTGGAAAATGTAACTATAACACATTGCCGCACACACACAAATGTACACATATATTTAAATAATATGGACCACATCTATTTTGGGAAGTGGAAAGACTTAACAGTGCAACTTGATAAAAGGTGTATAAATGTTAAAATAGACGCGAGTTCTTTAAACATCTGCTTTTTAAATATGTAAATGTTTTTAATCCTTCAATTAAAAACAATATTCTCATGTCCTTCCTGCTTGTCTGAATATTAGAAAATTGAGTTTTATATTTCAGCATGAATCTAAACTTAAATATTACTGCCTGTTGTTGAAAATACAATCAATAGTACTTTAAGGCATAATTAAAAATTAATTAATGCCACTTGCATTGCAAACCCCACATTTAACACACATTTCCTAGACATTCAAGGACATTAAGCATGCTATATTCCAAATATGAAGACGGGAGGTGGGTGGTGGGTGAAAAGGAAGATGGTTTAATGGAACATTTGTCTTTTAGTATATATACCTGAATGATTAAGTATTGCAAATCCATTTGTTATAGTTAAGTGATATTAAACCTTTATATTTAGTATTGTTGTAAAAGTTAGTCTGCCATGCTGAAAGGTTACATAATCTATTAAAAATAAAATTCATCCCTATTGTTGGTAGGATTTTTTTTAATGGTTGTGAGAATTCCTTCCTTCTTCTGTCAGGATCAATTACTCTGCTTCTAAAAAAAATCTGAAAGAAGGGTCAGGTTAGTGATCTGTGTGCACTGTGGATAATTTGTGATATTACTGCCTAAACTGAGGAAAGAGTTCCATATTTCTGGCAAGAAAGTAAAATGTATCCTTCATCTTAAGTGCCCTACATTGTGTGTAGATGGTGGGGTACAGTCAAGTGTTACTGGTTAAAAACACTAAGCATATCAGTGTTTTAAAGATGTTTGGGATGTGTTGATATATTTTTGTATGAAAATTTATTTCCAAGTGTTAGTTATTGAAATTCTGCGGGGGGTGGGGCAATACCCAAGACAATTAATTTGCACAGCATACCATTATTCTTTGTAAAATTAAAGAATTAAAAAGCAGTGGATCACTAAAGAGAAGGAAATAGAAAATAAGCAAAAGGGAGAAGATGCAAATTAAGGCAGTGAAAATAGTTGCACATTTACGTTCTTAGTTACACTGTTAGGGAATTATTGTGAGAAGATCAGAGAAACAATGTATAATAGCCTGTTTGTTTTGATAACTCTAGAGTGCTATTCCAATGTCCATGTACTTCTGGAACAACCAGCAGGCTGCTATAACAGAGGCAGATTTAGGGCAGTAAGAGCAGTTCCCCTGCACACGAGGGCTAGGTGTGGGGGCATCAAATTTTGGCCTCACAAAGGGCACCATATTACCAAGGTGCACCCCAGACTACAACTACAGTGGTGCCTCGCAAGACGAAAAGAATCCGTTCCGGGAGTCTCTTCGTCTTGCGGTTTTTTCGTCTTGCGAAGCAAGCCCATTAGTGGATTAGCGCTATTAGCGGTTTAGTGGCTATTAGCGGCTATTAAGGGATTAGCAGCTATTAAGGGATTAGAGGCTATTAAGGGATTAGCGGCTATTAAGGGATTAGTGGATTAGCTGCTAAAAGGCTATTAGCGGCTTAGTGGATCAGCTGATAAGCGGCTTAGATCAGCTGTCAAGCGGCTTAGAGAACAGCTGTTAAGCGGCTTAGGGGCTGGGGAAAAAGGGGGGGAGGGAAAAAACCCCCGCAGAACTTGCAAGACATTTTCGTCTTGCGAAGCAAGCCCATAGCAAATTCGTTTTGCGAAGCACCTCCAAAACGGAAAACCCTTTCGTCTAGCGGGTTTTCCGTCTTGCGAGGCATTCGTCTTGCGGGGCACCACTGTATAATGATCTGAGCTAAATAAACCCTGTATATAGCCTAGGAGCGGAATCTATTACCTATGGTCTTGGTACTACATGCCATTTACTGTGCAGAATTATGTTTACTTATGTAATAAAGAATTACATTTTTGTTTTGCTCTCATCCGAGGGTACAAAGCATATAACTTTATTGAATGCTAAGTGTCCAAAACTTTCCATAAACAAGGGTTGGAAGTTACTGGAGAAAGGGCTTTTTGTTTTTGTTTTACTTCTGGGATGCTGTTTGATTGGTACTGAATCGTTTCTCCTCTCTTACAAATTGAGGTGGGAGAAATCTGACCCTCCCCTGTCGCACCCTCATTTTTGGAGGTGAAATTAATTGAACTGGTTCGGGGAGAGAAATATGATATCACCTAAAGAAGATAGTGATTTGGCTTTGAAACTGATTCCGCAATGTCCAACATCAAAAAACCCATGGAAATCAACCCTACTAAAGCTCAATTTGTTGGAATGGGGTGGGGTGGGGTGGGGGTGGGGAGTAGATTGTCTACTTAAGTAATGTGTTTACAAGTTAACAACAGCTTTATTTCCTCCTTTCCTTGTGTATGTGTGTGTCTGTGAACTTTGCTAGCCAGCAAGATCAAACATTCTTAAGAGTATGTGCGTGCGTGTGTGGCTTCCTGCCTGCCTGCCTGCCTGCCTGGCAGTCACCATATACCTTCTCCCAGTCAGATGCTTTATTCATAAATCATCATAATACATCTCAAGTACAGCATTAGAAATGTACTCTATGTAAATGTCTTTCTGGGGCCGGGAAATGGTGGCTGGCAGCAGAGCTTTTGCTCTTGCATGTTTGAGAAGTATACCACACACACAAGCTGCAGGAATAGGAGGCTGCTCAGCCTGCTTCCCAACTAAGGTAAACAACTTCCCTTGGACTACCTGAATCAGCTGGATTATTTGCAGCACCAGCCCCCAAAATACAAAATGCTACCCTCCTCTCTCCAGTTGTGCACCCTGTGAAGACATTTACAACAACCCTTAGTGGGTAGTCACAAATATTCATAAGATTAAAACTCAAGACATTGCAGAGTTCATGTTCAGGTAGAACTGGAGGAACATACAAGAGGAGTACAAGATCATTCATCCGTATGGGCTCAATAGATGATCCTCGTGAGATACAGGATAGCTTTACTTGGATCCTAGTACCTGTAATTACTTGCAAATGAGAATATGTGACTCGCTACTAAGCCCACAGTAATGAATACGGTAGATGACATTGTGTCATTTACCAGTCTTAAGCTGAGAAGTCCTGTCTTTTAAATAAAGGAATCCATTTTTTGTCACTAAATCAATTTTTATCAAACCTGGAATAACTGCACTTTGCTTCTGCGTGTTTCATCTTTGTGCTAATTGTATGCAGTATCTTTCATTTGTTTTTTCTGATGGTCCTTTGTTAAAAACAACAACAACAACAACCAACCAACCAACCAATCAAGTTTATTTTCTTTGTGGTTGACATATATACCATCATGTTACCACTGTATAATGCTTTCATTGACAGGCACCCTGTTAACAAGAAAGACTTTAAATACGTTTAGAATATTTGTATGATTCAGAGATGATATTCAAGGTGAGGACAAAAACGCTAGAAGCGATTGTTAATTACTGAACCATGATAGGCAAGCTACATATTGGATTAAAAAGGTGATAGCTGCTGGTCTTCCTGGAAGAATGTTTCTATTTTGGTGGCTACAGTATCTTGAGTGGCTGGGATCCTCTCTAGCAGCCCTGGCACATTCCTGTTTGAATATCAGGATAAGCCAGATGATCTTAGAATTGCTGAACTATATGCTCTCTCTACTTGGATATACTGCAGTAGTTATGCAGTACTGTACAGTACTTGGACTAGTTATCTTTTCAAAGTTCAGTGTCTGTTAGCATTTTGTTAACATCTAGATTTTTCTTCTTTAAAATGTTAAATAATTTTACAATAATTATAATAAAAATATTTATATACCTCTATGTTACATAAATATCAGAGTGATTTGCAAAAACAATATTCATATACAAACTTAATTTAACATCAGAGATAATCAACTGTTACTGATATGTTTTCTTAATTGTCTGCATAAGGTTTCTGCAGGCATTTAAAAGTTAAAACAGAAAGCACCTGCTGAATCTCTTCTGGCAGAACTTTCTACAGGACTGGGCTGGTTGGTTTCTTGTTGCTATCATATGAGCCTCACCAACTTGGGGGATAACCAGCAATGCTCCTGCAGGTGATCACAGTGATCAAGCTAGGAGATAAAGGTTCTGCCAGTCCTCAGGATACCCTGGACCTAAGTTATTGTGGGCTATGTCAATTAATACAATTACCTTGACCCTGGCTTGGTAATAGATGGGCAGCCAATGCAGATGTTTTAAAACAGGTGTCACATGTTGTACAGTATGTATCCACATCAGTAGGCTAACCACTGCATTCTGCATCAGCTGGAGTTTCTGACCAGGGCCAAGGGCAGCTCCATATACAGTATGAAATCTGGCCTTTAGGTTACCAATTCATGGTCTACAGCTGTCAGAATATGCCTAGAACAGCTGTAGCTGGCAAACTAGATCAAGCGGGTCAAAAGCACTCCTTGCCACAGAGTACACTTGATGGAGAGAGATAGATTATCTAGGAGTTATTCCAAGCTGTATATCTTCTTCAGAGGGAGTATGACCCTGTCCAAAGCAGGTAACTTCCAAGTTTCCCAGGCATAGGAATCACCCACCCAAATAAGCTCCATCTTCTCAGGATTCAGGCACACTTTACTGGCCCTCATCCAATCCACTACTGCATTCAGACACCATTCCAGAGCTTTCACAGCCTCTTTTGATTCACTTGCTATGGATAAATAGACCTGTGTGTCATCAGTGTACTGATGACACCTTGCCGCAAAACTAATAACCTCGCCAACCATTTCATATAGATGTAAAGTAGCACTTGAGAGAGGATAGTACTTTGCTCAGTTCCATAGCACAAGCGTTGGGGGAGCAAGAAGCACTCACCCAGTGCTGCTCTCTGAGCATGACTCTGAAGGTAAGAATGGAACATCTGTAATACTGTACCTCCAGTACCCATCCCACTGAGCCAGTCCAAGAGAATACCATCGTTAATAGTATCAAAAGCTACTGAGATCAAGCAGAACCTGCAGGGTCACACACACACACACACACACACACACACACACACACTGTATCACAATAAAATTCATATATCAGGGCGATCAACCCCTGATTTGAACCTAGATTGTAGTGGGTCTAGTTAATACGTCTTATCCAGGATTGCACCACAATCAACCTCTACACCGTTGATGCCAGTAAAGGGGTGTGGACAACTAGTCACTAGTTGTTACATGCCATCAGGTATTGGGTGGGCTTTTTAAAAGTTTGCACACGGTCTCCATTTTATGGGCAGCAGGCAACCACCCATGCCAATATATGTTTACCACACCTATAAACCCATTCAGTCACACCACTTTGACTAGCTTTAATAAGCCAGGGATGGACAAGGATTCAATGAGTAGGTGGTTGGGTGCATTACTGTCAGAATCTTGAATATACATCAGGACTGTAGTCCACTATGCTCCATTTTCAGGTCAAAACAAAAACATTGATAGTTCAGATGGTGTGATTTAGTAGATTTGTAGGACAATCCTAATTATAATGTTGAGGAGTGATTGTGCTTAGAATGTAATAGAATGCACAGTTCAGAGTTGAAATGCTGATTACCTTGTCTGCCTTTACATACTCATGTCACTTGTGGTCTGTCTAGAACAGATGAAACCATCTCAATATCCCTCCATGGCTATCTCCCTTCACAGATTATGCCTAAAACTGGCTTATTACTGCCCCATCCCACTGTTCACATCTACCATCCATGTTCCCAATGGGTACAAGCTATATCGACATCTGATATTACCCCCTTTGGACTATAAATCAGTGGCACACAAGAGTGTAATTTCAACATCCTGTGCTTGTGGGATATGGCTGTGCTGCTCATCAGCTGTAATTTCTCTCTAAAAGGTTGCTTCTTAATATATGTGTTGGATAATGCCAGTGTAGCTGTCCTATTGTGGATGAAAAAGCCTTTAGGGTTCCAGTTGCTGAGTCATTGCCAGATTAGTTCTGTGCAATAGATGAGCATGGTAATATAGTGGTTGTTGCAAATGTTGTCTTTTATCCTAAGCACTTATTCGTTTGGCTATAAGCCATAACAACAATACTAAAATATCAACACAAAATGCTCTGATCTGCCTGTAGATTATCCAGTTGCTTGAGCCACTGAAGGGTAGGCACTGTGTGAACCAAAAACACCGCATCCAAATGTGCTGGCTGCACAACAAAACCTTAAGGCAAATACAGTAATTTGTATTTTCTAAACCAAGTAATACTGAAATACAAGAGTGTGCAGAGTTCTTATCACAGACACGCCCATCCCTGAATCATGTAATTGTAGAGTTGGACATTGCTCTGAGGTCAGCTAGTCCAACTCCCTGCAATGCTGGAATCTCAACACACGGTCCCCCATCCATTTTGAAACCATATTGCTGCTATCCACAGAAAATACAAAACCATTTTTTCTTTGGAGGGGAGAGGTAAGGAGGATGGAAGAGCCAGTCATATTAATTGATATAGCATCACCAGGCTTAAAAAATAACACTATCTCTACTATTTCTAGTGTAGGTTTGTGTTGGCATATTGGTGTAGTAAGGTAGCAGCATTGTGGGATAGCTTTCCAGGTTGGTAGCTTTTCAGGCTGATTGCACAAGAAGCTGTCAGTCAGCCCCAAACCTGAGTAGTATAGCATGGAAGGTGAACTATGCTTCTCACCTGTGTGTGGTATCAGGGACAGTTCTCCAAAACTACTATTTTTCTGTATACTTTAAGTACATCCTCACATACCCAGAAGACAATACCCTGTCTGTGAGCAGCACCCTGCACTGCCTTGCTGGATAGCCAATAAGGTCCAGCAAATGTGCAATTAAAGAGAATATCAAAGAAAGTGTTATTAACAAGCAACCTAATGCTTTCCAGGGATGAGGTGACTCTTTGCATGAATTCCTTCATCTGTACTCCAGCTCACGGAAAGCCACCGGTAGCATGGCTGCATATAAACTTGCTCTGATATTTGAAAATCACTAAAGGTCCATATTCCCTTTTGGATGGCCTAGGAAGGCACTAGTTTAAGTTCTGCTTTTAGGTTTTCTGCTAGGTACTACTTCACCATGAAGAAAGACCAAAAGAAAATCCTTTTTCATTTGTGTTTCCTATTTTTTGGCATTAAGTATGAGGACTGTATTATGCTTTTCTGGTTTCTGAAAGATATATTTTTCAATGTAAACAACACATGCATTTTCTAACACCTATATTAGCACCACTTCAGTTTTTTTATTGCATTTCAAAGGGTTTGGATGGACATTAATCCTTAAACCTTTCTCAAGTTCCTGTCTTCTTTCTGGCTAGAATTGAAACAGATGCTTGACATGCTTGGTAATGCTCCAGCTAGGATCAGAGTTTTTGTTATTCCTTGGAAGTTTCAATAACTCTCTTCAAAGATCCACTGTCATCCTTGTAGTCTTCCTCCAGCCCACTCTGAATACTCAGTCAATCAGCAGCTGTGAACCTGAGTGGTGTTTACGTCAGTTTCCTCCTGCCTCTACTTCTGTCTCATGTCTCCCACAGCTAATGTGGTTGGTGGGGCAATGCTCCTCTATGTCACCATCCAGAAAGTGGTATTTTCTTCCTTCTCCTTGCCTTACTGTTTTCAAAAGATGCAAGCAAAAGTAACTAGATGCCTAAGAACACTCAAAGCCGTTTTGAGAGGCTTTCAGATGGTATATGTGTACATCTAATGAAAAGAGCTATATGGAGCATACTGAAGTTAGCCATTCTTTAAAACCTTTTTCACTGCAGCCAGTTATATGATTTCTCTCAGTCCAAACTGGTGACCTTTCCTCAGGCTCCAATTTGTGATGAGAAATCCCCTGAATATTAGCTCTTAATTTGTAATATTTCTTTACCTGGAAACATGTACACATGTTCTCATAGGCCCACATTTGTTTTGTTAAACATTTGTGTGCATACAGGAACCAGGAGTCTCTTAGAAGCCAGAGAAAGGTGAGCAGGAGCTCTGTCCTTGTTGCCTGATCCAGACTTTTGAAACTTTGGGCTCACAAACAGCAAAGCAAACATATCTATGAAGGCTGTTTTGGGGGTTTTTTTTGACCGGGATTGGAAGTTGGGGATAAGTATCCAGTGAAGTCAAAACTATCTTGAATTGCACCCTAAAAATCCACATTGCATGCCAGCAGAAGCTGGAAGAACATCTGAGTGTATGGTTTGGCAACAGAATAGCTGTTTACTAATTTTTCCACCAAAGTCTGGATTCTGATGATGAGAATAAATCCTTTCTCGAGTGTTCCTTTGCTGGGACATCAAGCGGGAACATGCACAGATACTTTAAAGGAAATATTCGAACGATCTTGTCCTAAATAATTACACAGCAATTAAGTATTATGCTAGTGACATTATTACAATTTCTTGTGCTATTTTTACTGATAGTAATCTGTAAATATTGATGCTCAGTTTAATTTAACAAAGAAATCATACATTATGTAAGAGAAAATAATAAACTTGCATTTAATGGCTTGTGTGCCACTAATGATAAAAGAGTAAGGGGGGTAGGAATGGAATATTTGTAAAGGAGAAAAAAAGACAATAAAGATGACTTTCAGGAGTGTATGCAGACCTTCCAGATATTACTATTGCATTTCTTATGTCTTCAGATTCGTATCCCTTGTAACTCTTGTAGTATAACTCTGTTCCCCAACCAACATCCTTCCGTTTTCCATATATCCTTGCAATAGTACCCACATGTTATTATAATGCATGGTGACATTTTGTAATATCGTGGTCTATAGAGTTTTACGCTCATTTTTTTTAATAGCAATGTCACTTCTATAAAAATGTCCATCTTGGAAATCTAATTATTTTCAAAAGAATTTCTATTACTGTATGGGACAATCATGTTATATTGCCTGTGACAAGCAGGGCTGCAAGCCATTTTTTATGTTTCGTCTGTATTACTAACAATGGCTGACCATTATTATTACTACTATAATATATTATTATAATATTTTACACTTTAATTTTAACTCCCTTCTATCCTATTAAGAGCAGTCTTTAAAAATGTCAGTGTTTTAACAGCTCTCCAGGATGGTGTTAGCTTTCTTACACACTTACAATGGGTAATGTTTCGGTCAATTGCTAATTTGCCTCCTAGATGGTTTTCCATAGGGTTTCTTTTTCCATTTGCAAAATTGTGAACCTCTTTTTATTCTGCACACTGCTTTGAGGTACTAAAATATTGTGCACTTGTCAAGCTCATTTTATCCTCTGAAATGCAGGCACACAACCCTTGTGCACATAGGTGGCACTCTATAAATTTACTGCAAAAACTTATACAAAATCTGTCTATTTCTCCATCTTTCCCAGTATTATCTGTTCTGACTGACAATGGCTCTTTAGGGTCTCAGACGGGAGTATTTTGGGTCACCTACTACCTGATCCTCTTAGGATATCAAGGATTGAACCTGGGACCACAAAGCACATTGAGCTATGGCTTCCTCATACAAGTAGATATGCGTACACAAAGGAAAAGTATAGATAGAATGGAGTCATTGAAATGATTCTGGGTGGAGCACCTCCACCTGTGAATTGAGTTTCAGGAAACCAGAACGGATTTCAGCAATGGGGTGCAACACAAAAAACACTGCTGGTACATGTTCTCTGCTAAGATACACAGAATTCCAGTAGCAGTTCTGTTTGTTGCTTTACACTCTTGGACTATAATTGCAAAATAAGTGTGTACGTATAAACAATTGTTAAAATGATTGCAACACAGGATGGAGAGAAATTCTTTGCCAAGAATACATCTAGAATAAAATAAATAAATCTGAATAAAGGAAGCACATCAGCACTAAGGAATTCGAAAAAATTTCGAGAGTAGAACAACAAAAAGATTGAAAAGCTTCTGTAATTGACTATTGAGGACAGATGAGATAGTCACTGAAGTGTGCAATTTGATAAATTAGCTATTAAAGGGAATACAATAAGTTGTCTGTAAATATATGAGGAATATAAACAGGCAGGATAGGAAAGTTGTTTGATGTGATACAAAGCAAAACTTAGCAAAAACATTATAGTGAACTTCCAATACAAATTTTTGTGATGCCTACCAGATTAAGTAAACAGATTTGTAAAGATGTTTTTGACTCCTGAGTCCTATAAATAGTAAACAAAATAGTTATGACTTTGTGTGTACAATAAAAAGGGCATTGCGACTTATAGTGGAAACTATTCCCTACTTCATCTGGAACATAGGGTGGCTGAAGTGGTTCCACTCTCTAGAACTTGCTTCATTGAGTGAGGTGTGTGTGTACGGATAATATATTTGACCCAACCCTTTTCTCCCTCCCTCTTCTGTTAACATTTTTCATGGGTTCCCATATGTCAATATATAGTAGCAAAGTGCCTGTCACTACATACTTAGTTACGTTAATAGCATTGATTTCCAGCCCCTTAATAATTTTAGTTGCTCTTTTATGCACCTTTTCCAGCTCAACAGTATCCTTTTTTAGGGTCAAACTGCAATGTGTTATCTACAGAGCAGTGCCTTTATGTGGAAGGCACTTAAAGGGTACAGCTACCTAGCTAATGTAATATTTAGTTTGACTCTCACCTGCAGCAGGCAGAACTGTACATAGTATTCCAGGTATGATTGCACCACAGGTAGGCACAACAACACTAGCAGTTTTATTTTTGATCCCTTTCCTAATGATCCCTGGCATACTTTTTTCATAACTACTGCATACTTGATCAACATCTTCGTAGTGGAGCTGTCCAGCATGATTTTGAGATCTCTTTCCTGACTTGTCATTGTGAGTTCAGACTTTATCTAGGGTTTTTGTTTTTGCCCAAATGTCTATAATGCAGTACATTTGCCATTTGATGTCTATAATGCAGTACATTTGCCATTTGATTGCCTGTTCACCCATTTATATCCCATCTTTTGAAGCTCTTTGTAATCTCTTTTTGTTTTGTTTTTTCTACCATGAATAATTTGATGTAAGTAGCAAACCTGGCCACTTCACAGCTTATCCCTAACTTTTGGACACGTTAAAAAGCATCATTCCCAGTGCAATATTATAATATACAGTGTCAATACTAAGTTGTCTGACTAGTAGACTTTAAAAGTGAAATTACTTACATTGCAGACAGCTATATGCCTCTTTTGTTGGATCTATGCAATCACTTGTCTTAATTTTTTTTCTATAAAAAAAGACAGGCTTGTTTTGGCTGCTGATTTGTTTGTGTCTTCGAGGGGTTAATCACAGTGACTGATGCAAATTGAGAGCAAAGAAAAGAGCCCATGGTTAATTGGAGCTTTTATGATAGGAAAATTTCATCTCAGGTTAGATTGCCATGTAAACAATAACATGATCTTAAGTATGCGTGGAGTCAAGAATTCAGTGCAAATGTATGATGAGCAAAATATGCATGGATAAAATACTCGGAAATTACTCAGAATGTAACTAGGTGTTGTTGGTATAGCATTTTTTAAATTGCTATGCAACATGTTTGTAAACAAACCTTGTTATCTAAGTGTGAAGAGTGTGTTTAAAGGCTTTGAAAGCAATTCTGCAAGGGGGCCAGGAAGGCAGGAGTGGCAGTGCTTTACTAATATGCCCATCAAGACAGAAAGGTGGTATTTCCCTCCTCTTTTTTAAAAAAATGCACCAGTTCCAAAGTGGTATTGCAGAGGGGCTCAGATTTGACATCTTCCTGAAAAGGGCAAGCTCCCTCCATGTCCTACCCCAATCAGCTTTCATTTTCTTTGATCTTGAATGTGCTTGTTGCACATATGCTGGCCATTAAATTCTCTTGAGCAACATCATTAGGGGCGTCAAAGTTCTTATGTGCATCCTATTTTTATTTCCTGCAACAGGTTGGAATGGGAGATGACTACATAATACAAGTTCATAATACTAGTACTTACAGTGTATACTGCTTGTTGATAAATGGATCATTTTTTTTACTTTCCCCCTGACCATGTATCAATTGGAAGCCTCTTGAAAAATTTAGTATTACTTTTCTAAAATAGCCAAAGGGAATATGTAAAGTTAACAAACAATATTTCTTAACATGGATTAGCTTCCTTTCACGATTTTTTAAACAGATGTTAGATAGATAGATGATACATAGATAGATAGACAGACAGACTTCCCACTTTTTCAAGTAAATGCTGACTCTCCCTTTTCTGCTTAGTTCATCTTGCCTCTCCTTTTCTTTGGGACTTCCATTTTATTCACAACATTTTTATAATCACTCTTCTAGTGCTTTTCTTTTACATTATAGTATTCTCTTCTCATATCCATTTTCTGCTTCATCCTTCCCTTCTTGTGCATCTTAAGGTTCTTAATCATCCATGTCCTTCCCTGCCCCCACAACTCCCACCAGTTAATTTCTCTCACTAAAACTGAACTCCGCCTCTCATCAGGCTCCAGCAATAACAGGGACTGGTGGGGCTTTGACGAGTGTCTTACAGAGGTTGGGGAGGGGGGGTCGAAGGCTGGCCCAGGACATGAGGCCCATGATTTAAGGAGTTTGATGCCACCCGTGGGGCAGGAGTTTGGGGTGGGTAGGGGAAGGGTCTGAGCAGTCAGAAATGGAGGTGGGGGCGCAGGATATGTCAGAAGCGGAGGAAACGGCTGTTCAGGCAAGGAATGGGGCATTCAAACCCCCACATTCCCTTGCTCCTCTGTCTCCTAGAACCAGAGATTTGAAGAGGGAAGTGCAGGAGAAGCCTCAGGTTGTGCATGCGCACTTCATCAAATGAGGGTACGTAAGTCTGGAGGATGGAGGCATGGTTCCAATGTTGCTTCAGCTGCTCCGCTAGGCATGAACTTGGAAAAGTTAATGCCAGCTTAAGTAGACGCTAGAAGTAAGTGTTTGTGTGTGTATCTGATGCATCTTAGGAACTGCTGAGTGTACTTTTGTCAATAAAGAATTAACTATCGGCTGTTTACCTTTCTGAGCAGGGGGTATGTAGGACAGGCAGCATGGCCAATAGTCAATAATTACAAAGGTTGTAGTCCGGCAACATCTGGAGGGCCACATATTAGCCACCCCTGCTCCAGCATACAATTAACTTCTCTCTGTGTCTGGGTCAGAGATAGGAAACAAAGTGCCCTGCAGATATTGCTGGACTACAACTTCCAGCCTGCATGGCCAGTGGACGACAATGATGGAAGCTGTAGTCCAGACATATCTGCAGTGTGCCATGTTTGCTTTCCTTGGTCTGTCTCTGCTCTATTGAGTCACTTTTCTTGGAAGAAAAACAAACAAGCCAGCACGCAAAATGTTTTCCCTGCAAATATATTACCTGCAAAGTCTGTTTTTGTACACCAATATGATTTTTTTTACAAATCATAAATAGAATAAGAGAATTGTAAGTGATGCAATGAAGAACACATCCTGACACCTGTATTTCAGAACAATTCTTACATACTGTTTCTTTTCATTACAATAGCTTTCTGTGAGTGAACCTAGCTTCATCTGGCACAGGCTCTAGGGGGAAAAACAGCAGCAGATAGAAGTTTATTTGAGATCTTTTAGTATTATTCAAAAGAGACAAGTGGAAGAGATATTATTGAAAGTAAAGTTCTAAACTACTCAAACATCTAAAGGCTTTTGAAAACTTTATACACAACCCCAGTTAATTCTGTCATGTACCAAAGTGCCAAAAGATTGAGCAAGGATGAATGTTAATCCACTTTTATAAAATCAAAGGGTTCATATATTATTTTTTACTGTAAAGAAATAATTTGAATAAAATTTGACCCTTTCTTCAATAGTCTGTGGGTCAAATGGAACCCACCATTAAAATTCTCTAATATCTTTCTTGTATTAGCATTTCAAAACTCAATTTAAATATTCACAGAGCTCTTTTTTTTAATAAACTTAACAAAATTCAGGTAATTTCCTTCAACTTTCTTGATTGAACGAAGGCAGTAGGTAGAGATATAAAAAAGATGTACAGCTATGAGCAAAACCTGAAATCAATTATATATAAAAATAACATAACACATGGAATGAAATTAATCAAAAGGAAAAAAATTTCTACTATATGATTCTCTGGTCTGCTACCTGCAGGCAAGGAACGTAAATGAAAAAAATCAACATTCTTCTCTCAGATAAGGAAAAAATTAATAAAAATGTTTCTTTCCTACAGATCCCCTGATGCAACTTATGTTAAAAGTGAGTGGCTGCAGGAAGAACTTGTTCATTTTAAATAGCTCCCATTTTCCTTGGCCAGAAAAAAATAGCTTTTGCCTTGCTGTTAAGCTCAATTACATCAGGTTTGTGTGGATTTGCTGTGTCCAGGAACACCTCTGTATCCTCCCCATCCTTGTTAACTGCTGTCAGGCAAACTCAGAAAGGACTTGAGAAAATGATTTACAGTTTTTTCATAATAAGTAGCAAAGAAATAGTTTTAACCTTGAACCTGTTTAAAAGTTGGAGTTCCATCCTGCTTGTGATTGGGAGTATCACAGGGTTTCCCTGACCAAACCTCTATTACCTCTTTAAATTCAAATAGTGGACAGTAAGAACCCTGGTTAGGTCCCAGATACTACCAAATGCCCTCACTGCAGTTATTTTAGGTTCATAGTCAAGTGGTAAAAATGAGCCTGTGCTGAGCCTCAACACTGGAAAGGTCTGAATAACATGGGCTTGAGATGTGTGTCAGCATTACAAAATAATCATAATCATAATCATTGGAATCCCTTCTTTTAAGACTTACTTTGTGACTACTTTGTTCAGAGAGAGACGAGGATTCAGCTTCCAGCATTCACTTCAGAATGGGTGGGTGGGTGTGTATATATATATATATATATATATATATATATATATATATGCTTAGATAGATAGAGCATAAGATATTGTTCTAGTCACTTGGCATTTGGGTAGACCTGAAAGTTGATAGGACTTGGAATTTGATTTATCAGTTTGCCTCTGGAGACTGAGATGAAGTACACTTTTTTGACCTCATCCTGTCTGCTTCAAAGAGCTCTTCCAGAGGTGTACATTTCTAGGAATGCTTGTGATTCTAATAATGGGATCTCAGAATAACTGACAGGAATCCCCAAAGTAGAGGGCAAATGTCACTCTAAGTGCACTATATAAGGTTACAACTTGTCACTATATAGTAAATTTAGTTTCATTAAAATATACCATATTCCTTTCTAGAATATAAAATAATAATGTTCAGTTTCAGTGTTTCTTTGTTTCCATGCCTGGGCATTGACATAATACAGTGATGGGGTAGACCAGTTATGGGTAAATGTGTATTATCCATACTGCCATGTGGGTAAGCAGGTTGGTGGTTTATTTTATTAAAATGTACAGATAAATGCTTGTTAAGTAGTAGCAAATAACAATGAAAAAGGAGCCTTCAAATAGGATAGATTCCGTTGCTCAAATACAAGAGGGGTATTCCATTATATCATTATATCATTCTCCACCTCCTTTTGAGGAATGTGTTGTATTTCTTCTTTCAAGTCTTGCCTGTCTGCTTTCCTGAAATGTTTTTGTGTATATAAGTTGAAGGCTCTGATTATCATTGTTTTTAGAGACTAAAGTCATGATTGACAGAATTATTTACCTTTAGCTTTGTCTTCAAAAGTATTCTGAGATTCTCATTTCAAGTACCCTATCTACTTATCAAATATAAAATAAGACCATTGATACTAGAAATACTTAGCTGGTTATTGAATACAGAGGTAGTATAGTACTATAAAACAGGATAATTCACAAGTATATTTTTGACATGAAAGCAGATGGTGTATACTTATCCCTGCCCCCATCCCGCCATTGATATTGTTCAAAATCTGTAGTCTGGGAGAGATGTGGTTCCATTAGTCGGCATAGCATGAAAAATGGGCCCCCAGGATATTTTCAGTGGTGACACCACGGCTATGGAATTCCCTGATTAGAGGTCAATCGTATTTCACTGAAAGGCAGTGAGGGTCCTGCTATTTATTGTTTGTTTGTTTGTTTAATTTATATAGCACCCTTCATCTAGGAAGCACAGGCAAAACACAAAAATACTTAAAACAATAGCAAAAAAACCAATACCCTCCCACAGTTTAAAAGGCCATAGATTGTTTATTTAGCCATAGGCCTGAGATAAGAGAAATGTTCTCTCTTGGCCCCTAAATATATATAATGAAGGTGCCAGGCTAGCATACCCAAAACGAGGGGCCACCACAGAAAATAAGGACTGCCATTCATACAATCATACCTCATGTTGTGTCCGCTTCAGGTTGCGTTTTTTCGGATTGCGGACTGCCGAAATCCGGAGTACTGGAACGGGTTACTTCCAGGTTTTGGCAGTCACGCATGCTCAGAAGCACTAAATTGCACTTTGCGCATGCGCAGAAGCACCGAATCGCAACCCGCACGTGCACAGACGTGCAGACGCGGGGTGCGAACGCTGCGGGTTGCAAACTTGCATCCCGCGTGGATCACGTTTCCAACCCGAGCATCCTCAGTATTTTACTTCAGTTGTTTGTATTTGATATAGCTTAGAAAAAATAAGGTTGGTTTAAGTCGCACGCCTATAAAGGTACTTGGGAGTGAGATCCATTGAACTCAATTGGACTTGCTGCTGAGTAGGCGTGCACTGTAAGGAACATTTTAAAGGCCAAGCTAATTAAGAAGAGCCACCTATGGAAGACCATCTACTTCTGTGATCATCTACTTCTATGAAACCTTAGGTACAGATGTCCAACTTTACACTTTTATTATGCGACTACTTGTACATTATGTTGGTACAATGTTGTTGGTTTCTTTAAAGGCCCCCTTGAGGATGCTGTTGAGGATGAAGAAGAAGAGTGTCTATCGGAGGGAAATGACATTATCTCCAAAGAAGACTTTCCTCTGGAGGGAAGCTTTTCTGCAGAATTTGAGCCTGGGAATCTGAGCTGTGAAGAAGTGGAATACTTTTGTAATAAAGGTAATCAGTATTAAGCAATCCTTGGGTCAGCAGTCATTTGTATTGAATCGACTCCTTTGCAAATATTTTACACAAAAAATTCCTCTTTTGACATAATCAGATGTACCCAGTTCTTGCTGAACAGTTTGTTAAGCAAATGCTTCTTCAGACTAACAAAGACTGTTTTTATGCACAGTCTCAATGCAAAGTTTTTAGCATTTGCTCCTGCTGTACCATTTTGCCTTATTTGATTCTGAACTTAGGCTCAAAGAACCTTTCTTTTACAGCACACATTAAAACTGGTATGTGTTCATATTTGGTTTAGGTTTAAAGGCATTTCATTCTGGTTCTGGCAGTCAAAAAGTCATTTGAATTAATTAAATAAAGTGGTATAAGTGCTTTAAGTGTATGGTGTGGATGTAACCACACAATATTCTGACTTAAGAAACAAAAAATTGCAATACGTGTTACCTATCAAGTCACAAATCTTGGTACTAGTAGCAACATGTTCAAGGTGAATAACAAAAATAAATTATATTTTAAAAATAGTATCTTCTCAGAGCATTTTCGAAATAATTTTGTCCAATGCTTTTTTAGCTGTGTTCCTGTGGTTTTGATTCCTATGAACTGTTGATTACAACATTATAAAACATTCCTTTAAGGTGATGGCATGGGCTCCATGATGCACAGTAACTTTTCAAAGATAAGCCATGAGCAAAAGACAGGTTGGGCAGATTTGCATACCATGCTAAACCTATTTAGCAGGATGCAAATTAACATAAATGAGCTGCAACAAGCCTTGAGCTCTCACACTCCTGTCTCTTCTTCCTGTGCAGCAGAAGTTTGGAATCTTTCTCTTCTGCTCAACCATGGTTTGTTACATTTCGATTGATAAAGCGTGGCTAACATTAACTATGGATACTTTCAAAGCCAGCCATCTTTAACCGTAGTTGAAGAGGAGCTGTCTTGAAAAAGATTCAGAAAGAGGACAGTAAAAGAAGCTTGAACAGCTTCATAGCTTCACTTTCCAGACATGGAGCACAAAAGGAATCTGGCTTATTTCTTTCTTTGAAACATTTTTTATCCTATTCAGACAAGTTCAAGGTGAATAATAAAAATAAATTAAAACAACTTTAATAAATAAAAAATTCTCCTGTTTGAGTGGTTTTGCCATTCAGTTTCTCCAGTTCCTTCTGCTATATCAATGGTTCATTGTGCTTGGGTCCATAATAGTCAACTCTTTCCCTCCCTAAAACTGAGTTGACAAAAAATGTGTTTGGTTTCTTAAGGCCTGAAATGAAATGAATTATATTGGTTTTAACTTTAATGCTGGACGTGAGCTGTGTCAGTCTGTTCTGACCCTCTTTTCGAACTCTCTCTTACTTGTCCTGCTGATTAGCTAGATAATAATGATTGGATTGCCTTACCCCTCTAATGATAATTTGACTCTACTTTGTCCCAGCTGCTTACATTTCAACCAGGAAATAATGGTCTAGTTCAGATGTAATATAGACAAGCATGAGCCCTGTGCCTATGCATTCCTGGGGATGTAAAACAAGTTTCAAACCCTGGTTTGTTCAGAACCTGCTCGTCATAGTTTTTCAGTGTGGACATAAAAGTAAACTATGGTGACATAAGATGAAATGGGTAACCCAAGGGAGCCTTCACTCACAGCATGCCAAGAAGGGAGGGGTGGACAGGTGATCTGCATGGGCATAAGACTTGTACAGATATCAGTTTAAAAAGCTGAAGCTGGACCATTGCTTCTTGAGGCAGCAAAGAGCAAAGAAACTTTAAGTTTGTTGAATTGTCTGGCCCATATAAAATGGCATATTTGTTACTGTCCAGTCACTGTATTATTATGTGATTTTATGCCTACTCTTTAAAGTCTTGGCGGCAGTTATCAGAAAATGATAATATTATAATTATAATGCAGCCTTCTTCTAAAAACCACTTAGAGGTTTTATTAGAATCATACGGTATATACATTTTGTGAAATAAACAAATACATAAATGAAAAGTGAAAATACACTGGTGGAAAGGATTCCTGAATCTTGCAAAGATCTTGCAGAAAAATAGCTGTTTCATTTGCATCTGCTAGTAACAGTTTAACTAGAAACTGCAGCTAGATCGATATGTAAAATTCAGACTCTGCACACTGGATTTTTGGCTCTCTTTGCTCTCAGAAGGTTGATATTTCATAATATTACAGTTATAGTAGAAGCCACATCTGATTGGCTTCTTGGCCCATGATTTCCAGCCCTCCAAGCTTCTTATACCTGCTTTTTTCTTTACCTTTAGTGCACATCTTAAATTACTTCTGTGCCCTCTTTCTTGTTTTACTCCAAATCTGCTTTATCCTTGAGTCTTCCTTTCTTGAGTCCATGTCTCCCACCACCATCCATTGGTTTCTGAGATGTCTGTTCTTCAGTCTGTTTCCCCATGCCTCTTAGCCATCCTATCTCTCCCTAGCACTTCCATATTCATTCCCCCAATAACATTCAGGTCCTTCCTGATACTGAGTTCTGTAAAGTGTCTCAAAGCCTCCTTGTGCCCAAATAATCTGTCTCCCTCCCACCCCACACATTTCTTTAAGCGTTATTTCCTAGCTCTTTTTCCTTCAGGTTTTTCTATCTCAGTGCATTACATACTCCGCACCTGTCCTTCAGCCTCCTTGCCTCTCAGCTTCTATCTCTTAGTTTCCCTATATTCTAGACATCTTCTCAGTCCTTAGCCAAATTTACAACTTTCTTTTCCCTCACTGAAGCTGGTCTACAAACTGTCATTTACTCAGTAGCTGAGCATTCTCTGTTATGGCATCACCTAAGCCATTCATTGTCAGAGGCTGCACTTCTGTTAGCTCAATATCATATAGATTAGGGAGTTTATTACCTAATGTGTATTCATTTAGGCTGCAATCTAAAGAAACTATTTATTGTTCATTGTATGCCCAAATGAAACTTCCCCTAATAGTTTCCACAGGTAATGTAAATGGATTGTGGAAGGTACAATGGTGAAAATGAAAGAGGAACCTATCATTGCTTCACACATGCACAAATGAGTTTTTAAGTCATGTTCCTGACTTCTGGCTGTTCTGAACAATTAGAAACCCCAAAATATGAACTTCAGATTTGTACATCACTGAAACAAACAGTAAAGCTTTTGCTTAGAGTTTTGGTTGGTCATCTGTTTTCCAAAACTTGGGTTTACTGAAGACATCTGTTGCATCTTCATACATAAACATATGCATGGCTACATGGTCTTTGACATCTTCACACTCCTTGTGGGAGATGGTGTATAGCAATATTCATAGAAGAAGCTGTAAAACTGTCCTTCACTGCCACAGCTACAAATGAAATTGGAAAGGATATTTCTAAGAATGAAAGTGTACATAAACCCAGTAATCTCTTTCCAACTGAGGGCGGTGTGACAGAAAATGCCTACTTTGAAGTATTGAGAGATGGAGAGTATTATAAAGTCATTCCTGGATTGTCCCTTCCCCCACCCCCTTCTTTTTCTTTTAATGCTCTGGAAAAGACTGAAAATTTTATTGAAGGGACCTTGGAAATTCACTTGAAGTGCATTGGGTCATTTTCCCCACAAACTCCGTATTAGATTTTCAGTGCACCTCCTTGCCCCAGGCTCCACTGCATATCAAAGAAGAATCAACCAAATAACTAAAAGTTCACACACAACACAAAATAGCACTAGCATTATTTTATAACTTTGTGTCAAGGACTCCAGGGGAAACTTCCAACTAAGAAGCTGAAGCTTTGAGGCTGAGACTTAGCCTGGTGAGCTACCATAGTCTATGAATGTTCAGGTCTTGGGGGTTTCATTCAGCCACAGAGAGGATTTTGATGTGCCACAACAGCCACTGTGGTATAAATACTGGCAAATACAGCCTGACAGTAAGCTCGATCCTCTTTTCTTCATTGGTTAAAAATTTATTCATTCAGTTTGATGAAGGGTGGACTGAAATGCCCTCCCAGATGTGCAGGTAGGGGGAATGGAGGGGCATTTTAAAGAATATTTGGAATTGGGTGGTGAAACTTAGCTTTCCCTTCCTGAGGAACTGCACCTGTGACTATATTTCTGAAAGTTTAGGAGGGGAGGTAAGATAAGTTGTTTCTATTCTCTCTAGCTGTGAATACTGGTGGAATAATTTAATATGAACCGCATTTTTGCTGAGTCTGATTAATTTCAGTTGATTTTATTATTTGTGTTTGTCTTGATATTTTGATCATGAGCCATGTAATTTTTTTGTATAAGACACAGTTAACCTCTGGTTTTAGAGTTTGCAGTTTATGTTAGGTGGATGAGACCTAGCATGGCAAGGCGGGGGGTGATAGATATCTGCTACTGGCACATAAAAGTATATACTAAAAGAGAAGCTGAAATTACCCGTTAATAGTTAGGATGCTGTTTAAGAAGCTCAACCTATGTAATCAGTCTTTGTTTTACAAATCATACTTTGTGAGTAGGTTATCAAAGCTGCAGTCCTTTACACACTGTCCTACGAATAACTTCCATTGATCCTAAGGGTGCTTACTTCTGAGCAGACACGTGCAGGATTAATTAAATCTTGTGAGTTTTCCCTTATTTCAGTGTGGCTTGAGTATCAGCAGTGAGCCTTTACAAAAGAGTCAACAAAAGCTGAGGTTACGAGTTGGTACATATGTAAAAACGGTTAAGACACAGGGAACCACACACAAGAGTATACATTTCTTGGCTGCCGTGCCTTCTATTCTTTCCTAGTTGGCCTTCATTAAGTGATGCATTGACACAAACATTAACCATAGTTAACATTGACTGGATTCTGTCTTCTTAACCAGGGTTTTCTAACCAGTTTTAAACCCTAATTTTGGAAGCTTAAGAGGAAACTCGGGGTTATAGTTAATAGAAGTCAGTGTGGGCAACCATATAGATAACAAATAACTTGCATGAAGTGTGAAGGAATTTGTGTGCAAGTTGTAAGGAGCTGAAGAAGGAGCCCGTGATCCACTGCACTGCTCCTGATGTTATAAGTGCTGCTAAAAGACTCCAGTATTACATTTTATTGTTTTCTGCATCCTTTTTCTCCTTCATGCTGTGTCTGTGTGGAGCTGTCGCTGGCACTGTCTCTAACACTCACCAAATCCTTGGCAGCCTAGGAAATGATTTCCTGGTATCCCTCCTTCCTTCTGTTGAATGATTTTATGTGAGCATGTGTAAATATTTTCTGCAGCTTTTGTGTCTAGCTTTGATACTTAATATATTTGCTTGTTTTTCTTTCTATGTATGTGTGTGCTTTAAAATAAGCAGGAAGGTCTAGTTATTCTTTTTAATGAAATATTTTCAATCAATAGTGATTTCCCCTCTCCCGAGCAATGTCTTTAATGACATATTTTCTGCTCTTCTAATGCTCGAGCAATTGGGAGCAGGATCAGCATAAGGCAGCTATACCATACAGTAATCACTCTTGAGTTCAATAGGGAGGTCTTTACAGACAACTTTGTTCTTTTTTCTTAACGGGATTAAGAAGATCAGCTCTTTAAATTTCTTGCATATAACAGTGACATTTCCAGGGTGTGCTTAGACCAAAGAGTTCAAAGTGAAAGAATAATAAAAAAACCACCCAAAACCGAAAAGCCAATATGACTTTGTTTTTTACCTTGCTGGAGGAGCTGTTTCTGCAAATCGTCTATAAGCTTATTGACCTGCATCTTTGACTCCTTGTTTTCTCTGGATTTGGCTGGAGTGTAGACACTGATAGAGCACTGATAGAGGTGATTGAACAGCCCCCAGCTTTGCTTGGCACAAGGCCCCACAACTCCCCCAGGATTGACATTATCTTTTTCTGACAATACTTCATGTTTCTTCGAGCTTGCACTTCCTTAATTTTATTATTTATTTTTAATTCTTCCTGCAGCCTTTATGTATGTTTTTCAAGGAAATGAAGGGCACACTAATTCTTTTTGGTAAGCAGAGATAGTGTATAATACATGATGACATGTGTTCCCCAATGGAAGGTAAAAAGGAGGAAAAGGCTAATGTATGTAATAAACAGTACTTTTAAAAGATTTTCAAAGAATCATCAGCATCAAATTCCCGATGGTTTGCGCATATATTAACACTGAGGATTTGTATTGCAAAATCTATTACTTGATATATTTTGTCTGTACCATGAAAGTTTATTTGATCCAAAAAAATATGTGTACATAAGTAAACGTACTGCATGTGCAGCTGAAAAACATGGTTTCCTTTGCAGTTTTCTCTACTGCTCATATGCCCAAAGAGGCAAGCCTCTGTTTAGTTTAAAAAAGTAACTTGCCTCTTCAAAACTGGGAGCTGCTATAGACATTCAAACAATTTATCTGGATAGTAGCCAGAAAATGCAATCTGTTTTAAATCAGCTTTTGGAATTCATCAGAATTTGCTTCTGGTTTTCCTTGGCCAGAAGTAAATGTAAGTGAATTAAATAGAATTACAAACATACAGAGTCTAGTTTAGAACGGACTTGGTTGATCTCCACATTTGAACTCAGATTGGAATTACTTCTCTATGTCAGATAGAGGGTGATTCTGGTAGTAGTTCCCTAATCTTGGATCAAGTGCTGAGTGATACAAGATCTAGATTCTTTTCCAGATGCCCTTCTGGGTCTTCATGAGAGTTCAATGGACTCGAACTATAGAGCTAGATGTAATAAGACCTTTTGCAGTGTGTGGTAATGATCCCCCTTTTTAAGACATCAGAAATGCTGAATTGGAGGTTGTTGGCATCTGTCTGTCTTGAGAGTCACTGGAGTGTGCCTCCAGGGGTGAAGTCAAAACTGCTGGAGAATCACAGCGCCTGCTGTGGCTGCAGAGACTGGTAACTCATAACTGCTGCCTCCCATGTTTGTTTTGCTTCATTAGCAGCACCAAACTGAACTCTCTGGGGCACAAGCCTGGACAGTGTGTATGGCGGTCCAGGTTTGCCCAGTTGACAAGACCCCCTTCTCGGCCTTGTTGGTGTATTCCAAAGGAAAAGCAGAGAAATACATTTGAAGTGATCTATTAATTGGATAAGGACTATAAACTAACAGGAACAGAGTAATTTGCTCTCATCTAGCAGCCACTTTTGTACCAGGTAGTCTGTTTCCAATTTCATCCAAGAGTCAAGTATTTTTCCTTATGCTTTTGTTCTCAATGGCTTGCTGGTGGGGAATCCTAGAATATTGTTTAATAATAATGGACAGTCCTGACCCAAAGAATTTTTTCATTGTAGTGTTAATACAGAACTGACTATATCAGGGAAAATATTGTTGCATCAAATCTGTGGTGTTGGATAAATGCTCTTTATGACAGGATTACCACACAAGTTAGAATAAAAAAGTAAGCAACTTTTGACCAGACATATTTATTAATGGCAGTTAATTTATTTTGATTTATCCCTCACCTCATCCCCTCAGGGTGAGTTACACTTTCAAAACAGCACCTAATCCAATAAAAATTTAATTACTGGGGCAGTGTAGCTGTTGAAGGAGTACTGAGTAGTGGTAAATATACCAAATAATATGATTCAAAGAAGCTACGTAAGCATACAGGTGAGAGAACCAAGAGAAACTGGAGCTTTCTTTTGAGGTTTTTCCAGCTGCAGCTCCTAATTCCCCAAATGTACACTGTAGTTCAACCCTAAAAATGGCTTCCCTCTTCAGCTTTCGGAAGGGCTAATCTAGTTGTGTACACAATTCTGTTCCTTGTGCAACTAGGCACATGCAGAGCTTTTTGATTCAGTGGCCTTTTATTTAATAAGCAAGATCTAATCTTAGGGTTGTGGTGGAAATCCCCAAAAGTGAAACTGGGTACATTCAGGAAACTGTGAAATACTTCAGGATCAGTATTAAAGATGATTTCATGTTTGGATACACTCTTTTCAAGTTCTGACGTACGGTTTTCACATAATCCCATTGGGCAGCATAATACTGGCTGCTGTCTATCCCATGGAATGTGACTGTTCTTGTTCCTCCACCCCCCTTCTCTCTCTGTGTGTATTTGGCAGCTATAAAGCTATGTGCTTCAAGTATAAAAGCAACATACTGCTTGTCACCAGCACTTTAAGAAATGTCACTTTGTAAGTAATAAGCACCAATTACTAAGTGATAGGCGGCAGTCAGGAGAAAAGAGCAGGAAAATATGGGGTATAAATGGTGCTAAATGAGTGCGGCAGAGAACCTGCAATTCTACAGTCGTCGTCCCCTACTCCTTTTGTCCCATTTCTGTCAGACAGAGCTGGGTATGGCTAAGAAAAGAACTGACATAAAAGAGATTTTTTTAAAAAAAAAAATCAATTAAATTAAAAAATAACAGAACCCCTGTTTTACTGAAATGCAGCTCAATACTACAATAATTACCATATTTTTTGCTCTATAAGACTCACTTTTTCCCTCCTAAAAAGTAAGGGGAAATGTGTGTGCGCCTTATGGAGCAAATTCAGGCTGCACAGCTATCCCAGAAGCCAGAACAGCAAGAGGGATTGCTGCTTTCACTGCGCAGCGATCCCTCTTGCTGTTATGGCTTCTGAGATTCAGAATATTCTTTTTCTTGTTTTCCTCCTCCAAAAACTAGGTGCGTCTTGTGGTCTGGTGCGTCTTATAGAGCAAAAAATACTGTACGCACATGGATATATTGTTGGCTAACTGGATGTTTTTCTTTGAGGACTTTCCTTCTTAAATCATAGTGAATCCCATAGCTCTTAAATCAGTGGATGTAATGCTTCCTAAAAACCTAACATAGGAACACCCCTGAAATTTTTTAACCTCCAAGAGTGAGATAGGAATTATTTACATGTCGTAATCTCTCACTTAAATCTGCTTAAATCTCAATGTACTTTTTCCCACCAGGTGGTGGATCATTTGAAGAAATGATGAGGCAGCTACAGTTTTCCAATTGTGTTTTCAAGTTTCAATTTCTGATAGAGGGACTTCAAGAAACCTCCCCTTTCCCCCATTTTTTCCCAATTTGATTCCAACACTGTGTTCTGAGAGGAGCACTTCCTGCAGTTCTGTATTTCCAAACCCATTAGATAGACTTGTACATGGAGAAGGTTGTGGCAACGTTGTTTATATTATCAGAACTGTAAATTACTTAGGCATGCCTGAGCAATTTGATATTTGTGGATTCCAGTGTGAACTGACAGAATCCGATTCTCCTAAATGACTGTGTAGTTAGATTTCCACTGACTTTCCTATCTCCTGAATGTCCTGTTCAAAAATTCTATCAACATTTGTTTAAAACACATATTTTTTAAAGAAAATATGCTTGAAAGTATATATTTAAATACTCATTCATGAGAAACTTTAAAAATTAGCCAATTCACGTGGATACAGGACAGTTTTATGGGCAAATAAATGCAAAAGTGTCAGACTAGAAAATGATTAAAATCAATCATTCCTAAAGTCCATTGCCAGAACTTTGGGCAGATTGCAAACAATAACCCATTAAAGTGAAAAATACTATGCTCCCAAGAATGTATCTGCTTTTGGTGTGTCATGATTCACTGCAAAATTGATTTGGCTCTGAAGTCATGATCTGAAATACTTGCAGGGGTTCTGATAATGACCTCTTCTTGTACTCTTGCTTCACTTGACTGTTTGTCTAAAGAGCACCCCTTTTGCATTTGGGACTGAAGTTGTGTGTTTGAACACCTCCAAACTTGAGAAGTTCCCCATACACGAAGCCAGTGTTATATAGTTCCATGGTCCACACCCATACAATATAAGATATGAGCTCTCTGAAATTTACATACTGATGTTGATGTGCCATATCTCACTGCAGAGGTAGCCTCTATCTTATGCTTTACTATGGCTGAATAGGTCGGAATAGAAGGAGCTGTTTTTTAATTCTCACTGAAATCAGCTGGAATATATAGTACATTGTCTTTTTTGCTGAGATAATGTTACACCATTGCTGATGGTGGGATGAGGTGGATTAAGTTATTTGCACCTATTGAAATCAGGCTGAAAACTGTGACAAATTTAGCATGAATCCAGCCAAATGAAAACTGGCTTCAGTTAGCTTGGTTGTACTGTTTAAAATTAGGTTGGAGGCTATAACTTGAGCCTTCACTGATAATTGTTTTTAAATCAGCACTATTTGTATTTTTACTGACTTAGGGCAGTAAATTTAGCAGGTACTAGGCGCTTGCATGGTATTTCCTTTACTTTGTGAAAATTATTGTTGTCTTTCCTTTTTTTCCTTTTTGCCATGTTCAGACTGCCAAGGATCAGTGTAGACCTCTGAAGACCAGCTGCTGGAAATAAGCAAAAGGAGAAAGCTCTTGCCTTCATGCCCTGCTCCTTTTGTGGGCTTCCCAAACGCACCTGACTGTTTTTTGTTAGAAACAGAATGCTAGATGAGATGGACCTTTGGACTGATCCAGCAGGACTCTTTTTGCTCTTATATTATTAAGGCCCGTTGTGGTTCCCTGCAGTGTGTACACATAGTATGGGCATGTAAAAAGCAGCAGCAAAAGGAGAGCTCTCTCATGGCACTCCAAAATTTGATGTATTTATTTATGATGCTCTGTAGTGTCACTTTGAAACAGAGTTTCCACTGTAATTTTCTGTTTGGTGATACTGGTAATTTAGTTTTACATTTATGCTTCCTGGGAGAGTAAACTTGAACTCCATTCCAAACTTTTCACATTTCCCTCTCTTCTTGTAGGCAGCTTTCTGTTTGTAACTAGAAGTCCTTTACCGAAAGCTATCTTGTCTGATGATAAAACCATGAGTGTATGAAGCTCACACATTTTTCATCTCTTTTATGACCTTATCTTTCAGGAGCGGCTTCTGTGAAGGTATCCTAACTATAGAAAGCACCTGGAAAACATATATGATATCTGTACTGTGATAAGCAGTTGTGAACAAGAAACTAGACCTGTCAGTTCTGAACTGTTCATTGTTAAAAAAAATACTTTGTAGATTTAGCCGATTGCAAAATACATTATAGGGGGACGAACAGCTGCTGTGATACTCAGTCAAGAAAGCTCAATAGTTACTATTGCATAAGAATTTTTTATGAGAGACTTATATTGAGGGGATGTGCATGGATTACTGTAGTGTGAAGAATGCCTGTATGACACTAGAACTTCAGTCCTAAATGGATCTGATTTTGTTAGGACTTCCAGATTTGTGTCTTTTGGATAGCAAAGTAGCATCCTGACCCCCCCTCCCCCCAAATGTGACACTTCCAATTATATGTAGGGGGGAAATTACTGCCTGTGTGCAAACAATGCTATATTCTGTTATGCTGTTGGTAAAACACAATCCCAGCTAATAGGCCACAAAGTTTACTCAGCATTTATTTTCTAAAATGTGCTAAGGTTCAAACCTATCTCCTAAGGACTGCCTTCTGAGCTAGATGTATTTCCCACCTATGAAGTGGAAATTTTTAAAGAATCTCATGGATTTCTGTTTTCTTGCTGAAAATCTGTGCTGTCCTTTTTTCCTCAGAAAACGCATAATCCCTTCCCCACCTCCAAATCTTCCCCCAATCCACATCTGCATCATACAGGCCCATCATTGGTTTTACCCCACAAATCCCCTCAAATTAAATGTTTCTATGTTGGGGAAGGCTGATATAGACTTTTGAAGCTGTGAACAAGCTTCAGGGATTTGATTCTTATAAAGTATTGTAGGATTTATTGACATTTTAATAACTCCTTAGATGCAAACGTGTTAGAATATTGTTATTTTAAAAAATAAGATTGTTAATTTTATTGTCTAGTAGAAAGACTGTGTGTGTGTGTGTGTGTGTGTGTGTGTGTATATATATATATATATATATAATATGCAGTTAAAATGATTAATTTCATTGTCTCGTGTTTGTGCTTTAAGATGGAGAAAGAGAGAGTAGTAGGAAGCAGAGGATATTAATTCTGTGTATTTCCTTGGCAAATTGATAGGTGATGAAGAGGGCAGCCAAGAAGCAGCAGATTCTGACGGGGATGCACGGTTGGAGAAACCTGGACCACTTATGCTTGAAACAGAAGACTGGGATGGGCCAGGTAGGAATATATTGCTATATAGATAAATGAACAGCCAGCACTGCAAGACTCAATGCTCCCTCCACCTTGCCAGTTGACCATAGTGAATGTTGCATATCATTTTATTTTTGCAAGGACCTTTCTTGGATTTTTTCATAGGTGAGTAGCAAGATAAAGGGGTTCTACTTTCATTTCCATGAAAAGTGGAAAACAAAAGTTTTATGTAATTGAAAATATATAGCAAAAGATTCTTTCCTTAGCACTTTATTTATTTATATTTGCTAGGTAGAGATTTCGGGGTCAATACCAAAAGGCAATGATCTGTCCAATGTAGCATTAAGTAAACATCCCATCAGCGCAAGGATTTTTACTTGTGCAATGGGACTTCTTCCCCTCTCCTCTCCCTGCATGTTCCCTAATTCTGGTCCAAGGGTTCCCCCAACTCCCCAGAACGGTTTTCAGGAGGGCATGGAGCATGCGCATGGGTGAAAGGGATGGAGACTCAAGTTGCATAAGTGGTAACCTTGCGCTGATGGGACCTGTTAGTTGGATACTGCCTCATGGGTAGTAATTCTTCCAAATATTAGAAGAAGTGTTATACTGAAATGGTGTCTGGTTTGCACCCAACATACACATTCTACTTTGGAAAAAGTCATGTGTGAAACAAGACTCTTGAGTGTAAACACCTCCAAAGCCATTTTTATAATCATTGGTATGGCATTTCTGAGCATGCAAAGTTGTTTAGCAGTCTTAGCTTATCCAGCAGCTTGAAAAATACATTTATTTATTTAAACATTTTTATTTTATTTATTTTTATTATATTTATAGAACGCCCTTCACCATAAGATCTCAGGGCAGCTCACAGAATAAAATACAGGATAAAAATAAGTAAATAATTAAAACAAAACAGCAAAACACTCCCTTTTCATACATTTAAAAGACTGTAGAATATTAATCAGCCAGAATATTAAAACAGCTTTCTCATTAGGTTTTAAGGTGGTGTACAACAAAATTTAAAGGTATAGCCATCAGACATAAAAATTATGAAAATGAAATGCAGCAAAAATCTGGGAACCTAAGTAAGGTAAACCAATCTCATAAACCTGGACTGGTAGCTCATTGGCACCCTGTGTAGCTCCTTTAAGAGCCGTGTAATTTGTGCATGATAGAATATCTCAGTGATTAGTGGAGTGCATGAGGATACAGTAATCAGTAAACTGAGCAGGGATTTAAGCTTGAGTTAGCATGCTATATCTGCTAGGGGTGTGCATTGACTCTGTGTGAGTGAGGGCCAAATAACAAGGGAAACCAGGGTGCAGAATCATCATGAGTAGTCCACTTGAGGTGGCCAATGCTGCCCGTCCTAATTCTGGTCGCAGCAGTTGTGTAGGGATGAGCAACCCTATTGGATTTCTTAAGACATTCCTACTCCAAGTGGTGCCCCTAGCATCAAAATTTCCATATTTGTCCAGAAGGATACAATGGTTGATGGTATATATTGTTGCTGAGACATCAAGAAGAACCAATGTAGTCACTCTGTCTTTGCCCTTGTCTGCATAGATCATCCACCAGGATGACCAAAGCAGTGACAGTACTGAACTCTTATCTGAAGGCAGATTTAAACATATCTGACCACCCATTCTGTCCTTGGTCACTGGTAGCCACATATTTCACCCAATGAACTATGTGACTTGGCTATGGGGAGTCTAAATAAGCACTAAGTACCTCTCAAATCAATTGCTCAATGTTATCAAAACCATCATACCACAGATTCTGTCTGTATGTGTCTTTGCTTCTACATGCATCACCATTTAGTCTAAAGGATATACTTTAGACTAGCAAGCAGTATGTGGAATGTTTTGTTAGCATTTCTTAGGGAGGGAGCTAGATTTTTTTAAAAAAGATTTCAGGTGGGCATTACTCAATTTTCCTTCCCCCTCGCCTGCAATCCTGAGCATACTTACATGAGAGTAAGTACAATTGAACTCAGTGGGGCTTCCTACCACGTAAGTATGCATAGGATTGTGGTGTTAGCAGCCACTTAGAACAGTGGCATAAAAAAATGTTATCTGGTGACTGCCAATTGTTTTCTTGAAAATGTTCTTGGAATGACACTATGTGGCGATGCAGCATTGCTTCAGAGGCATTCTGGGATAAATGTCATGACCTAAAGTCATTTCAGGAGTTTTCTAGCTGGGGTGGAGATGCATAAGCAACAACAAAAAATAGCATTTTCAACTTCGTTTTTTAAAAAGAGAAAGCATTGTCACTTCATGATATGATAAGTACTTGTTGTCACACTGAGGTTCAACTGTATACACACATACCTGGAAGTAAGTACCATTGAAGCCAGTGGGGCTTACTTCTAAGTAGACATGTATAGGATCACACATTAAACAAACTTTTGGCTCAGCACAAATTTCTGTACAATCATTCCCTAGATCTTCCTTGGAGTGTACCTGTAACTTTCAAAACTCTAATGAGAAGCAGCACCAACTTTTAGAGCCTGTTTATTGCTCTTTTAAAGACAGTAGCAGTACTTCCTTAAATTATTTTTTTGGCTGGAAACTAAAGAGCTATTATCTAGTTTCAAACTCTGAGCTTACATTTAGAAGCACGTTGAGTTTAACAAATGGATATGGCAGCCAATGATGTTTTCAAGGACTTTTCTTATCAGTTTTCATTTGATATAAATCATTTAACACACCCTGGTCATTGACTTCAGAGTTAAGAGAGAAACCTGTGGACTGCAATCAATAAAGTGTAAGAGCTTCGTGTTTAGGCAGAAATCTAAGCTAATATTTTCTCTTACAAACAATATAAACAGTGCAAATGCAACATGACAGAGCTGGAAAAAGGTGGCAGTTTCAGCGACATGAATAAGAATGACCCAGACAGCCATTAGCTGTAAATAATGCAAAACTTGGTTTGTGGAACAAAAAAGCGTAAAGGATTAGATTTGTTTTTCAAATGATACTGAGGCGTCTCTTCCCTTGAATGCAGTTGAGTTTTGCCTTATGTAAAGATGTCAAAATTCATTCTGTAATTATTAGCATAACTGATAGGTGTATAATGGTGACCATATTTAAACAATAATTTCCTCAGAATAGCCATGTCTAAAAATGGAGAATATTCTCTTCAAAAGGGTGAAGGAAGCCCGAACTCTTTGTAGAAATAATTTATAATGCAACAACAACATTTTCATTAAAAAGGCCTCTTATATTTCAATCACATTTTCATCCTTGCTTGACTTTGCAAATTACTGTGTTCTGTGTATGAAGAGGAGCAGAACTCCAGCAGTAATTTTCTGAAACCAGCAGGTGGAAAATATAGTGCAAACAAAAATGAAGATACAGTATATCTGATTATGATGATGTTATTTATAATGTTGTTAATGATATACAAAAATATGCCTATATTTCACACAAAGCACTGCAGCATTATGTAAAAACAAGATTTGGCACTAAAATATATTATAATATATTTCATGGAAAACATTTTAAACCAAAAAGATCTCCTTAGCAATGAGACATTGTTGTTTTAGGTTACTCCTCCTGCCACCATAAATAAAATACACTTGAAAAATTCTACTTTCTATGTTACATTAACTGTACAAAAAAAATTGTGTATAACTTTAACCTTTGGTTATCATTGTCTCCAAATGAAAATGATGTTGGAATGTATAGAAATTTTGAATCTTTTCAAGGCAGGTGGGTAAATTATATGATTTATGAATGGGGAAATTGTTTGAGTAAAGCTAGAAATTAAATATTTTTGGCTACTACCTATGCACGAAGCCATTGAGCAAACCTTCAGCATGGCATTTCATATATTGCTGTCTGTGAGACTTCAGAAGCTCTGTTGCACCAGGGAAGTTAGAGTAGCCAAATTCCAGAAGAGAAAGTGGCAGTATTAACCGAGAAAGTGCCCAAAGGCCAAACAGTTTCCGCAGTTTCAGGTTGAGTGCACCCGTGACAGCATTGTCTCACTTGGCAGTATAACAAATGAACATGATCAGGAACCTTGCTTCATCAACATCTACTGTCTACAAGCCATAAAGGGAAGTGAACAGAAAACTAACAGTGAGCTGGAGTGAACAGACGTGCTGGAGGGCTCCTATACAGAAGACCACAGGAAATTGACTCTGGAAAGGATCTGTCCCCAGATATCCTTAAAACTGTCAAAAAGTAAAAGAAGCTACTAAGACTGCCATCTTGTGCATTCTTGGAAATAAATCCCACTGAAATCAGTGGGGCTTACTTCTGAGTAAATGTGGATTGGAATGAATTTTCCTGCTGATTTGAATTACGTGCAATCTGAATCATTTTTCTTGAATTAAAAGATTGAGGTTCTATGCAGAAGAATTATGATTTTCTGGGAATCATTTATTCATAAGAAATGCCCAGCCTAGTGAAGAATTGAACGAAACATGAGTAGACCATATTAATATTTTGATGTAAGCTGACAAATAATAGCTGGTTTTGTCATGTGTGGATTATGAAGTGTGCCATTTTAGTGAAATGTGTGCTGGTGATATCCTTCTGTGTACACTATGTACATGATTTGGGGTGGGGATTGGGTTTTAAATGTTTATTTTAATAGGTTTTCTGCAACACCCTCTCGCCCTTTATAAATTACTATTTTATTTGGTGCTATAAATGAATTCAGGGAGGGGAAAAACAGGTAGAGTGTTTGGTGTACATTAGGATGGCTAGTTAGGAAACAGACACTGAAAATGCAGGATCTCCTTTTTACAAAATCAATCCTGAGAAGGACTTTGAGATTACAGTCCTGATTTTGTTTCCTTTTTGATTGGGGAAATGTGGTAGATATGGGATCTTGGAAAATGCTATTTGATGTAAATTAACAAAAATCCATGAAACACAGTTAACCATAGATATAGTCTGACAGTAAGAAGAATATTGTGAAGAAGCAGAGGAAATCATAGGGCGGCTGTGTGTTACTCTGCCGGTGAATCGGTATTATCTCAGCTATCAGATAATGCAGTTATCATTAATTTTCACATTTGCATTTCAATCTTGGGAAGGAAATGACTCTTGCTGGATGAAGATAAGAGCTCTGTACCACTATAATGAACCATCATTTTATCCTGATGCTTTGTATCCATATGAAAATGAGGCTGGGTGTTGGTGTAGTATGTGAGGAAGTGTGTGTGTGTGTTGGGGGGGGTGTCATAGAAAAATTATAACAAAGTGCCAAAATTACTACGACTTCAGAGTCCTTTATGAAACAAGAGGCAGTCAAAATAACACCTTCTATAGTGAAGTGGATGCTGGATTAAAAGAAGAAAGGCTGACACCCCTGTTGCTGGATAAACTGGAGGAGAGGGGCAGGGTAGGGGAACCTCATTGAATCATAAACATGTAATTCCAGCTTCCATCATCTAAATGAAGTATCTCAAGAACTGGAAGACAGCAGGCAATCTAACGCCCCCTTCTGCCATTTATTGAAATGTTTTGAAGTTATAGGGGAGCCGTACCTCACAAGGCTCACTACAGTGAACCACCATTGGTTCTTACAAAGACAAAACTTGTTCTATCCTTCACTCTGCATTAACAAAATATTTTGCCATAGTTTTCTTCCCTGAAACATGAGCTGGGTTCCATGAGCTGCATACTCAATGGATTGTTTTTCTCTGAAAGCCAGCCTCCCATCCTATAGGATCAGTGTTTTTGAAATTCCTCCCAAACCACAATCCTATACACGGTTATCTGGAACCATGTTCCATTGAACTGAGTGGGGCTTACTTCTATACAGAGAACAGATTGTATCCAACAAAATGATACTTGGAGTAGACCCACTAGGTTATATCCAATACAGTTCTCAAACTTGGCTCTCAAACTTAATCCATTCCGGGAGTCCTTTCGAACCCAGAATGGTTCGAAAACCAAGACACAGCTTCTGATTGGCTGCAGGAGCTTCCTGCACTCAATCAGAAGCCGCGCCAGATGTTCAGCTTCCAAAAAATGTTTGCAAACCGGAACACTCACTTTCGGGTTTGCGGCATTCAGGAGCCAAAACGTCTGAGTACAAAGCTGTTCGACAACCCAGGTACGACTGTATTAGTTCTACTTAGAGTAGACTCATTGAAAATAATGGACATTACTAACTTGACTCCTTTAATTTCAGTGGGGCTGCTCCAAGTAGAACTAAATTGGATACAACCCATTGAAATTAGTCATGTCCATTGTTTTCAGTGGGTATACTTTGAGGAGCACTTACCTTGGATACAACCCAATGTATAGGATTACACTGGTTTACCACATGGGGACTGGTGTTGGAGAAGCACAACTCCCAAACTGTGTTGGTTGTGCTCATCTAGTTGTGGGGTTCTTTGGTTCAAAGCTGACTTACAAATACTGTATCAGGGTTATCAATTATTAGGCATTGGGTAGATTATTGGCTATTGGCCTAAAATACCTTGACTTGGGAATCCAGGAATGAATGCTGGAATTTTGCTATTGAGGAGTGGGAGGCAGGGGCTCTGCAGAAGTCTTTCAACCCATGACGGTTTTGCCAATGGTGCTATGTCCAGATACTTGAAGAATGAGTGTACATCCAGCACATGTCATTCCACTGCAAGCCCCACCCACTAATACCATCAACGGTGTCCTGAGATGGTGCTCTGCCTGTTGCTCCCTATCTGCAAGTCACTGCCTGGGACCACTGCAGGGTCTGTAGTGTGCAAAGCAGGATGCTAGGTTATGAGAAAACATCCACTACTGAAGGAAAAACTGTACTATGAAAATAGGTTGGGAGTTTTAAGAGCCCTTGCATTTTGGTGGTCTGTAATTTGGTGGTTCTCTATACAGTGGAACCTCGGGTTGTGGACGTAATCTGTGATGGAGGCACGTCCACAACCCATAGCGTCCGCATCCTGAAGCGCCACACTGGCACGATTTGGCTCTTCTGCGCATGCGCAAAGCGTGATTTAGTGCTTCTGCACAGGTGTGAGCAGCAAAACCTGGAAGTAACCTGTTCCGGTACTTCCGGGTTTCCCGCGTCCGTAACCTGAAAACACGTAACCTGAAGCGTCTGTAACATGAGGTATGACTACTTCCAGTTTAGGACACAGATGCCAAACTAAGAAGAACAACAACAACAAAAAAAGCTATGGTACATCTTAGAAGATTTCTCTTCATGTTGAAAGAAAGAGCTATGATGCTGCATGTCCCAGGAAAACCAGTTTTGTACTTCTGACCTCTGACTGTGTGTATGTAGAGTCAGAGCATCTCTTTTCACACCCAAATGTACTTCCCTGCTATTCTCTCTTTTTGCCACAAGAGTGTTGAGGAGAATAGCATGAGTTGAGGTCAGATTACTGTGTTAGATGAACAGAAGGAGCACCACAGATTCCCTGGTCAGAGCCCCCCCCTAAGTGTGAACAGAAGGGTCAAAGTCTTTTGTGGGTAATTGTTTCTCTTATTGGACTCATAAACATAAGTGTGGCAATACAATGTAAACACATAAGCATAAGGGACAAGCTGTCAGGGGAAAATCCCATTTTTGGACATGGTACATAATATAGTAAAGACATTTAGAAGTTCAACTTTCTGTTGGCTGTGCAGTGAAGGACTTAGAGTTTGAAATTCTATTGGGAATCAACAGACATCTGCATTACAATACACTGTTTCTTGTAGTTTCATGCACCAGGGGACCCGCAGAATCTGGCAGGAAGCTTTGCACTTTTCAGCTGTCTCCACTGTATTTTGGTCATAAAGGCAATCACATACTCTGGTAATTGCATAGGACTAGGAAACAATGTCAGCTTCTGGAAGCAGATGGGTTGAGAATCAAAAGGGGCATGTAATTGGTCCACAACCATTTTGCTCTTTGTTGTGTTTTTCTCATTAATTCTGCCAAGATTATTCCTGCATAGCAACAATTTTTCTTGAACTGTTGAAGGACGGGTGTGTTAATATACTGAACAAGTATGCCCAACATGGAATCATTTAGAAGGAAAACTACAGTCCAACAAGTACATGCAAACAAAGAGTGAGCTAGGAGAATGCCAATTCTTTCTGAAATTATGTAGTGTTTCGACTGATTTCAATTATGCATCCCATGTTTTTACACATAATAATATTTTCTCTAGTGAAATTTTCTTCAGTGCTGTTGGAATCTGCCTTGCCTGCCTTTTTCTTCTCTGGACATACTAGAGCAGATGGAATAATCTAACTACAACGATTGAAACAATATATTTGTTGATATTTTCAGTGCAACCATTAAATTTTTTATGTTCCTGTTAATTCAAATAATACATAATTTACCAGATGCAGTGGTCAGCCAATAAATAGGATTATGGTGCATGTTATGTCTAATATTTATCATATAGGAGCTACTAAGTATCCCTCTGTTTGATAAGCTAGTTTTCAGCTTGTGAAAACAGCTGAACATGGGGTATATGTACTTAAAATGTTGACTGTATGTTTCAGCATTGGAGGATGCAATCCATAGGATTAGGGTGCAATCCTATGGCAAGAACCGCAATAAGTGCAGCAGATCTCAGGTTCAGCCAGCTAATTCCTGGCTAAGCCAAGGTTAAGTTCCCAACCCTGGCTCAGCCAAAGATACACCAGTGTAACTTGTTCCTCATGGCTCAGCTGGCTAAGCCAAACCTCACTGGGCCAAGGCCAGTGTAAGTCCCCACCCCCCGCCCCAGAGGGGCATCCTGGTGGCAGCATCAAATAGAAGCAGACTTGGGCTGAATCTTAAGCCCAATCAGCTTAGTCATGTGACCTGACAACCTAGTGTAGAACACTATTTTAAAGTATTGTTGTCCCCCCTACCCCCTACTGGTTTAGGCAGAACAACTGTTGCTGAATGGGGTTTGGATCTGGTTTAACTTTATGTTGGCCTAGCAGTTCGAAAGCACGTCAAAGTGCAAGTAGATAAATAGGTACCTCTCCGGCGGGAAGGTAAATGGCGTTTCTGTGCACTGCTCTGGTTTCACCAAAACCGGCTTAGTCACGCTGGCCACATGACCCGGAAAAACTGTCTACGGACAAACGTCAGCTCCCTCGGCCAATCAAGCGAGATGAGCGCTGCAACCCCAGAGTTGTTCATGACTGGACTTAACTGTCAGGGTTCCTTTACTTTATGCTGTCGTGGATTAGGCCAGCTTCTTGTGCATAGGATTGCTCCATGTGCTTAGGTTTGTCAGTCTGCACTTCAGTGTCTAATGCTAATGTTTTAGAATGTGCGTTTTCTTTTTCTTAATTTTTTTCCTGTGAACTGCTTTGGCATTCTCTGAATGAACGGCAGCATACCGATGATCCGACAGTCTCAAAATGCTTCCATTTTAGGTAACTCTACTATTTCAGCTTCTTTGTGCCTGGATTTTAATGGAAAACTGGATCTTGTGCTATGTGTTTGCATTTTCTGACAATGTACCATTAGAGCTCCTGTACCTTCCAGCTCCTATTTACTCCTTTTCCACTTCCTTTCTCCACCCAAACTTCCATGTGTCATTTCCCGTATCCTTGTACCCATTTTGCCCTGGCCCTATTTATCCTTTCCATGTCCCACTTCTTCCTTCCTTCCTTGTAGTCCCTTCTTACATGTTTACATCCTGTGTGAAGGGTCATAGCTCAGTGGTATAGCACCTGCTTTGCATGCAGATGGTCTCAGGTTTGAACCCTGGTACCTCTAGGTAGCGCTGGAAGAGAAACCTGTCTGAAACCCCAGAGAGTCTCTGCCAATGTAGACAGTACTGAGCTAGATGGACCTGACTCAGTGTAAGGCCGCTTCCTATGCTCCTATTCACATTCCATTTTATTCCTTCTCTATATTCCAGTGTTATTCCCATTCCACTTAAACTACTAACTTTTTTTCTCGAATCTTCCAGCTGCTTTCTCATCTTCTTTCCTACTTGCTTCACTCCTTTTCTCAACAAGTTACCGGTATATCTTCCTACTTCTCTACCCCTAGTTCAGTGGTTTTCAAACATTTCCCCCTACAGACCAGTTGAAAATTGCTAAGACCACTTATTGGCTTTTCTGCCTGTTGTGGCAATTGCAGTGCCTTCTGCTAGTAGCTGTATGATTTCTAACTGCATTCTCTTTTTTTTTACTATTTTTATTTCTTATATTTATTGTATCACATATTACAGTGGTGCCCCGCAAGACAAATGCCTTGCAAGATGGAAAACCCGCTAGACGAAAGGGTTTTCCGTTTTGGAGGTGCTTCGCAGGACGAATTTCTCTATGGGCTTGCTTCGCAAGACGAAAATGTCTTGCGATTCCTGGGGTTTTTTCCCCCGCTCCCCACCCCCTTTTTCTAAGGCACTAAGCTGCTAATAGCCTTTTAGCAGCTAATCCGCTAATCCCTTAAGCCTTTAATAGCCGCTAAACTGCTAATAGCGCTAATCCGCTAATAGGGTTGCTTTGCAAGACGAAAAAACCGCTAGACGAAGAGACTCGCGGAATGGATTCTTTTCGTCTTGCGAGGCACCACTGTACAATATTAAATAATAAAAGACAATATTACAAATAAAAGAAACAATAAAAATCCAATTAAAAATCAATGCAGTAAGCCTGCTGCTCACAGCCACTGTTCCTACTTTTCTTCATGTCATGGGCCAGCTGAATGAAGCTTATGGATCATGGGTGGTCCATGGACCACAGTTGGGAACTTCTGCCCTAGCTCCTGTCTCACACACTTTCCATCCTGCCCTTAAGCATGCTTTTACATTTCCCGCTAGTAGGCAAACCCTGATTTCCAGAAACTAATGCCAAAATCGGCTAGAGAGGGAAGCAAAGATAGATTTTCTTACTAAGATTTTTTTCAAAGAGGATGAGAAACAAAGCTTTCTCCATTCTCTGCTTCTTCTGTAATCTTCCAGTACAGTGGTACCTCGGGTTACGTACGCTTCAGGTTACAGACTCCGCTAACCCAGAAATAGTGCTTTAGGTTAAGAACTTTGCTTCAGGATAAGAACAGAAATCGGGCTCCGGCGGCGCAGCGGCAGCAGGAGGCCCCATTAGCTAAAGTGGTGCTTCAGGTTAAGAACAGTTTCAGGTTAATAACGGACCTCCGGAACGAATTAAGTACTTAACCTGAGGTACCATTGTACAGGCAATACTCTGTAGGGGCAGTGTGATGCAGTGGTTAGGGTGCTGAACCTGGAAGAGAAAGTCATGGGTTTCAGCTCTTTGGATTAGTAAACAAACATGGGCTTGCCATTCTCTCATAGTCTAGTTTTGCTTTACAGATCGGTCATGAAAACGATGAATAAAAATATTAGGTCATGTAATATGGAACTTCTATTCAATATGACATTATCTGGATCCTTTGCTGGCTGAGCTTAACGCTTGCTTGAGGCATACCAGAGTTTCAGACAGCGATTGCTCAAATATGTGTATCAAACCTGAGTGCTGATTTTTTTTTTAAAGCCTATTCCAATTTTCTTTGAGTGCAATTATAACCTTTTGGGGGCAATGAGAGCTTGGTTTCAGTTCCTCCCACACAACAGGTGATTAGAGATGTTGGAGTTAGTAGAACCAGTCATCTGTTTAATGGCATGCCAAAGAATCAAATCCTGTAGAGCCAGTGTATCCAGAGCGGTGCCCTCCAGATGTTGTTGGAGTGCAATTCTCATCACCCTGATCATTGGCTGGGGCTGATGGGAGCTGTAAGTCCAACATCTGGAGGGCAGCATGCTGCTTACCCCTGCAGATGAGTGACTGCGTTCAGATTGAAGTGTAAATGTAAATTGTTCAAAACATCTTTTGAATATGTTTGAATTTTAAAAGGGGAATGTTTACCCTGCTTTCTGTTTCAGATACAAACTACAATAAAGAATTACCTGGCAGAATGTACCATGCTCCTTTCAAGCATCTAAACCTAGTACTTAAAGAAAGGCTTTGCTATTATTTCTCCAGAGTCTAGATGTATCATATCACTTATCTAAAGAGAGAGCTGATATATATTATAAAGAAAAATGCTGACCTAGTTAGTAAAGCTGAAACCATTCATTAATTAGAAGTCATAATTGCAATTACATGGCAAAATTAATTTATCATGAAAATAATCCTATCAGTTTTCCTTTCTGGAAAAGTGAAGTGATTTCTTTTTTCTTTTTTTTAGCAAGACAGATAGCTCAAGGCTGATATTCTTGTGATGCTGCATTAAGGCTGAATGAAACAGCAAACATCATTTTCAGGGTTTGGGGCTTCTAGCACTAACAGTTTGTCTATTGTATAAGTTCCATCTCTAAATATATACAGGTCAAATAAAATATGCAGGTATGAATATGTGAATGGAAGGCGATGCCGATATATTGGGGGAAAGTAATGGAGATAACATGAGCAATTCATTTATAGTATAATGCATATAATATAGCAAATATGCTACAGCATATGAGGTGCAAAATGCTTTTTCCACCCTCAGGCTATTTAGGCTTCCTTGATATTCAAATTCTAATGTACAGTAAATGGAATTTAAGGAGGTCCACCTTGCTGGACCTCAGGCAGACTTGGAAAAGCAGCTTCTTACGGATATTATTTTATATACTGTATATATTTTCAGAGGCGTTATAGCCATGAAATACAGCCCTTTGATGACATCATAGCTGTGAAATACGACTTTATTTTGTTCATTGGTGGTCAGAATTTTGCCTTATAAGCATTACTGTCACTAAAGCATATGATCCTGAATGAACTACCAAGATAAGTGTAATATCTTAATATGTTTGACCAATTTTTTATTGTGTCTTGGAATAACAACAACAACAACAACAACAACAACAACAACAACAACAACAACAATTTGTACCTTGCAGCTAGGAATCTGAAATATTTGGTGTTGTGCCAATCAAAACCCCTTAAGTTTGGTGTTTGTGTTTTCAAAAATATAATACTATACACATAAATAATCCTAAAGATACCAATTAAATTAATTAATTTTCTGTACCGTCCATCTGAAGATCACAGGGCAGTTTACATTATAAAAACAAAAAAAACACACCATAGTAACTGCTTTTGCTTCAGCAGTTTCTCTTTGTTTATTTATTCACTATTTATTTATTATATTTGTCCCTTAAGAGAGCTTAGGGCAGGAAACAATAAAGGTACAATGTTAAAAACGGAGTTATGATAGCAGAGAAGTCAGCATTAAATTATACGAATGCAAGTATGTATAGAAGTGATGTCACTCTTATTATGCTCTTGATTTTCTTCAATGTTACAATAAACTGAGATTGAAGCTCCTTATGCAGGCTTGTATTCTCCCCATACCAATGTGGATCATTACCTTTTTTAATGTGCAGATACATGCAGTAGTCAGCCGTCCTTGCCGTTTAGGAAATACTTAAGAATCTCCTGTAGTTAATTGTGGTGCCTCTTTCACCAGCTCATTCATAATTTTGGCATATTACAGTGACTCTGTTACATTACTTACCCTACTTGTCTGCCTTTAAAAATGTTTGTGATAGATTAAGGATTTCAACAAGGGTTTTCAAGACTTTTGTTCAGCCCTCAGTATCTGTTTGTATTTCTCACATTTTGAAATTCTTTAATTGAGTTTGTGTGTATGTGCTAAGAAGTGGTGGTCATTTCTAGTCAGTTGTCTGAATTTTCTATGCAGAACAGTGCAGCTTTCCATATGGTGTTGCAGTATACGTTAGTGTAAATATATGCACGGATGGCATAAGAGTTCAATCATGGCATGTTAACATACGGAATATTCTGCTTAATAAGAACACAAATGCCAAAATGAATTTTATTATATTAAATGGAAGGTGGTTTGGAGCAAACTGCCGAATGTACTGGTGTTATATTGCTATCTCATCAAAAGGTAGCAAATGCACAAGACCTTTTTGCAGTTTTCAATTTGAAAGAAAATGATTTCATTAAAAAAAAGGAGCCATCAGTCTGGGTGTTGGAGAATGCTGGAGCCTGATGAAACCAGCTGAAGAGACAAACTGAGTGTACAGATGCAGATTAGGCTTCAGAAGATGAGGGTGTAAAAGGGATTTAATGGTAGGATGGATTATAGAAATCCTTGTAACAATGTTAAATAATTATAGTTCCAGCCGAGATCAAAGCAGTGCTGATTGAACCCCCTCTAGCTGTTAACACAGAGTATCTTGAAGAGAAGGAGAAAAAACCCTCAGAGATTGGTCAGCCTATACTGACAGTGTCCTCTGATCTATAGAAGTTCCAGCTGCATTGAAGGTACAAGTTGTGGGGGAGGGAAAGATGGAAAGAAGAACTTGTCGGTATGACTAGTATTTATTATATGCGGCTTTCTTGGGAGGATATTAAAATTAGCTTCGGTGGCTACTTGCATACTTGATTGTGGATGCTATAAATTTAACTTTCTATGCATAGGGCAAGGGATGATAGGGGCATTAAATTGTTAAGCAGAACCTTGTTCTTCCACACATGCCCATATAAATAAGCTCCCTGCTCCATTGCATGATTTGAGCTGTAGCACAAATGTGTATGTCTTAATGCCAGTAGTAAAAGTGACTGTGTGTAAACTTACTAAGTAAGCTGTGGCAGTGTGTATGGTTTCGGAGCTGCACGGTCAGGGAAAAAACAATGCTACCCAGGGTTGTAAAGACTACAGAGAGAATAATTGGGTGCACGTGTCCCATCTTGGATCAAATCTATGCTTCCAGGTGCCATAAGAAAGCTGCAGAGATAGCGCAGGATAGTGCACACCCCGGAAATGATCTCTTTCAGCTTCTGCCTTCTGGAAGAAGGTACAGGGTTATAAAGACTAGGACTAGCCACCTGAGAAACAGTTTCTACCCAAATGTGATTTTGGTTTTAAATGCAGTGTAAGGAGTCTTTTGGGGACGTGGGTGGCACTGTGGGTTAAACCACAGAGCCTAGGACTTGCCTATCAGGAGGTCAGCGGTTCGAATCCCCGCGACGGGGTGAGCTCCCGTTGCCCGGTCCCTGCTCCTGTCAACCTAGCAATTCGAAAGCACGTCAAAGTGCAAATAGATAAATAGGTACTGCTCCGGTGGGAAGGTAAACGGCATTTCCGTGTGCTTCTGTGGTCCACCAGAAGTGGCCTAGTCATGCTGGCCACATGACCTGGAAGCTGTCTGTGGACAAACGGCTCCCTTGGCCAATAAAGTGAGATGAGTGCCGCAACCCCAGAGTCGGTCACGACTGGACCTAATGGTCAGGGGTCCCTTTACTTTACCTTTAAGGAGTCTTTATGGGAGTATATTGTATTTAAAAATGGGGTATCAGAGTTTTTAGGGGGCTAACCAGGTTGGGATAGCTGGGATAGCAGGCTTGTTGGGTTTTGAATGTTTTATGTAGATTTCAATTTCGTTGTTCTGTATGGGACAATGACAATAAAGATTATCGTATCAAAGATTATATATATATATATATATATATATATATATTCCTGCTTTCTTGAAGAATCCTGATAATTTCTTCATGGAACCCATTTTGGGATTGTTTCAAATCAGACTGATGAAAAACGTTGACCCCATTTTAATTTGGTTACTATGGATTAAATTATCTGTTTTGTTTTCTATGGCAGCAGTTGTCCATGAGCTATCTAGCAATCAGGATTTTTAAAAAGTTGCTTATCAGAACCCCATTAGCTATCAGAAATGATGTGAACTTCAGATGATTGGTTTTAAAAATGACTGATATTCATCTCACTGTGACTGGACAATAAATTCAGGAACCTGCTCTACTGATAGGTAAAACTAAAGTTAAATTGAAACCCTAGAGAAGTGCTATGGTTTTTGGAATTTAAGACTTGACATAAAAACTCCACTACAGCAGTTCTTCCAAACCTTGTGGCCTATAGATGTTTTTAACAGCAACTCTCATCATCCCTGGCCTTTGCCATCCTGGGTAGGAGTCGTAGTCCAAGGCATCTGGATGGTACCAGAGTGAAACTAAAATTGTTTTTTGTTTTTGTTTTTTGGTAAACACTTTTGGCAGCTCTCAAACTTTCCTCCTCTTGGTAATTCTAAATCAAAACCACCTGTTTATTTACATTCCTCTCAGCTAGCCCAATCTGGTAATCTGTATAATTACCCGATTCAGTGTGTGCCTTCATGATTGGTTGAGATCACCCATATAATTAAACCAGAAACAAGAAAGAAGCTTAGCAGCAAACACTATTGAAGAAGGGAACATTTCTGCCTCAATGCTGCAGCTCTACAGGTGTGCAAACCCACCTTCAAAACCAGCAGCCTTCATGTGCAGATTTTGGGAGCATGTGGGTGGTGGGGTGGGTGGGTGGGGGAGAGGACATGGAAGTCCCATTCTGCCGGTAGATCCCCACCGGCACTGCATTGGATACAGCCATTAGCTTCTGCCTGAAATGTGAAACAGGCTGCTTCTCCCCATTTTGCATTCCCCCTTGCCATTTTCTTGGTTTGGGGGGGGGGGTAATGTGACTTGGGCCGTTTCAGGTGCAACTTATCAGATCTTTTCAAAGATGGGTTGGACCAGCAGCCAAATTGTTAAGATTTCCAAGAATGCCATATGAATTTTAGATCTTTTGAAAGTTCAGAGTCAGGAGCAGGTCAGCAAAAAAACCCACACACAATGTCACTCTTTATAAGTGCAGATTTATCATTTCTTCCCAGTAGGTCTTGCACCAATGAGGCACTTGTGAAGACTGAAGGTCCCCCCCCTTTCCCACCATTCTCCGTCTTATCTTTCTTTGCTTCACCCTCTTCATTCCTCTCTTGTTCTGGGAGACCAGAGGGAAGGGGAGCTGGTCACAGCAGGTGGGGGAGACTCCCTGGCTTCTTCAGCAGCCTGCCCCACTCCTCCTCACTTCTGCCTCATCAAAGTGTACTTACAGGTTGTAACATGGAGTAGTGATTTCTTTATCATTGATGGGCAATGACTGGAAATTTCTTGATTTTCTGACTGCTAGGTAGCTGTCAAGCCCTGAAGAAAAGGACAGGAACCATACAATGAGCACTTCTTTGAATCTTAGGAAATCCAGTAGTAGTAATAATAATAATAATAATAATAATAATAATAATAATAATAATGGTATTTGGCTTACTTTACTGAAATCCTGGGAGGACCTCTGCCAGTCAGTGTGGAACATTACTGAGCTAGATGGACCAACTGGTCTGAATTGGCATAAGCCATTTTCCTCTGTTCATAAAAGAAAGGGCTTAGCTCTGAAGTAGGGCATTTGCCTTGCATGAAGAATATCTCAGGTTCAATCTCTGGTATCTCCTGTAGGGCTGGAAAAATGCATGCCTGAAACCCTGGTGAGCCATTGCCAGTCCGTGTGTACAATATTGAGCTGGATAAACCAGTAAGGCAATTTTTGTTCCTATGAGTTTCGTTTTGAAAATATGATGGCAGTAAAATATAAAAATGCTAAATGTGGTGCAAGAAGGAAACGAGTGAATTAAAAAATCTGAATTCAGTGTAGTTTAAACAAAAACAAATAGTCATGGACCAATCACAATATTAATATCACACCCAATTTGACCTTAAATCACTTTACAGTCATATTTCTTAATATTTCTTATATTTTGTTTTCAAGTTCAGTTATTCCTTCAGGATCTGAACCCATGGGATAACTTTACTACAAGTGCAAGTGCCTCTGTTAATAATCCAGCAGTCTGTTTCAGCTCTGTTGAAAATAAAAGAATGCACATATACACAAATAAAATGTGAATTGAATACAGTGTTCCTGATTTATCTGAAAACATTGGCTAAAAGTACTTCATTTATTTTACTGGTGCAATAAAGTAACTTTACAGTTAGTAACATATAACTTACAGGGGTGACAAATTTGGTGCTTAAAAATATTTAGGTTAAAAAAACGCTGTCACTTCTAGTAAGTCATTTTTAGAGTGTAATCACTTTAATTCTCTACCTCTAATTTTATCACCATGAGACAAGCTCTCAGACGAGAGTCCCTTAACCTCCTGTGAAAAATTTCACTGCAGTTTCTTGTTGTAATTTTTAAGTAGGATGGCAGCATACTAGCTCAATTTATGTGCTGCTATACTTGCTCTAGGACTTAGGAAATACTTTAGAACTGTTTTTCTAATATTTAGTAGCATGGCTGTAATACATCTGTTAAACTTGGCATTCTTAACATGAACACTGGATATTATGTAAATATCTTTTGTAAGCTAAAAGCGAGTGGAGGGTTCTTTTGTAGAAATTTATATTATGGGCTAGGATGAAAAGTACCAACTCAGGGCTGCAGACACCACCAAAAATGTTGCTAATTCAGTGTGAGTATTGAGAGTGTTACCATCACTGGCTTTCATCATGACATCATTAGACTGAAAGAGGTTTTTGGTTTAAAAATAATGATGCTGATCGACAAAGAAGCCACCAGTTATGCAGTCAACAATGTGTGAAAAACAGCAAAGGATCTGAGTGAAGGGTGGGCTGGGGGACCACCAATTCCACACTAGCACCTTTTATGCATAAACATTCAGTGAAGTCCTGCTTTTGTACCATTTCATTTTGTTCATTATGGCATTATGCTCCCTCCCTCTTGTTCCTACACACCCATGAAATTGATCTGGCGGGGAGAGAAGAGAAGTGATGCTTCTGGGTGGCAAGCTGAGATACTTTCCGTGATGGAATGATTGCCTTAGTGCAACACTGAATTCCTCCCAGAAACCTGGTAGAATGGAGAAAAGCAGTGTGATATGGTTACCTATGGATACAAACTTTCTAGGATACAGTCATAACTCATGTTACGTCCGCTTCACGTTACGTTCTTTCAGGTTATGTCCCCCGGTGACCCGGAAGTACTGGAAAGGGTTACTTCCGGGTTTCGCCGCTTGCACATGCACAGATGCACAAAATGACTTCACAAGCATGCGCAGAAGCGGCAAGTCACAACCCATGCATGCACAGACTTGCCGCTGCGGGTTGCGTTCCTTTCATGTTGTGAACTGTCCTCCAGAATGGATCCCATTCGCAACCAGAGGTACCACTGTAAAAGGGAAGGTCTGCTGTGGCCAGTGTTGCTCTGTACATCAGAAAGGATATAGAAATCTCAAAAGGCGCAGACTCTTCCAGAAAACGGCAATACCGGACCCCAAAAGTAATGTACTACTGGGGACAAATACATGTTAAGGTTATAGTACAAAATGTAAGTTCAAGTGTGTGTGTCTGTGTGTGTCTGTGAGTGTGTATAGTCCCTACAAAGCAAAGGGCCAGATAATTCGGCTTCCTATAAATGGGTACAACCTAATATTAGGATTTACAAGAAGTTTAATTAGGCTTTATTTAAGAAACATTTGTAACATAATCATTTATTACTATGGGAATCATGCACTGTCAACTCCTGACAATGTGAACATCCTGAGGGATGTGTGAATTAGCTGTCTTTGCAGCTTTTATATCCCCATGGAGACATTTTCTGTTGAAACAAAACCAAGGGACAGATCTTGAGATGAAAGCAATAAATTGGTTTTGATACTGAAGCATTGATAAAGATGGACTTTATAGATCTCAAAAGCTCAAAGGGGAACATGCATCACCAAAAATAGGATTAAACCAGTGGTCTTCAATCTGTTCAGATCTGGGACCTAGTTTTAACTCTCAGTTTTATAACATGGGGTTTTCAGATTCAGTTTTTTTTAAACAACCATTACACTCATTGATACATACATATTAGAAAATTGCATGTAGTAGATTACTCCATCTTTTAAAAATAAAAAAATGTGCCATAAAAGAACAGGCCTGACAATTTGATTATAAGAAAATGTTTTGAAATTATTTCATAAATGAATGAAACAGCAGCTGCACATTGCTGCAACTTTCCTGAGGCCAGTCCATGAAGACCCACCAGTTGAAGACCTCTAGTTAAGACAGATGCTTTTTGTAGTGACTTCTAGGAGCAGCTATTACGGTATTCATAGAGTTACAATGAAGACTACTTTTCAGCCTATTGTATGCTACGTGATTGTGCTATCATTTTCTCTCAAATCTCATTTCATTATTTGCATAAGTCATGGCTCCACAATGGCCACAAGTCACTTGCATTCTTATTTGTGCACCAAATAGTATGGTAGGTAACCACATGCTAGTTATTATACTTATGGTGTATTTACGTCTGTGATTATAATAGTATATTGTTACCTGCCATCAGTAGCCTCTTACAACAGTAAGTATTCCTTGCTAGCCTTGTCTAATGCGAATTGTATGCTTTCATATTCCATGGAAGAGGGAAACCCTTCTGATTATAAGAGGAGTTTCTAAGATATGGATTAATCTGTTGTCAGAAGGTTTTTATTAGAAATCAGGAAAAAGATCCAGAATGTTCACTCTTCCAGTGGTGAAAAGAACTCCAGTGCAGAGGAGTGGCTCCTGCTGGAGGAAGAGGGAGAGACAATTTTTGCCAAGTTCCCCTTCTTCTGTCCACAACAGCACCTATCATGCTGTTCCTGAGGCTGCCCAGCCCTCCAGCATAGATTTGCATAGTTAGCATGTTATGCTGGGGCTTGGAACCTACAGTAGGAGTAGTAATTGATAGCAATCTAGTTCAGTCCAGGGACAAGACAAGGCAAATCAGGTGTTGCATAGCTCCCAGTTGACCCTACTAGCTGAGGGATGTATTCAAAGCAGTGCCAATGGAGTTCAGGACTTCTGTTTCCTGTCCTTCCTCTGTGCACTCCCAAAATCTTTTCCAGAGAGTTCCCCAACCCTCTGGAGATTATTTTGAGGGCATGCAAAGCACTACAGAGGAGAGAAGGGAAAGTTCTGTTCTGCTAGTGCAAGTCTGCTGTGCTAGCAAAACAGGAGCATTGGATATGGCCCTAAGCTTTGGATTCCAGTGAATCCAGCCCCCAAGAAAGCTGTAAAATATAAAGGGCCTTGCAGCCTGTTCTGCAGTTGCAGCCCTTGTGTGATTGTGAAACAAGAGAGGCTTCAGGAGAATCATCCTTAGCATGGCTGGCCCACTCATTAGACAACTGCCTCGTACAGCAGGACCCACAGGGGTAGAAAATCTGGCTTCCAATGATTGCAGCAGCTGCCACTGCTTGGAGGATCTGCCGCCTCCTTGGCAGCCTTCCCTCAATGCTGCCTCTACAGCAGCCTCTTGGCGAATAGAAGGTGATTCTGACCTCTGACCTCCCCTAGGGACGAAAGGTCACAGGCTGCCCTCCGGGGTCTCCTGGGCTCTGCACCCACCTGGTATGCTTCAGAGTGGGTTCCTTTACCCCCTGTGATGGCCTTTGATTCCCATTTCGATTGTCAGGTACAGTTGATTTGATTCACCTCCCCTACTTTTCTTCCTGATGTAGATCTTGACTCATCCCTTCTTCCCCAGTTGGGGTGTGTGCGCCATTTTGTGGTTCGCCTCATGTCTTGGGCCAGAATGATGGAAGAACCATATCCTCAGGCTAGAGCAGTGTAAAAGTGAGTGAGCTACTGGAGAATCATCTGAATCTGAACATTCCTCAGGCCAGCGCTGGGACCATGAGTCAGGAGACATGAAGGAATGGCTGGAAATATTAGCAAAGTTTCACAACAAGCAAATCTGAATCCAGCCCACTGTCATTGAATAGTTTCATTTCCCCCCATTCTTTGTCTGTTGTTAGTCTGATCCTCATTTGACATGTGTTTTCAAGGACATTTCAAAGTGAAATAGTTTTGTTATTTATTTCTTGCGCACTTTTTTCTCTATGTCCCAAGGAGCAGCAGCTTCCCACAGCAGCAGTGGTTGTTGTTGGGACAATGGAGGGGGGGGGGAAGCACCTGGGCATTGTGTAAATGGAGGGGGAGGGGTTGCAATGTGTGGAGAGAGGTTTTTTTTTAGTTGAGCTGTCAGGGGGAGGGTTGGGGGGCAAGCTGTAAGGCGATGGAGGTTTTTGTGTGAGGAGGAAGAGTTTTAAAGGTGCAAAGGTGGAGGGGTTTGGGGTCTTGCTGTAAAGTGAAGGGGAAGGAGTGTTTTGGCAACATGGAGTGTGAGGTGTAAAGGGAGGGGGTTTGGTCAGGTGTAAAGGGTGTGAGGTTGACAAAGGTACAATGGGGAGTAGCCTCTTGTATCCCATATCCAAATTAGAGCAATTGACTTCTGAAATATACCTAAAACTGAGTTTGCCATTTATCTCACAGAACCTGTCTTGTTAAAATGCCTGACTGCTCTTATTATCATGGTTGGGGAGCTATAAAAACTGGTGGTAGCATAAACATCTCTTGCAAATGAGACTATCAGGGAATATTGTGGTCAAACAAGGAACTTCTTCATAGGCAGTAGTGCCTTAAATTCAAGCAGTAGAGCTTAGTTGAGTCAATTTTCCAAATAGCTGCATTTGGGAGTAACTATAAAACCAGAGGAAGCCTGGAGAACCCAAAATGCATTGGAACTTTGACGGCTCTGTTGGATCAATAGATTTTCTTTGTACCATATACTTTTTCTTGTTCTGCTTAGTCTGTTTCCTTCTGAGGGATCAACCTGATTTCCTGCTTTTTTTGTTGTTGGTGCTGTAGCAGTTGCATTGACTCCATCCTTGGCCATTGGAACTTGTTGGATTCCATAACTCTTGGGGTTGTACTCACAGATTTTAACACTGACAATATAATTGGTGAATTATAATGGCAAGCTACCTGTGGCTATTCACACTGTGGCTTACAGGTGGCTTCTGTTGCTCCTGTGACATGGGTTCATCATGGTGTGCAAGGGCTTGTGAAGCTGAACCAGGAAGTTAAGAGTTGTATCCTGCTCTTCCCCTGTATATGATATGATATGATATGATTTTATTTATTTATTTATTTATTTATTTATTTAACACTTCTGTAATTCAAAATTCCCAACACAGTTCATAATACAATGGATGTGAGATTGTAGAGCTTTCTGCTCTGGGCATGTAGCAGTGTACTGAGTCAGATCATGGCAACCCAGAGCTCTATACATCTTATTTGGGCATTCAGAAAGACAGGTGTATGCATGCATGCCTGCAGATCTAATAGGTACTCATTACCCTTGCCATCAAAAGTGAAAACTGAAAAGTGGGGCACCCAGTTTTCTTGCTACTTATAACTGTGGGTACCTCCATCATAGTCTGCCCTCCATCACTGACTGGCTAATGAGGGGAAAGGAGTGGGAGTAAGCATGCCCATTCTACTTTCCCCTTTTTTACTTTGCTTGTTGCTTTTTTCTTGCCAATGCTGAGCCTTTGCTTCCAGCTTCTTTGCAGAGAGAGTATAGACTTGTGTCTTTTGACAACCAAAACGTGTGATTGTCTCAACATTCTGAAGTTGTGTCAAGCAAACCTTTGTTCATTGCTTCAATATTTGTGAAATGCTTTCAAACAGAACCTTTCTGGGTGGTAAACAGCTTGGTAAGTTTTGATTCTCAGAAGCTGGAACAACAGTTTCGTTGTCTGGGTTGAATTTGCTATCTATTTCTCTGACAAAATACCTTATGTTTGGGACAAACACAACTTTTGTCTAGATCTCCACCTTTGGTTATCAACTTGGTTGAGTTTGTTAATAATATATTTTACCTTCAATTGGTATAGTAGCCACAAATATGAAGACCAATAGTGGGGGAAATGCAAGTTACAATTTGAAATTTGGACTCATATCCATTGTGGCAGACAAAGACCAGTTAGGATAGTTTGGGTATTTGTTGGCAACCTCAAATTATTAGCCAACTTTTACTGAACAAATCAGTTTTTAAATCTGATAATTTGACTGGCTGGCCTACTTCTAATCTGCTTCTGTTTTGGGATATGTTTACTTAGAAACCTTATACATATTTGGACAGAGACTTTGTGGTCATTTTTTATTTTATTTTCTGCACTTGAAGATCAGTAGAAGAAGTGCCTGTTCTATTAGACAGTGCTATCCTTTACTATGAAAAGTTGATGGTGCAGCTGAAAGGTGCATGTTTAATATAATTAACCTTAATATACTGTACTTTGGGTGTGCTTACTCTTGAGTGACTATTCTTATTCCTAACAAGGAAGAGTGGGGCTGCATAAACCCTCTATATTTAAAGCACATCACTCCCCACCAAGAATCCTGTGAACTTTAGTTTACCCTTCACAGAACTATAATTTCCAACACTATTAGCAAACTATATTTTCTGGGATTCTTTGAGGGATGCCATGTGCTTTAAATGTGTTTTAAATGTATGTTGTTTATGCAACTTGGTAGTCCAAAGGTGATATGGTCTTTATTCCTTTCTTTTGGGTCCTATATGAGTCAGATACCAAGGAAATTTGAACACATCAACAAAATACTACAGTGATGATAAATCTGGGTTTATATTTGTCTAGATCTCAAATTGTTAATAGTTTTATTGCAGGTTAATGATTTCATAATAAGATAGTATTGCTTTATTTATTCTAAATTATAATTTGTTATAAGGATCATTTTTATATCAAAATTTATTTATATATACTGTATATTCTGGTGACATGATACTTACATAAATGATATATAATATAATAGTATACTGCTATCATATATATTTTTATTTTCATAACTCATTTGTTATGATTCTTCACTCATTCCAGTTTTTCTTTCCTGATCTTTTGAGAATGCTTATATTTTTAATCTGAAAAGACTAGTTGATTTTTAGGAAACATTTCAGCATGCTTTGCATTAAATTGAACTAGCCTATGGAGCTTCCTGATCTGTTTCCTGCTTCCCTTCACCTCTCGGTCAAAAACTGCATCATTTCATAGCGAGAAGCATACATTAAAGTGCACAATAATAATAATAATAGTAATAATAATAAATGTTAATCAAAAACTGCATGTGTCTTTCTGATTGTGCCAGTGTTCTGGTATTCAATTATGCAATTTTCATTGGCATATTAATCATCTTTTCAACAAACAAGCCGGCGTTAATTAAAGCAAACCATGGATAAAGACATGTTGCCGGATCATCATTCCGTTTATCACAGCTCACAGGCTGGCCGTTAAGTAAATTCTGGACTGTGAGATGAATTTCAATGTTGGTCTCATCTTTTTTGGTTGGAGTTTGAATTCAACTCATCTAACAACAACAACAACGAACTTCAGGCTTCAGAAGAGAGAGATGAATTTATTTGTAATTAATGGCAGAAGAAGAAAGACAAATAGTTGTATGCCTCTAATGAGAAGTAAGGTGTTGGAACCCAATTGTTTCTGAATATTTTTTTCTCCTCCGTGTCCTCAAATATAACATGGCCGCAAAATAGAATGAACACCCATCTTTTTTTTTGTTATTTTGCTTGCTATATTTCCGCATTCTAACTGCACATATCCACACACATTTACTCTTACCAACCTCTGACCACTGTAAAGTTGAAAGATGTCCAATTTTACATCCAAGTCCCTGTGGCATTGTTCCTGCTCTCCGGTTGCCTTGCTCTATGAATCAAGCCATCACATAATGAGCTTCCCTTCCCAATGAGGGCTGCCACCACTAATGAAGAGTGGTGTTTCCAAATGGTACAATTAGTTTCTGTGGTTTGGGCTTTCTACAGAGATGCAGCAATGTCTGATGCTGATTTAGAATGGTCTTAGTGGCCATTTGAGGCAAAGGCTTTTTCATGAGAGTGAAGTTGAAGGGTATAGTTGTGTCGGTGGGAGAACTCCTGCCTCCGTGACTGAAAATATGAATCGGCTGTCATGCAGGGACAATGTGGAAAGTAATTTAAAGATACAACCCTCTCTCTCCTATGTGACACCTGTCTATTCTCCAATATCCCTTTTGGATGTTGAATGGTATGAAATTTTAAAGCTTCATTGGTAGAACTTGGGAATTTAAAAAGGCCTATTTTAGCTCCCTGAATCTTAGCACTCATGAGAGATAAGCCAGAACACAGGAAACTTGGATATATATATTTTTAAGAATAGCAGTGAGAAATGTTAACGTATGCCATCATGAAACATAAGCACACAGTTTCAGTCCATATTCATATGCTTATATTTAGCTGAATTTATCAAAAAGCAAGTAAAAGAGTTCCAGCCTTTTCTTCTCATCATCCCCATCAGCTGATCTCCTGCATCAAAAGCTCAGTGCATTGTCTTTATAATAAATCATGCCAGACCAACCTAGTCTCCTTCTTTGATAAGGTGTAACCAAATGCACAAGTAGAAAATAGAGGCTAACAGGGTAGGCAGTAGAATAGGCAAGAAGAATTTAGAGATAACAAAATGCATAACAGACTGAACATGAATCACTAATGTGATTCTGTGACTTATAAGACCAGTGCATTTAAATTGTCTTAACCAAAGCATTGTTTCAAAGTCCTGGAAAGCACTAGTATTGCTTTACACAGTACTGATCACAACCTTATTTCGGACCTATTCTTACATCATTGGAGTAGTAAGGTTTCAATGACTGGATCCAACATTGCTCCAGTAATATTACTAAAATAATTATAAGAGACAGTTGCCAGCTTATAGCCAGTGATGAGTGAGTTGTCCCCACTTTGCCTCACAATTAGCTCTATTTCCCCCAGAGCCTCACCTCCAGATTTCTAAGACAGTGGTTTGGGCAAGCTTGGTTAAGCTCCCTGTAAGGTACCCCATTTCCCAGAACTTAACATTGTGAAGGGAAGGACTTGTTGAGGAGCATTTGCAGCAGTAGATAGTAGCAGTAGTAATTTGCAGTTAGTATTCATTGGTTCTAGGTATCTGGCAAATTGAATTCCCAGTGGCTTGATTCTTTGCACCAAGAGGCAATGGGCAAGATCTAATGTAACATTGTTGTAGAGTATGAGCATCTTTGTTTTCTTTTGGCAGCCAGTGATCACAGTCTGTTGATGGACCAACTGGCAGCCCTTTTGGAGCACTGAGGTAACTCTCAGCCAAGAAGAGGAGTGTTGTCAGAGCAGGAAGCTATAAATGGTACTAGCCAAGAGTACCTGTTCCTCCATGTCTCTCCTCCCCCACAGGACATTGATCCTAGGATCCCAGAGTTAATTGAGGATAAAAGGAAAGTGGAAGGATCCTCTTTGGGGAAACTAGAGGGATCCAAGGCAGCCTTTCCGTAGAGCACTCATAAATCCCAGCCTCCCAATTTCATTTCTCCCGTTCCTTTTCCCCAGGCAGCAGAACTGGCTGCAACCATATGCAAGTGCTCCAAATCATTATTCCTTGCCCTCTGAGGCTAAAAACTCTTCTAGCAGATGCAGTGACAGAGTTCGTCAGTTTTCCAGACATTCTATCTGACTGATTACTGGTACTTGCCTAGGAATCCCTGAAAATGAATGTATAGAGCAGTGGTTCCCAATTATCTAATTACTGAGGAACCGCTGTTTTTCAAAACACAAGCCACGGACCCCGTACTTTTAAAAAATTTGATAACTCAATGGCAGTTACCTCTGCAAAGCAATTTTTTGAACAAAATGCGGGGTATCCCCTAATAAGCAAAAGATCTTAGGTATACTTTAAAAAAAAAAAAAAGACTAGGGCAGAGTGATACCTGGTTTTCAACAATGTGATTTGTCAGCAGCTAAACATTGCGATATTTTGATAATATCACAGTGTCTGAAATTGGAAATGTGTGCAGATGATGGAAGGAGGAGTCATAGAATCATAGAGTTGGAAGAGACCACAAGGGCCATTGAGTCCAACCCCCTGCCAAGCAGGAAACACCATCAGAGCACTCCTGACATATGGTTGTCAAGCCTCTGCTTAAAGACCTCCAAAGAAGGAGACTCCACCACACTCCTTGGCAGCAAATTCCACTGTCGAACAGCTCTTACTGTCAGGAAGTTCTTCCTAATGTTTAGGTGGAATCTTCTTTCTTGTAGTTTGGTCACAGAGATCGGACAGGTAGAATGCATGCAGATTGGGTGTGGGGATGAGTGAAGGAGGAACTGCAGAGATTGGATGGGTGGGGAGAAGAGAAGAAGCAGAGTCATCTCCATCGTTTGAGGGGATGGGGGATGGGCATCAAGCTGCCGTCAATGGGGCAGCCAGCGGTGGCAGGCGGCAAAGATGCACATCCACTGTGGCTGCTGCTGCTTTCCTGCTGACTGAGAAAAGCTGTTCTGCCTCAGTGCCAGGGGAAGGTAGCGCCATGGTGCCTTGAAGTGAGGCTGCCCAGTTTTCCGTCGGTGTGAGGGACGGCAGCTCGGATCAGCAGCGTTACCGCCTGAGATCATCGTGTGATATCTGCAGTGCCTTCAAATTGGCTGCCCTGTTCTCCCTCATGTGAAGAGCGATATATTGCCGGGTTAAAATCGTTATCGCGGTGTGATTTCAAAACCGATTTTTGCCAATATATTGAAAAATTGCACAGCACTAAAACAGACCATAAAATGTGTGATATTACTATGCAAAAATTACAAAAAAAAATGTTGGGATGAGACAAGGGATTGGGCCACAGCCCCACTGGGTATGTTTCGCAGACCCTCGGGTGTTCCCAGACCCCTATTTAGGAACCACTGGTATAGAGTTTAGAGTCCCTTTCTGCTTCCTTGTGGCCTTCTACAGCCAACCTCCTTTTACCTGGGCAGTTTGCTTAAGCACAGGTAACCAGCAGCGCTTCCCAGATAAACAAAAGATGAATTGAGGGAAGTGCTAGCAGTTTTCCAGTTGATTCTTTACATGCTTTCAGCCAGGATCATGTATGCAAAAGAAGACTTCGCTGCATTACTGGTAAGCTTATCCAAGATCCTGGGAAGTTGTTCCTTTTCATGACACTAAGCTTTTTGGGGAAGCCCTGGATGCTATTCTGGGAAAATGAAGGACTAGAAAAAGTAGACTGAAGAAAGAAGATAATCTGTTTACTAGGAACTGTCTCTTCAAAGCTCCCATATGGGGTTTTAAGATCCCGAAAGCTGCATGAGAACCCTCCCACCCTGCTGAAAGAACTCAGGCTTCAGATAATGAATTATCTTTGCCTGCAGGAACTATAAAAGGGAAATATCGTTTTATATATCTGATGCTCAAACTGCTTCACTATTCCATACAAAATCAACACTTGGCAGGCCAAGGTGTTCTTTTCACAGGATAGGATACAAAAGACCCAGGATCTAGTAAGAACAGCTCTTGCAGCATAACTGCTTAAGTCTGATGGCTCTTCTGGGCATGTTTTGTAATATCACCTGGGCAAGACTCCTTCAGGATCCCCGATGGGAAATTTATGCTCATTGCTTCCATGATTCATTCATTCTTTTTAAAAGTGAAAATAGGTCAGAAAATACAGTGCTATGGAGAGTCTTGCAGCTACAACAGGTAGAGCAAAAAAAAATTAGTGTAGAAAGTGTGGGGCCCTAACCACAGTGTAAACAACTCGGGTAAGACACACATACCTTTCAAAACATTGGACTTTGCTTGCTCCACAGAAAGCAGCTGAAGCTTCCCCACTTTTGTAGTGGGCAAACTGGTCTCCTGAAATCAGGAGGGGAAATTCGGCTCACTGCCACTGTACACTATAGTTTTGCTATATTTGCTTCCATCTGATGGAGTTTTTGGGAGATGAGTTCTCCAAAACATAGTTCCCAATTTTAAACATTGTCACCTGCAGCATTGTGTGTGTGTGTGTGTGCACGCGCACACACACACACACATACACACACAAAACATCACTGTCTCAGTGCTTGGTGCCTTCCATCCTAGGCTACTGTTTGAAGGTACAATGAGTCTTAAAATATAGATATCTAAAATGTTTTCTGATCATATCCTGATGAAGGTCACAAACCTAAACATCATCCCTGAAGGAGATGATCTACTTGGATCATTCAACCTTAATATGTTTCATTATTTGAAACTTCCTCTATATTTCACCGTTCTAGTCCTTAAAAAAAATAATTGAAGCTACTGATGAATCTAGACCTATAGCTTCCCAAAGGGTCTTTTGTTTCTCGTTTGTGAAAATGAATAGCAATTAATCAACCATTATAATTAATAAGATAAGAGTGCATATAGTTGTCACATTATATAACAATATCCTTTCCTATATCAGAGACATTTCCACAAATCTGATATGTACCTACGGGGCAAGGAAAATGTCAAGTTTGGAAATGCCAGCCTCTAGAAATACCAAGATGATGTACATGAATGTTTTGTTGTACAGCACAGAGTGCATTACTGGTTAGAAGAGAGCGGGGGGTGGTAGGAGAGAGAGATCTATTGTGTCTCTGATTTCAAGCAGCTATAGTGTGGTATTAGGGCATTGCTCCAAAAAACAAAAACAAAAAAATCCTCCAATGCTAATAATGATACAACTCAATGAATGTTTGTTTATTTTTACGTGATTTTAGACTACAATGATAGAAGATAGAAACATAAGATACGTGTAAGTACTGATTATTTTCTGCTCTGTGTTTGGTATAGCTGTTTGCACTTATCCAAAATGACTGTAAAGTACTTTGATTGAATTATTGATCATATGATCAGGGCTGTTTGCATTACACACATTTGCAGTCATCTCACCGTGCTGGCATAAGAGTTCCGCTATTAAAAGTAACCAAAACAAAACAAAATTACACAAAGAATCAGGAACAAATAACTGAGATGAAATCTGCTACACATTTTCAGTCTTATCCTAGAACGTGCCCATAAGAAGGCAACAATTATTTGTTTATAATTAATTTACTCATTTCCAACCCTGTCCTTCATCATACAGCAATCCTGAGTGAGTTACATCTTCAAAATAAAGCCTCCTTTAAGTAACATTCAAATTGAACTAATATCTTCAATATACCATACTCAATCTACAGTACTTCTAAAAAAAAAATACAGCTGGTCTTGCCACCTGCTCCCTACCAAATGCCCAAATGAAGATATATATGTATATACACGTATTTACATTGTGCCTAATGGTAAACAAACACAGTGTCAGCAGTATCTTGGGGAGGGAGGACAGTCCACAGATGGGGTGTCACCACCGAGAAGACTATACTGGGCTACCAATTAACGTACATCATCTGAGTATAGAAGAAGGGCCTCCCAGAAGATCTTAAAAGGATAAGCATGATAGTGCAGAAATAGGTTTTCCTTCAGATCCCTGGGACTTAAGCCGTTTAGTACTTTATACATCAGTGCTAACACATTGAATTATCCTCTTTAAAATTGGTGGCAAATGGTTCCAGTTGGCTGACTATCCAAACAGGTTGCCTACTTAATTCTCAGACCTGCAGGCCACCAACCTAGTACCTCTGTCCTGTTGGGATTTAGCTTTAGTTTATTGGTCCTCGTTCAGGCCCTTACTGCTTCCAGAAAACAGACAAGCACCTGCACAGAAACTGCATGGAACTACATATAGAAGCTAAAGTTAATGAGGGACCTGGAAACTTGAGTCCTACGAGGAAAGGTTAAATGAGTTGTCTATGTTTAGCCTTGGAACAGATGATTCAGAAACGATAGTCATCTTCAAATATTTGAGGAGCTGATATATAGATGATGAACCAGATTTATTTTCTGTTGCTCCAGAATTATGCTAAGCATTCAGGAGAATTTCCTGGTGGCACAAGCAGTTGCCTTGGAAAGTGGTAGTCTGTCCTTCATTAAGAAATCCTTAGGTGGAGGCTGGATGGCCACTTACCAGACATGCTGTCACAGTGAGTTTCCTGTGCTGGTATCAGGGTTGGACTTGGAAGTCATTTCCAACTCTGTGGGCAAGATCCAACTAAGTTGTTGCACAAATGGTATGAGGCCCACTTGTGCAACTGGACCTTCTTCCTCCCTGCATCCTCCATGCCCCCTAAATCTGCTCTGGAGGGTTGGGGAAAACCCAGAATAGAGAGGGAGGAAACGAGGGAATCCTTGTTACACAAGCAGACCTCATTCTACTTGTGCATACCCAACTTGATGTCACATTGAATTCTACCCTATGTCTCTGTGGTCCTTGAAATTACCTCTGAGAAATTGTTCCTTCATTGTGAAAAAGTGTATCCCTCATTTCTCTTCTTAGTCTTAAAAAGAAGTTAAAGAGAGTTAGCTTTGTTAAGATGATAAACAGATCAACCCTCAGTAGAAAAAACTACTAGGGAGGAATGTGTTTTTACATCTTGGAATAATTTCTGTTCAGTATCTCTTCAAACATCATTGTGAATTATGCTGTAAAGTTGTGGGCAATTTGTGTCATACCTAAGTTCTTCTGCCATCAAAATACCTCTTGCATTGCTGACTTCTGTGCCCTAATAGCTGGTATTATCAAATAAGTAATGTGCAGTCTTGAAACTAGATTTTGGAAGGCCCTTGGACAAGACAGCCTTCCCTTAGTAGATTTACCTCCTTGCTACTGTCAACACAGCCTATCTGTTTACCCTCTGTCGCTCTGGATCTAGCATGATTCCCTTTCTGCTGAGGTTTGGACCTCAGAAGGTGGTGGACTCCCCTTCCTTGGAGGTTTTTGAGTGGAGGTTGTGTGGCCACCTTCCAGTGTTGCTTTAGCTGAGATACCTGCATTGCAGGGGGTTGGACCAGATGGCCTTTGGGGTCCCTCCCAGATCTTCTGTGATTTTGTAGCTATGATTCCTGCATTGGAGGGTGTTGGACTAGATTACCCATGAGGTTTAATCCAGCTCTCCAATTCTATAGTTCCATGAGACTGGAAGGTGGCAGACTCTCCTTCCTTGAATGCTTTGAAGCAGAGGTTGGGTAGCCACCTGCCAGAGCTGCTTTAGCTGAGATTCCTGGATTGTAGGAGGTTGGAAATAATAATTTATCTCCATTCATTGTCTCCCATTTGTTCTAAATCGGTAAGACTCAGCTTTTAGGGAAAAGGTTGCAACCACACAATCATTTTATTTGATACTTTTCTCTTGCTTTGGCTTTGTAATACCTCTTTTGAGATGAGATCAACACACAGCATTCTAAATGCAGGTGTGCTTTGGATTTATAAAATGGCAGTACAATAATTAGAAAAAAAACATTCAGTCTTTTGGTAATAATTCCTTACATTTTCCTTTCAAACATGTTTATAATTCAGCTTGTGTTTTTGATGGCTTCTTTATGAAGCACTGTGCTTAAGCTGAGAGAATGTCCCAGTCCACAATGTCCTACTTATATAGGGTTATAAACTAACTGTATCCTGTCAAGATTATTGCCATTTATTGCACTTTTAAAAGGTGTAGGTGAATGGTAGTTTCTTTTCTTGATGAGCAGTAATTGGGTGTTCCAGATAGAATTATCTGTTTCTTGCTTTATTTTTTAAAGAGCAAAGTCATAGTATTGAGCTTATGGATTTTAAAGAGTGCAAGTTATGTAGGCTTCAATTTATTAAAATGTAACATACACTTAACACGTATATTTAATGAGAAACCATGCAAAATGTGGAGGAGAGATAATAAGCTTGCATGCATATTAACAAATAAGGAACTGGGAAATGAGCATCAAATTTTTAATGTTGTGAAATTTTGCAACAGCCCACTGATATAAAACGTATAAAGCAATAAAAAATCACCCATGCATGTCATGTCATCTGTGGCTTTTTTGGTATGATGCAGCTGAGCAGTGAGTATTTTCTAAAAGGATGATAGTTGAAATATTAACTTATATTTTATCTAACATAAAGCAAATGCTCTTCCTAGTTAAAAATAACCTCCCACTTAACACACATGAATGTGTGTGAGTTTGTTGGGTAAATTAAGGTTTCCTCTGTCTGGAAGCAATTTGTGCTCTGATAGTAATGCTTCTGTGGTTTCAATAAATAAATAAAAAGCTTTATACTAGGTATTTTCATCTGAGAACTTTATAGTTGATACAGTTACTACAAAAATGTAGAACAGTATTTTCTAAATGGACTGCCTTTCAACGTTTAACATTTTAAAGTAAAGTAAAGTAACAGGCAGTGGGTTTGTTTATTTAATAAATAAGTTTGGTTTCTTATGAACTCTAGATGGTACTTCTTTAAGAGAAGTACATTATTACCCACTTTTTGTGTCACTGTGGTGTAGAATAAGTGTTGGACACAGGTGATCTGGGTTCAAATCGCTGCTCAGTTGTGAAGCGTATTGGATGACTTTGGACCAGTCGCTATTTCTGAGCCTAAAGTACTTTTCAAGGTTTCGTGATGGGGAAAGGGAATAATGGAGGCTTTCTTGCATATTAAATTCGTTACACACTTCTGAACAGTATTATCATACAATTTCATTTCCTTGCATTCATTTCAGTCCATGTTGCTTTTAAAGGCACAGTCATGCAATACAAAAATAATTTCACCCTTGACTCAAATAGCATTCTCCAGGGTAGAATATAACAACTTTGTATGGAGGTGATAGAAACAAATGCCACAGAGTCCAAATTAAACTGGGGGAGACATTTTATTGAGTATAGCAACACACATTGGAATTTCGCCAGGACACAGGACTAATGCTTATTTTCACAAGAAGCATCAGCAGATCCAAGATAGTTTTACATCTTAATTTATTTTTAAAGGACCTAAGCCCAGCACATTCAGCTACATGCCTTAGTGGAGCATTATTAACTCCTTGCTGGCACACACAGGAAGAGACACCTGCTGAACCATGCTGTCCCCACATGATAGCAAGCTTAGGCCCAGTCGTCTTGAGGAATACTGTCGCATGAGAGGTGTGCCTGACCATCTGCAGAGAATGAATCGTTTTCATTGTTCAAGCACAGCACGACATGAATACACATTTGCAAGGTTCTGTCCCTCCTTGCCAGCTGTGCTTTATGTTTCTGAGCGTGGTGTGGCAAGGGGGAGGGCTTGGTTGTGGATATTTCCAAGGGGGAAATAAACAGTGAGCTAGCCAGCGCCTTCCAGTAAAAGCCTACTTCCCAATGAAGAGGCTTCTTCAGTTTGTAGCAGCAGAATCACAGCAGATAGAAGCACATCAGTTGTAAAGCATTGTCTGTGTAGGTCTCTGTTAGGAACTATTCGTTCTTGCAGAAAACGATCTGTTTATATCCATGAAATCCCATCTCAATGACACAAACAGGCCTTTTAAAAAAAAAAATTGCTCCAGCTACAATACCAGTTTAACCAGTCGGTTGGCTCTGGCAGCGATTCCAGTTGGGAAGTTGTCTTTGTACCTCTCCAGCAGCAAAATCTTGACAGATAAGCAAAGAGGCTCGTCTGCTTGCTAGCACCACACCACCACCCCCTCTCTACTCCAGTTTAATCAGTGCTTGGCCAGTTCATAAATCAGAGTAGCGTCTGTTTTTATTTTGTTTTTATCAAAATTTATTTCTATCATTGCAACAGTTAATACTTTAATAAGGGAACTTAACTGGGAACATTAGGAAGTTAGTTAGAGACATTCTGCAGGCGCTTTTTCCCTTGTCAGTGACAAGGTAAGGTAATCCTATACACAGGCTGCTATTGTGAGATGAGAAACTGGCCTCCTTCACTGCCAGAGACCAGATGCACCTCTCTCTATCCTAATCTGTAAACGACTTAAAGGAGTCTTATCTCGGGGCTCTTCTGCTTCATTTCATGCTTGATTTACTTTAATTTGTCTGATAGGGCACAAGGATTTGGAGACGGCCCATCTTTCTGCAGAAAACGTTCAGATTTTTTTCCCCACTTGGCATTGTTGTCTTGGGGATTTTTTTTTTTAACTTTTTTAAAAAATATGGAAGAAATCTTGCTCCAGTGCAGCAAGCTGCTTGAGTGTGTTTAGATTTAAGCTACCCCAGCAGAAAAGAGTTTGTGAAGTGGTATGATTGTGTGATGTGGGCCACATTTACATTGAAATCACATTTTACGATATATCAGGACTCCTGAAGGGAAAGGTGCAGTGGAGCGCTTGTGCCCACAAGATACTTTGAAAAGCACTATATATAGTAGCAACAATTGATACGAGATTTTACAGGAGTCTTTATAAATATGTAAATGGGTGTTATCTGATTGGACTCTTTGGCTACACATCTGTACCTCAAAGGAAGTGGAGCTGTGAGAACTACTAGAAAACAGTAGTTTGCATTCTAAAGGCGTCTGAGAAATAGAAATGTCTCACAGGTTGACAGCAGGTCGGGTGGGGGGTGGTTTGCATACTTTGGAGGTAGGTTTCTTTGATGTGAAAGCGATCTCTTACTCCGAACAGAGCAGGTAGAAATTACCATTAACAATTTTCACTTATTTTCTTTTCTTCTTTTTCTAATTTTTCAGCATGCTGTAGATCAGCAGCCATTGACCTTTGTAATTCCCTGTTATTTCTTTAAATTGCCTGTACAATGTGGTACCTGTGGGGAGGGGAGGGGGGCAGTTACCTTTAGTATTTTTTAACTTTTTTAAAGTGCTTTCACTGAGCCAAGGGACAGAAAATAAAGTCTTTGGTACATTGATCCCTTGATTGGTTATTTCCTAAATGAAAATGGAGATACTATTAAAGCACTAATAATGTTACATCTTAATAGTTGAGGAGTCAATAAATGGCTCCCATGTGCTTCATTAAAGTTCTTAATGAAGCCATTTTTGATAGCTGAACTTTACATTATCAGCTGCTTTATCTAGAGACTTTTAGGAGGAAGTAAGGCTGTAATGTGGTCTTAAGATGGTTTTTCTTTTTCACTCTGCTAACTGCGTTAGTTATTACCAAATTTATGTATTACAGTATTGTAATAAGCAATAGAGGCTTTTTACAGAGGCTATCACACGTAAGGACAGGAAATTATAAGTGTGTATATGGATTTATACATTTATAACATTAAACAGGGAGAAGAGAATGGGAAGAGAGAAACATTTGATGTACTTCCAACCCAACCCTGTGCTTCCATATATGTGTGTCTATTGGGATATGGTAGCAGCTATGCCTGACCTACGTCATGACAGTGTTTTAGGATGGGTAGATAATATATCTACTTTGAGTGTTTAAAGCTACAGTCGTGTTGTTGTTTTTTAAAAAAGGTCTTTTCTCAACTATGTTTCCCTAGAGTTGGCAAGATATTCCAAACCTCCTTCTTGTGCATCCCAATAATTTAACTCTTCCAGTCATACCTGGTTTCCCTTTTAGCATTCATTCTGGGCTAATCTAATGCAAATTCGTTGTTCCTTTCTCTCCTGAGAGGAAAAACAGTAAGGAGACACAGGAAGACAATAGATGCTGAATATCTTTCTTTCTCTCTCTGCACCATACTGCAATACATGCGAAGGCTTATTTTGATATACCGGTATATTGATGGGGATGAGACATGTTTCTGTTCACTTCAGTTCATGTCTCCAACACTAATGAATGTTAGAGTGCCACTGCAAACTAACTCCCTGGGTTCAATGCCAGGGCTATAGCTTAGTGGTAGAGAATATTATTTGGAAGAGGAATAGTCAATGTGGTGCCCTCCAGATGTTGTTGGACTAAACTCCCATCATGACTGGCCAAGTAGAGGGCACCATGTTGGCTACCCCACCTTAGGTTAAGTCTGTGGCAAATCCAATTAAAGGGGTCAGGTAATAGGTGAAAAGAAACACATCTACTTTATTGCTGCCGCAAACCTGAGCTAAACGAACCAAAACTCTGACTCAAAGCAAAGTAGCCTTCATACAAAGTACTATATCAGTTTAAAAGCTGGTGACTGAGACCAGTTGGGTTATTTTATTGTTAATAGTGTTCATCCTGTGTTAGACAGGTTTGCATTACTCCTGAAAGAATGAGTTCATAGTCATGGAGCACTCCTTAGCCTCTCTTTGTCAGTGGAGTTGCAGGTTGCCTCTGTGGCACAGAGCTTTGGCTGCTGCGCCAGCTGTCACCTTTCCTAACAAGAGATAGCCTGGACTGTAAGGCCTTTCATGAAGGGTTGCCTTCGAAGATTGTTTGGAAACTGCATTTAGTCCAAAATTTAGCTGTGAGGCTCTTAATTACTCCTGTTCTTTGCCAACTACAGTGGTTCCCTGGTCATTTCCATGTGCAATTTAAACTAGCTTTGACACCTTGATGCTATCTGGAGAACTACATTTCTCATCTGCCTGTTCACTAAGACCATCAATGAAGGTCTTTCTTCTGGTGTCCATGACATCTGAGGTGTAATGGGTGGCTATAGAAGAAAGAGCCTATTCAGTGGTGGTATCCCAACTGTGGAACGAACCACTTGAAATCCTGCATGTGCTGGCTCCAGCCAGTGGCCTGCCATGCAAATGAATCAGGGTCTCCATCTATCTGTCAGCTTTTAGCATGACATCATAACAGAGTTGCCAACTTGAATAAAAGGGGGGGACGGGACATGTAAGCCCCATCCTGCATAATCGATCATATGACGCGGCATATATACATCATTTGATTGACAATTCCCTTCAACTTTGGAGGGGTTTGGTCCCCTCAATTTGGGGGGGGGGGGAGCTGGAGGGACCTTGGCCCCTAGGAGTTGGCTCCTATGCATCATAAACATTAATCTAGCAACCCAAATCATGTGCCTTCTGGTGAATTTGCATAACTGGCTAGCCACGTCCTTGGAGCTGGCATATGGAGTAAGTCTCTTATACATTCTATATCCTGAAGAAGTCATGTGAATAAGCTCACATAACACTGCAAATCTAGTTCGAAACCAAACTCTAATTAGTTGCTCCTCTGTCACCCAGTTTATTCATCTGGTCAGTTCATCAGTGCCTGATAAGACCTTCTCTCTTCCACTTGTTCAATGGAGCAGCAATATTTCCAGCAGATTATGTCAAAACTCTGGTTGACTGAAGCCAGTAGGTAGCTTTTTGGAAACTATGCGCATTAACACCCAGCTGCAAGCTTGTCCTTGGCCTACATTATTAGGATAACACATTCAGACATTGCAGTGTCACAAGTAAGACCTGCAGCAAAATGTAGCAGTTTGAACTGCTCCTGTTCAGTGTTCCAGTCAGCCATGCCCTCCTCCTGAATATTACATTCCATTCTCCCTCCTATCAGTTTTTCTGCAACAGTCAGTCAGCATTCTGTGCTCATTGAACATGCTCAGTTGCCCATTCGGCAGTTTTGTGGATCATGCTTGCCATTAAGGAGAAACTTGAGGTTCTCAGGATAGATTTGCTTGTTGATGGATGGTGCCATTTTGGCTACTTGTGGCACTGTAATATCTGAAGGCAGTGGAACTCACAGCCTGAATGTTCAAAATATGTATGACACAATTGAGTACTAGTTAATTTTATGTCAATAAAATGGCCAGGAAAATGTTACTAATTTTACTTTGTGACATATTGTTGTATATCCATCATTGTGAATATACATTTGATGGGGACTTTTTACCAAACCACAGTTGTCTCCCAGTGCTCAGCTAAACCACGGAAAATGTATGTCATATTATTGATTGTTCTTTCTTCATTTAAATGGCACTATATATTAGTTACCAAAAGAAAAATCAGTTTATATTAGACAGCATCTTAAGGGCTTAGGCTTTGATCTAAAGCTACGCATAAGGTGTTCCCATATGTGTGTTCCTTTCCATTTACTTAAATGTCAAAGAGAGCTCTAACATGCTTAGCTGGGATGCTTACAAGAAACCACCTCTGCACTGAAGCAGATGGGCAAACCCTGTATGTCTGAACAGTGCCATGTGCTCTTAGAATTCCTTTGGATTTGCTTCTTTGTAGTGAAATGCTGGTTAAGCTGATGAATATACTTCATTTAACTGCAAAGTGTGCTAGATAAGTCCTTTAACGGGTCACCATTTAAGTGTTCATTTTATAGTAAGGAGTTTTTATGCGGCATTCAGCATCAACAAAAATCAATTAGATTTAGATGGCTAATAACAGCCTTACTCAAATGAGAATAATATTCCATTGAAGATGGCTTTTTGAGGCTCTTCCTGAATCCCAGCTTCTGTCTTTTCTTATATTTATGGTTTCACTAAAATGTTCAGGTAGAGAAATACCTGCACTCATAAATCATTGCAGATAATAGTGGTTCAGACACACACTGTCCAAGTTGATAATGGGTATCTGATCCAAAAAGGATGTCTTCCCCCCAACCCTTAAAGTTCTTTAGGCGGTGGTGGAGCAGTTAAACAAACCTTATGAAGCTTTTTTGTTTCCAATCTTATATTCACTATCAGTTTGATTAGTTGGTGCCCTTAGTGCAGAAGTGGGCAGCAGAGCAAACTACAAAGAAGCTGTTTTTCTAACTACCCAGATTACTTTCAACGAGTTTGATGGGTTTAGCTTTTGCCTATAATACTTTCTTCCTGCTTTTTGCAAAGTAAATGCTATAAAGATCCCATAAGCTTATGAAATAATAGTGGAATTAAAGCAATAGAGGAGTGAATTTTTGTTAAATGGGCACTGGTGGAGCTTGGATGAAGAAATAGTTGCCATCCTAAGTATACATATATATTTTCCTTGATTTTATATAATGCTGGCTACTTTTTAATGCCTGTTACTTATTAGCTATGGGTATAATGTGAAACCCTCTTGATCTATAGAAGCATTGGTGTATCTGACTGTCTAACATGAACTTCGTGTAACAGAAGCTGAATAGTATTTTTATCACACACCCCTTCCCAGTTTTTAGTTTTTGCTTTGTCCTCTATAACGGATTATATGTCCTCTAGGCAAGGTCTCTTGGATGTGACTCCCATCATATGCTTAGGACTGGGAACATAAACTTACACTGATCCAGCATCATCCAATAATTCACCTATCTTGCGTGAATTCTCAGGAGCGAGCTAAGCTGATTTTACATTGTTGAGCAGCACAAACTCAGGCCAGAATCTGTCCCTTGTATATTCTTTCTTAATGCCTACCAAATCACATGGCATTTGATTTGCTAAAATTAGCTTTAACAACAGTAATGGTTTTTGATACAATGCTTACAAATACCGCTGATTTTGTCCTTTAAAGGCCCAAACGTCTATAGTTTTACACATCTCTCATGCATGAAAAATCGAAAGTGTGTGTGTTGATTTGCTGGAAATGAGTCATGCACTGATATAATGCCGTTCCCTTTGTATTCTTATAACCACATAACTAGTATGAGTGGAGATTAAAAAGTAGGTGGAGTTGCCCTTAAAAAAGGTGTTCAAAACCTCAGAAAGCGCTTTGAAAAATTATTGTAGTGAAAAGGGGAAAGTAGGAAAAAAACTGAAGAAAATACGTGCTTGCATCTAAAAATATACATGACAAAGGAAGATACTGCAGTATCCCATAAACATTTATTTTTATTTTTACATAAATTCTGAATTTGCAGGTAAAAGGGGGCCGCAGTTGCTTGTGCATAAAATGCTGTATTGAATTTTTAATATCTGCCTAAAACTCAGAAAGTGTGTTATATAATGGTGTCTCGCAGATTTATTTTGCTGTGTGGATTTTGAATGCCCAGTGAACATGTAAGGAAATAAACAATTTCAGAGTAAAGAATTGCATGAGTACAATTAAAGCATGACACTAGAGAAGTACAAGACTAAGACTGCAATCCTCCCGTTACCTGGGAACAAGTCCTATTGAACTCAGTAGGCTTATTTCTGAGTAGATGTATAAGACTGTAGTTCTTAGTCATGAGAACTTAGTCATGAGTCTGGGTCCACTCTTATAGCAGTGGACCCATGGCCCTCTGGGAGTTGTTGAACTCTTAACTCCAATCAGACTGAACCAGCATGGCCAAAGGTCAGGATGATAAGAGCTGAAGTCCAGCAACATCTGGAGGACCACTTCCTTTATAGGACTTACATTGAGAACTGTAAACCTTGAATTAGTCTGCATAAGATCACATCCCTCTCTCACTCATCATGGAGAGAAAGAAAAATTGAATTGAGTGGTGTCACATTTATTTGAATGTGGTCTCTCTCTTGCCACCACACTCATTCTTTCTGTGGAATCACTTGGGAGTTAGGCAGATACCAGTAAAGGTAGCGAGAAAGGAGCTTGAGGGCATTAAATCAATAGCAGATTGAGAATTTGCCGTATAATATATTGCTCTGACAAGGGTTGTCACCTCTTTACATCAGTACACTTCTTTTTTCCAACCTTATATTGGTCTCTGGCTGTTCGAACTACAACTCCCATTAGCCCTGATACTCACTGTGCTGGAGGCTTTTAGAAAATATAAATCCTGTCCCACTCTTTTTTTTTTAAAGCCAGTGATAGCATTAAGGGAAATATTGTAATTTTTATCTTTTGAAGCAATTGATTTATCTCTGTGTTTCTTGGGCAATATTTCTGCTGGTTATCAAACTGCCTCACCCACGGGTCATGGCAGCTCAAGCAAAAAGGGTGGCTGGGGAGGAAGTAAGTGGGATGCCATTCACATGTTTTCTGAGTAATCCATACTTTTTTTGGTAAACCTTTACACCCACATCTTGGCAGATATGTCACAGGTTTCTATAGGGTGGGGAAGAGGTTCACAGGATGATGGAGCATTAGGGAGAAGAAGAGGAAACGTGCTATATTCTGAATGTTTGGGACAGCTTCATTCTAGAGTTAGGAAACATGAATGGATGGGGAATAACTGCACCTCAGCTCATGTTTGTCTGATATGAAGATGATTAAGTATTTACCGGAAAACCATTTGGCAGACAACTCTATAAACCAATAGGCAACAGATTGACAACCTGTATCATAGATGAAACAATATTATGCTTCTTTTCCAGATGACATCCTGCTGCTCCCATATTTTCAGAGTCATCAATCTCCATAGTAGCTTGATAGCAATCTTTTCTTCTATGTGGGAGATGCAGCCGTAGAATAATATTAGCCACACTATCATTTTTAAAGAAAGTTTCTATCTTATCTTTGCAATTATGATCCAGAAGTGTGGCATCAGCAACTTCCCAAACGTAGCATGCAGTACTTACATGAGTTAATTGCACAGTTAGGAGATAATGCAGTAGCGTTAACACGATTTACTGTGTAATTACCATTGCTTCCAATGAAATTATTGTGTAGCCGTCAACCTAGTATCTTATGTTATTTTGTGATAACTATGAAGTGATTACTGTGATTACTATTTTTTGAGAGACTGTTGATCTTTGACCAAGGTTTACTGGGCAAACTTGATGAAAGCTGAAACATAAACTTAACCTCCCTCAAAGAAAACAATTTGTAAGCTAGATATTGCCAGTCATACCTTATGCCTCATGCTACAACTTTGCGCGGGAACTGCTCAACTCTGGCATTCTGTATGCAGGAATGGGCAGAAATAAGCCCACCAGTGCTTTCCCCATGTGTACTGCTTAAGAGATCCCACTGGTTCATCCAATTTATTTACTTAGTTTGATTCCTAGCCTGCTCTGTCACAAGGGATAAATTTTAAATGAGACCCATAAAATTAAATAAACATTATAAATAAGTATATAGCTTTCAAATGCAAATCAAGAGTGTTGCTGCTGAGTGTGATTCCTGGTCTTTGGTCCTAGGTTCTGATATTATTACAATTTAATGGGAATAGCAGGGGTGATGCCAATAGAAGGCCACAATTTCTGGTGTAGCACTGGCGGTGAAATCCTGAGTTTTTGTTCTCCTAGATGGGCTACCTTCCCAGACTGACTAGCCCCATCTGCCCCTGACTTCCGTCCACAGCACATGCAAAAATCACCTTCTTGACCATTGGACCCGCTGTTGGTCCTATCCACTCAATCCACTAGAGCCTGTCTTCACATGCAGGGCAGTTCCTAACTCATGAGGGTTTGAGACCCTTTGGCTACTCTCACCTGGCCAGTCAAAGTCATTCCTGGAGTGTGGCTGCTGTCACATGCTGACAGCTTCTAGGAGCCACAGGTGAGAGCTAAGTGCCGGGGACCAAAGATGGAAAACTACCGAAGAAGGAGCATGATGTGTGCTCCGCCAGAGGTATTTCAGTTCCACTAACACTCCATACATAGTACACCAGCCTAATACCATTTATTTGTTTCTGACAGAAAGAGCTGTTCAACAGGTGGTGGACTCTCTTTCCTTGCAGGTTTTTAAGCAGAGCTTGGATGGCCATCTGTCATATATGATTTGGCTGAGATTCTTGCATTCCACAGGGTTGGACTAGATGGGCTTGGGGTGCCCTCCAACTCTACAATCCGATGATGTTATGATTCTGTAATCTCTTAAAATATTTTTCCTTGCCTCACAAATATTTGAACAACGCTTCCTCATATCATATGTACTCAGCTTCTGTAAAAATTTATTCAGCTTCTGTAAAAATTGATTTGACTAGTTGACCAATTGCTCTGTGATTGATGTCAGCATTTTGCACTCCTTCCTTGGTACAAATGACAGGGAGCAAAGCCAGTGGGCTTATTCACACATACAGATGCACTGCCTAATTTTCTATATGCAAATGTGTTAAGGCTACAGGTTATTCTTGCCTTCACTCACTCAGAGGAAAGAATGGATAAACCAGAAGTAGCTGTAGAACTGGCTGCTGCAGGGATACTCCACAGCCTCCTCCTGCCACAGTAACACTGGTGAGATGTCCTTATATGTGAAATTGCCTCCTGCTGCATTCCTCATCCAGATCTCTCTAGTAACTAGGACAACATGCGCAGTGTGGGAGTGCAGCTGTATGAGTTTTTTCAGAGCAAGAGTGATAAAACCATCTTCTGAGGTGCCAGGGTATTTGATGGACCCTCCTTACTATAACAAGGCCATGAGGTGATCACAAGGCTTTCAAATTTTATTGTTGATTTATTTATAAAACCTACTAACCACTTCCCAGGCAAAATAGCTGGGTCAAACAATAAAATCATTCAGATACATACTGAAATCCCTCACACATTTACATAACCTTTTTATAAACAACCATCAATGAAAAATGCTAAAATAGAGTAGAACAAGTCAAGTGCAGAGTGCAGGAAACACAAAATTCAAGTGAAAGAAAGGAAAGGAAAAGAAAGGAAAGGAAAGGAAGAAAGATCACTTGGTGTTGAAAACTAGAAAGTGCTGGTGCTGATTTTTTCTGTGGGGAAAAGGAGTTTCAGAATTTGAGGAGGGGGGCTTCTTTGAGAATGTCTGGTGTTCCCAGTAAATGTGACACCCATCAGAGTACATCTCTACTTGGTCCTACTATTGTTTGTGATGTATTAGCATATAGGAAGTCAGAGAATGAGATCAGCTTACTTTTCTATATCTACTGATCATAATATATAATATTAAATGGATAAATACAACTCCCTGCACTTAGAACTCTCTGTTGGGCGTAGCTGTTGTGGGGGGTGAGGCTGTCATGATGAGCTTCTGTCCTTCAGAAGTAACCACTACACCACTGGGTACCCAGCAATTTCATTGCAGTGGCTGCAGTTCATTAATGCTATCATGCTGCACCCAACTTTTCAGTTTTAATTTTGTAATAATGTAGAATTGATACTGAGTTTTTCCTGTCTTTCAGAAATTTCGGTTGCTTGGGGAAACACGTAGAGCCTACTATCCTCATTAGACATTTTAGGATTATTTTAGCAATACGAACTTACAAAAGTCATATGTATATCAGTCTGCATATTTCTGATTGTATTTTGTATGAATGAAAACCCTGCACACCTCTGACAGTATCAGTAAAATAGAGGAAATGCAAGCAGGACAAATCAGACTACAGTCCAGGATATATCCAAAGGTATAAAGAAAACCTTTATTTCAGAAACTTTCTTTAGTTTTTCTCTCTTTTGAAGAGTATGCTAAGTAAGAAATGCTGTAAGTCAAGTACAGTGCCTTTCTTCAGCATTACAGGATTTTCTTTCCACCTCAGTTTTTGATTGTATCTGTGATCAAAGGGAAATATATACTGTTTGTATGCTTCCTCTTTACTTGAGAATGGAAGCTGTGGTGGAGAGATGAGGTTTGACCCAGAGGGTGTATGAGTGCCCTTGTGTGGTTGCCTGGAAACTTAGGCCCACACAAGTGTCAATTTTCTTTCATGGCTTTAAAGGAAGGCTGTGCCTCATAGAGAGCTTTATTCTTGGAGGTGGGGGGAAGGTCCTTATGTGTTTTAAAACAAGTGTCTCACCGGCAGATAATAGTGGAGTTGGGGGTTATAAATGATGTATTTTGCTCACTTCACCCTGATAATGGCACAAGGGGAAAAAAGTTCATTGCTCTCTTATCAAAATACTGTGACATTTCTCCTTCAACTGTAAAATTTCATATCACATTCCTCTGCTGCAACCGCAACCAAATTTTCTCGATTGTAAAGACTACGTAATCTCTCATCAAAAAGTGCATTTTCCTCACTTTCCTGCTTCTTGTAACTTAACCAGAAAGTTGCTGAAATCACTGCTTTTTGTTCTGCTATAGATGATTCATAGTTTATTTCTTTTATTACACTAACCACAAATAATGGGTATTATCCTTCAAAATGAATTTAGGAATTGTGACAGTAATCCTTTGGAAAGAATGTCAGTCAAAAGGGTTCTAGGGCAGATATGAGAAGGGGAAAAAAATACTAAGCTATGTTCATGGACCTGCTATTTGGCACAGTGTGTGATGATACATTTTTCACTAAAGCCTAATGTCTACCATAAGGCTTGAGAAAAATAAGTAATATTAATCAGGAGTTTGTGTAGGCTATATGTAAAGAATACTACAATCCATATAAGTTGAAGTTTGTGTTTACATAATGTACCTTCCATTACATCTATGCATTTTTGAACAAACTGTTTACAATGGTGATACAGGAGTCTTGTTGGTGGATAGTATTATTTAAACAGATACCTAAAAATACTAGTGCTTATATTTAGACATTGTAACTGGGAAATAACTTGAAACAGTCAACAGATTTTTAATATAGGACTTAGTGCATGGACCTCTGTGCATGACTTTAGAAATGATGTGGAATTGTATAATTGCCCTAGAGCATCTGAACCTCCTTGAATGTGCCTTCTAGCTTATTAGAAAAAGAGTGAGTTTGGATCTAGAAGACCCAAGTTCAGATACTATCTCTGCAATGGACTTCTGATGTCACCCTGGGAAACTTTTTAATATATTTTAGCCTTGATTAACCTTCTGTGAAATGAAAATGACAATGAACCTCACAAGATTGTTGTGAAGCTCATCTCTTTTTGTTAGCCACTTACTGTACATAGTGAAAGGTGCTATATAACTTGCAAGTAAAAATGGAACAGGTCCTTTTGAAAATGTGCACATGCTTTTAATAGCATGATGTCCTATAGCACTATATTAAGATTTTGAGATGCAGGGATCTGAGAAGCACTGGCACAAGAGCACTGATGTCAGGTTCAGCACTAACATCAATACTGGGGGGGAGGGTATTTTTTGTTACACATGCAATAGACTATCATTCACGATGCCACTCACTGGACTTGCACCTGACATTTTGGAACAATGTTTTCCTACAAGGAACCTGTGCTTGGATGGTGGGGGATGGGAATGTTGGATGGGGTGATTATTATTCCATGTTTCTTTGGCGGCTAACAGGTTGAGGTTGAATCCTGATAAGACAGAAATACTGTTTTGGGGGGACAGGGCGGGAGGGGTGTGGATCCTGAATGGGACAACTGTGCCCCTGAAGGACCAGATGCGCAGCCTGGGAGTCATTTTGGACTCACAGCTGTCCATGGAGGCGCAGGTCAATTCTGTGTCCAGGGCAGGCTGTCTACCAGCTCTATCTGTTACGCAGGCTGAGACCCTACCTGCCCGTGGACTGTCTCGCCAGAGTGGTGCATGCTCTGGTTATCTCCTGCGTAGACTACTGCAACGCGTTCTGCGTGGGGCTACCTTTGAAGGTGACCCAGAAACTACAACTAATCCAGAATGCAGCAGCTAGACTGGTGACTGGGAGTGGCTGCCAAGACCCCATAACACCAGCCCTGAAAGACCTATATTGACTCCCAGTATGTATCTGGGCACAATTCAAAGTGTTGGTGCTGACCTCTAAAGCACTAAACAGCCTCGGCCCAGTATACCTGAAGGAGTGTCTCCACCCCCATCGTTCAACCCAGACTCTGAGGTCCAGCTCTGAGGACCTTCTGGCGGTTCCCTCGCTGCGAGAAGTGAAGTTACAGGGAACCAGGCAGAGGGCCTTCTCAGTAGTAGCGCCTGCCCTGTGGAACACCCTCCCACCAGATGTCAAAGGAATAAACATGACATTTAGAAGACATCTGAAGGCAGCCCTGTTTAGGGAAGTTTTTTTTAATGACTGATGTTTTAATGTATTTTTAATCTCCTGTTAGAAAGCGCCCAGAGTGGCTGAGGAAACCAGATGGGTGGGGTATAAGTAAATAATAATAATAATAATTTAAAAAAATGAATAGAAAGTTTAAAAAAACAACCATTGGGGAGTCTTATCCTAATAGCAGTGAACAAAATAACTCCTGCTGGCTGAGGTTGGTTCTGTCAACCTCATAAGCTGAGGCTATGTGAAGTTTCCCCTTTGCTTCAGACAAGAGGTTTACTAAACAAAACTATTCACAAAGGAGAAGTAAAAATCTTGTGTTATAAAATTGGGTTTCATGCTGCTCTTGCCCATCCACATTTACTCATAAGTTCCATTAATTCCAATGGAATTTCTTCCCAAGTGTGTGCACATAAAATTGCAACCTTTGATATGTAGATACCTCACATCCAAATGTGTCTCAAAGCCCATCATATACCTGAGTCCACCCCTGTATATTGGCTCAATGATCTAGCATGCTATCTGTGCATAGAAACAGCTGTTGGATGTATCTCTCCCTTGCTAGTCTAGGGTGGTTGTGTGGTGAAACCTCACCAGAACCAAATCTGTCACTTTATATTCATATTGGTAATATCTGAGATACTGTACTATATGTATTTCCACACACCTGGTTGAATATGCTTTATGACTACAACAGATTGAGAAGTTTTTTATTGCCATGCAGACAGTATAATAATATTTCTTCGCAGTGAAATAATGATTTTGTCAGACACTTGGTATCTTGTTTTATAATGTGTTTCAACTGAGCACTATTTATGCCAAGCTCTGGACTGTTGACAGAAATGTGAGAAGATACATCTTGTTCCCTATGTAGGTCCTCACAGCTTTGGGAATAAGTGATTGCTGACACAGTAGGAACATTCTCTAGTAGGAAGTGGCTACCAATGCAAAAATAAATAATTGTATCGCTTCCCCCTTCCAGGCCTTCTGTGTACAATAAGAAAAGCTATTAGGAAATAAGTGCCAAACATTAATTTTGAACTTGTTCAGTTTCCATATTGATGGCATTTCTTCCCCATAGCTCAGCAGTAGACCAGATGGTTGGTTTGCAGAATACCCTTGGTATTAAAAGGATCTCAGCCAGCAGGAGTTGGACAGACCTCTGCTTTAGACCTTAGAAAGTTGCTGTTGGCAATGGTGTAAATGAACCAGTGTTTCGATTTATTATAAGGCAGCTTTTTGTGTTTCTAGTGCTGTTTTGCTGCTGAGTTAATATATCATATGATGGTGCACCGGAGATCATATAATCATTGAAGCTGTACGAGACCATCTGGGGAACCCTCTGTCCTAATGCAAGATATCCTGTATCTTGTAGGGAAAGTGTTCAGTGTCCTTACATTTCTGTAAACCACATTTCTGGAGGCAGTAATGCTTCTGAATACCAGTTGCTGAAGGCCATAAAAGGGGAGAGTGTTATTGTACTCAGATCCCACTTGACGGTTTCCCACAGGCATCTATTTGGTCACTGTGAGACTCTTCTTATGTTCACCTTTGTATTGAAAACCTTCAATAATATAACCCTTTATCAGGTAGCTTATTACATTGTGAAAATGCTTTCAGGAAGATTGGCCTTGACGTCTTAAGGCAAATAATGCATGAAGCTGCAGTGTACTAAGTCAGACCACTGGTTCTTTGGCCAGTATTGTCTACAGGGCAATTCTGGCCCAGAATATCCCACTAATATGTCTTTTCCAATCCCTGTACCAGAAGCCCTTTAACTGGAGGTGTTTTATTGTGGTGTCACATCCATGTAAAGTATGTGCTCTACATTAAGTCAATAATGGTTGACTTGTGTGAAGTCCTTTCTTTCTCTAAATTATCTACCAAACTGAACTCAAAGCAGTGGCCAGTAAAAACAAAGCAACATAAAAAGATCATTCCTGGCATTGGTAAAACATCAAAAATGTGTGTAATTTTTATAAGCATACATTGGATCACTAAGGAAGATATTAAAACTCTGACTGTTAACTGAGTAGAAGTAATTTCTACATAGGTGTTCCTAGGTATAAAAGTTCTTTAAACATGTAAGCCCCTGTCCAGAAACTCACTTTCCCCGCTGTTACCATGGAATAACCTTTTGGTAATGCATCATATGGGACGTATTAGGGTGAAATAATGGTGAATACTTACCGTATACACTCAAGAATAAGCCGACTTTTTCAGCACATTTTTTATGCTGAAAAATCCCCCCTTGGCTTATACTCGAGTGAGGGTCCCTGTTGGTGGCGGAGGAGGAGGAACGAGCAGCCTAAAAGCATCCCTTTTGAGCTTCTTGTTGTTCTTCTGCTGCTGCCGCCACCAGCCTCTGCCTCTTTGCAGCACCTTAGGTAGGCGGGGGGCGGGGGCTGGAGGGGAGAGAGAAGCCCCCTCTGCCATGTGCATGCACACACATGCACTCCGGCCCACCAGGAGGTTTGTGGTGTGCTGAACCGGCTTATACTCGAGTGAATAAGTTTTCCCAGTTTTTTGTGGTAAAATTAGGTGCCTCGGCTTATATTCAGGCCAGCTTATACTCGAGCATATATGGTATATCTTGCACCCTGCAAAGAACTGTAGTACTATTTTGTTGATGCCATGAATCAACTAACTCAAATGATTCATTCCATTTCTTTAGCAAAAAAGCAGTCATGTTGAGCAGTAGTCACCACCATATTAGTGTAATGCTGCAACTTAATTTATGAAAGGTTTTGTGTCCTGTATTTCTTTCAAAAGAAGGTAGTTTGGATCGCCTCAATATGTTATTTATACCTTGCTTGTCAATGTTCCCTACAGATACATTTAATTGGAATAAAGTTAGGTTATGCATTACCATTTTCTGTTAACATATTGCAAAAGGGGAAAAAATACATATATAATTCAGAAACTCTGACTTTTGTGCAGATTTAGTGAAGAAAAAGAAGGGGTTCCAGGAAGACCTTTTGGGGCAGAAAATTAACCGTTTTAAGTGTGTGTATCTTGTTAGTAAAAAAACAAATTAAGATACATTTCACTGGAAAGTTCTAATATAGAAGCTTTATTGAAATAACCTCACTTTCTTTTTCAGCGAATCCTGTGCATGAAAGCTTTCCAGTAGATTGTGACTTTAATCTACAGAGTTGCAGAAAGGAGACGTAACAAAAGATGCTTCTGTCTTAAGTGAATTGACAAGGCATCATAGATATATAGTAGCCCCTGAACACAGTCCTTTCTAATGCTAAATTTACACCTGGTTGATATTTGCTAGTTGAAAAATCATGCAAAAACAATTAAAGAAATTAGAAGCAATTAATTTATATTTATGCAGCAGGTAATATTATATGCCTGAGAAAACGTGTGGGAAAGGAAAATAAGGTGTTGGTGGGATAGTATGATTGCTGATAGTCATCGCTGCAGAAACCTGGAAGTCACAAAACTGTCAATTGAGGACTGGTGCAAATAAAAATGGAATGTTACGATTGTGTGTTAACTAATCTCTATTGTTAAAGACAGGGAGGCACAGGAAAAAAGGCAATGATCACATTTTGGGAAAACAGAACACATTTGCACTTTATTAAAATAATGGTAATTCCCATGAGAATAGGCAGTCATACAGCCTGTGGCCGAGTTTGTATGTCACATTAAACCATAGTTAAAAGCTGGTGCATGCTGCTCAGATTGCAAGTCCTTCATTTCTGCCCTGTTCCTGCTGCTGTAAGTGCTGCATGGAAACAAGCCAGGATTTGATTTGTCATTACATCCTCCAAATAAACAGTGAGCGGTAAACCAAGAGCAAATGTTGGTTACCACCCAAGGTTGATTGAGAAATAAATAAATCACAAGTCTGCGTTTGGATATAATGACAAGCCAGACCATGGCTTGTTTTCTGGCAGCACTGGAGCAGCAGATCATTGTGCATTCACGTTAAACCATGGTTTAATGTGACATGCAAACCAGGCCACTGTCAGTACAGAAAGAGTGAGAGATCATTTTATAATTCATATGCACATTTGGCTGGTTGGTTTATTTCATTGCTTTTCTTCTTTTTTCATATATTACCTATTAATAGTATATATTGGTAAATACTTATTTTTTATTTTGTTGATATACTCCATAAAGAGTTATGATATATATTGGGTTATACAAAGTAACTTTTCTTGTAGAGGGGTACGGGTGGAAGGATATCTAGGAACAGACACTGTGGTTGAAACTGATGCCCAAAATTTGAACACAACTTTTCATTAGCTACCATGTGTAATTGTAAACTACGTACGTGTTACTTCAGTGTCAAATAGAATAACAGTTATTTTCAAGACATATGTAGAACATTTCGAGACTCTTGTAGAACATTTAACACACCTTAAAGTACAGAAAACCCTAAGAGAAGAAATGAGAGGAGTATATATCTTTTTTTTAAACAAAGGTAGTGAACTCCAGTTTCAAAATGACCCTGTGTATGTTTAGGGAAGTTTTGAATATTTGATGATTTATTGTATTTTTAATATTTTGTTGGAACCCGCTCAGAGTGGCTAGGGTATAAATCATATATTATTATTATTATTACATCCAAATCATTTTTTGTACATCGTTTCAGGGTGCTGTTACTATATATATATTTAGGTTCTCAAAATAACTAACAGAACCAACAGTCAGGAGCATGAAGTGTCTTTGCATTTATCAGGGGGGGAAATCTCAGCAGAAAGGGACATTAATCAGGGGCAGCTGCTCCTCTGCTGAGGAAAGGAGCAAAGCAAAGAGCTGATGACGATCTTATCGGGAGTGGGGGTGGGGAACCTCTTCAGTAATATCATCATCTTGAACTTTCCAAGCCTGGCATTTCGGTATCATCTGTATTTGTTATGAGAATGGGTAGGCTTGGGGGCTAGTGTAGAATGGGAGAAGGGGAGAGAGAGCATTTGAAAAAGGCTGCACAGACTGCATGTAACGGGGTAAAGTAACTACTCAGCCTGCTAGGTCTGTGCAGTGTCACAATATAATTGGGAGTCTTTTCCGTCATTTTTGAAGTATCAGGTTAACCCTCTCAGGAGGAACAAGAGTGAGAACCCAACCACTCTAGATACCTTCCGCTGCATGCCAGGATATTTTCTTCATGTTTCCTCACCATCCACTCAGTAAGCAAAGCAGTAAATGGCAGGTGGACAGGAGAAACTTACTAAGTTTCCCTCCCCTTTCAAGCTGTTATTTGAAAATTATCCTTTTTCTTCTTCTCCAGAGATGCAAAATAATGTGTCCATTTTCTTAAAAACGAGCATTGAGGAACATAAGAAGTGCCTTATACCAAGTTGGTCCATTTAGCTCAGTACTATCTAATGCAGGATATGGCAGCCTTTGGGGGGCTATGGGCACATTAGCAAACTGGAAAAACTCTTGTGGACACCATGAAGAAGAAGAAGAGGAAGAAGAGTTTGGATTTGATATCCTGCCTTTCACTCCCTTTAAGGAGTCTCAAAGCGGCTAACATTCTCCTTTCCCTTCCTCCCCCACAACAAACACTCTGTGAGGTGAGTGGGGCTGAGAGACTTCAGAGAAGTGTGACTAGCCCAAGGTCACCCAGCAGCTGCATGTGGAGGAGCGGAGACGCGAACCCGGTTACCCAGATTACGTGACTACCGCTCTTAACCACTACACCACACTGTACACTCTGCAGGGGGTGTTCTACAATAGACTGTTTCTTTCAAGCCTAATTTACCTCATCAGGGGTAAAGACCTTGTGGGCATTAAGGGATGCTTCTGCAGGCACTTGTATGCCCATGAGCACCATGTTGGCAACCGCTTTAGTGGCTGAAAACATATCTCTAGGGTTTCAGATGGGATGCCTTTCTAAACCCTACCTGGAAAATACTGTGCGTTGAACCTGTTACCGTTACTGTCACATCCACTTTGAGCTATAGCTCTTTCCTAAGTATGGAGTATTGAATTATTGTTTGTATTATTTTTACACTTCTATTATGGACCAAATGAAACCATACAATTTATAAATGTTAAATTCAGGAGAGAAAAAATTCAGAATTGGTGGGTATAAAAAGAACATTAATTTCAAATGTAAAATATAATTTGTATTTTCCTCAACGCCAGTTCACAAACCCCATGAATGCATGTTGAAAAGTGGGTTGATGGGTACTCTTAGTTAGCAGGCTTCTGATTGTTTTACTCTGCAAAAGAATTCTGTTTTTGTGGACGTATAAGCTCTCCATGGTTTACTGTCTCTTGGGAGCCTATTGGTGGCATCAAAATGTCTTTGCTAATTAAAAGATCAGACCTGCAAAGCAATCTAGTGAGCATTGTACCTTGCATATAAATTCACTCTATTGTCAGATCCAATATGCTGAGGGTAAGGCAAAGGTGCCAGGGGTTAACTCTGGGATTTTCTTCATGGAAAGCAAGCGCTTTGTCAATGAACTATGGCTCTTCAAAATTGCAACTGGTTATACTCCCAGGACTTTCTCCTATAATAGCCAAGCAATTTGTAGTTTTGTAGAGCCTACTGAGGTTTGTATTGTAGATGTTTCACTAACCATGCGTTAGCAAGAGTTGGGTGTCAAAATGCCCTCTGTTGAGTTGAATTATAATCTATGAAACTAACTCAAAATTGAGATTGCCCTTGCCAGATGTGATTGTGGGATGTGCAAGTAATCTAGAAAAGAGAACATCAGAATATGAGCTAGTTGGATCAGGGTAATTGCCTATCTAGTCCAGCATCCTGCTCTCCTAGTGGCCAACCAGATGCCTATGGGAATCTCAAAAGCAAGATTCTTACTATGATTTCCAGCAGCTGGTATTCACGGGCATTCTGCCTCTGAGAGAGCATAGCCATCATGGCTAGTAGGTGTTGAAAACAGGAAAACAAGGCAAGAGTTAGTATCTCCATTGACTGCAGTAACTTTTGTTTCAGAATTGTTTGTTGAAGTTCTTCCCTTCGTTGGTTCTTTATACTATATGAAGAAAATGTATATTTGTTGTGAATCATTTTGAACTCTGTTGTTGTTGGAAAATCTACATGCAATTATTATTACGTTAAATCAAAATAAGTCCTTTCTGGGGGTGTCCATTGGACTGTGGGAGACAATAAAGATCTATCCTTGTATAGGTTTTTCTGTCATAGCACAGGTGCGTATTGTGTAGAAGCATGTCCTGCGTTATTGTAGCATTATTCGTATGTTGGGTGTCTTCATATTCCTAGTTAACTCAAAGAGGTTTTTTGTATTTGCCTTCAGTGGAATAAGAAATACACCTGTTGTGAATAATGCGAGAAGAGCTCTGTCAACTGCAACCTTACATGATAGGCATTAATTTAATCTTTGTGCTTTCAATCTACTTCTGCCAAAGGACTTTGCTGTTAGTGCAGCATCTTTTAAATAGCAACTGTGTAATAAAATAAATGCTTGGTGATTTTAGCTCTTGGCCTCTACGGACTTTGACACAAGAAATGGAACTCTAAAGATCTTCCCTTACTACATATTTCCTTGAACTAAAAATATACTTCTTTAATTTTTCAGACTTGAGCATAAATATCGACATAAAAAACATATTCTGAGTACACTTATAGCTAATGTTGTTTAACTTAGAAAGTTGGCTTGTTTTAGGAGCTTTTTTTATTTAAAAAATGCACAAAATCTGTGATAATCCATGCTAGAACTGACTGCATTTCATAGTCTGACTATAAATGCAGAGAAGTACAATATATGCTCATTTCTTTACTTCAGGGCCTGGCTTCTATATGCATTTAAATAAAGAAGTTTATTGTGATAAATTGTGTTTAGGACAGTAAGCTCAACTGCATTTTCTTGACCAATCGGTTTTAGGAACCTCTCCTAAAGAAGTGTCATTTACCTGTCTTTTCCCAAAGTTAAGTGTTGATCATGAAGGGCATGAATGTACATCACTGGATATTTCCTTGCTTGATTCGTCCCAAGTGCTTGATGACTGAATATGAACTGGCTCCATTGAATATGACTTGATGTGAGATGATATCTGCAATATAAGATATGTGATGGCTCATTCTTACGTCCAGCTCATGAAGTGACTGCCTTTAAGGGCTCAACCATACTTCCTTTTGTGCTTTGCTTTCTAGGCACAGGTTCAGGATTTTCATGTCCATGTCTGAGTGGTTCTTTTTTTTTTTTGTCCCGGTGCTTGGAGCAAATGGTAATCTGTGGAAACCCTGATGGCCATTTGCTCTGAATGTGGGTTTTCCCAGGGAAAGCACCAGGACATTAAAAAAAAAACAACCGCTCAGACATGGACCTAGAAACCCAAACCTGTGCCTAGAAAATAGAGCTGTCCTGGCACATATCTATTCACCGCTTAGGAAAATGCCTGGATATTTGCTTTCACTTAAATGGCTGTTTGGCACAATTTGAACTCTGTTGTGAACTTTTCATGCTGCACTTTCAAATTTGATGGGTGTTTAAAGACTTATAATCTCTCTGTGCTGGAGGAGACTCTTGAGAGTCCCATGGACTGCAAGAAGATCAAACCTATCCATTCTTAAGGAAATCAGCCCTGAGTGCTCACTGGAAGGACAGATCGTGAAGCTGAGGCTCCAATACTTTGGCCACCTCATGAGAAGAGAAGACTCCCTGGAAAAGACCCTGATGTTGGGAAAGATGGAGGGCACAAGGAGAAGGGGACGACAGAGGATGAGATGGTTGGACAGTGTTCTCAAACTGTGGGAGGCAGTGGAAGACAGGAGTGCCTGGCGTGCTCTGGTCCATGGGGTCACGAAGAGTCGGACACGACTAAACGACTAAACAACAATCTCTCTGTACATATTTATAGTTCTAAAGCCTTGCTGTAGCAAAGATTTTATTTTCATTTCATATTATTCTCAGTTGCTCATACAGAACCTCTGCCTTTTTGGCTGGGGAGAAATCAGAAACCAGAAGCCATAACTGGTGAATACAGTCACAGTAAGACATGAAGACCATCTGTCATTGATAGGTGAAGCCTTGGCTTTGCATTCAGCGATTCAGTTATTTGACAATGCTCATGCCCAGTTTTCCTTATTAAATGTGACTGACATTCTACAGGTTTTAAGTTGATCAATGTCGTTTTATTATAAAATCAATAAAATGTTCTACCCCAAAAAAGTAGGGAGAGAATCTCCATAATTTAAGTTATTGCTTTCTTTGCTACAACAAATCTTGTGTCACCTTTGCATTGGAACTTGTTATAGAAAAGCCAATAAACTCAGCCCTTAAAGTTGCTAGTTTCTCAGTTCTGTGGAATTCTGATTGAATCCTGTGAAAGGAGAATGTTACTGTTTTTGCCACCTCTATTATGTTATCTGTTCCAGCACAATTACACACTAATTTGGGGCTCTTTGTGTTTGGCTAATAGCTTCTGATTCAAGGCTGTCACACAGTACCTCTTCTTCATGAACTTCTAATTCTGCCTGCCAGTAGCCCTAGCATTTACCTATGGAGCACATTTTTTCTTTGACCAGATGCTCGTCAGGGTAAAATCACTAGGAGACTATGAAGAGATGATGCCATCTACTAGTAATACATGCCATCTACTAGAGATACATCTCTACAAAGATCACAATTATCAGTAATGTAGGGTAGTGTGGTTTGTTGTGTGTGTGTGTGTGTGTGTGTGTGTGTGTTTTGGTAAGTTTGCTTATCCCCACAATAAATGTAGTTGTCAGCAGGATAAGTTCAAGCAACGGATAAGGTCACAATTTCATTTAGTGACAACATCCTACAAAGCAAACTTACAAGGTTCGATTTATTAAAGAGTCAGAAGGGATAAGATCACTGAATGGCCAGCCTGATTTATCTGGGTTTGACTGCAGTATTTGAAAAGAGAATGCCATATTTCAAGTTTATGCTCTGAACCATAGTTTAATGTGGCTCAAAGAGTTGACTGCTGTGGGGCAGTGGGGAATAGAGTGAAGGTGGCAACTGGTGGGATATTTTGAAGAGCTAGCCTAGCAAGGCAAGTCTGAAGAGGGTCACTTCACAGAATGAAATGCCTGTTTCAAGAAAGCCTTGCAGAAGCACAAATGAAGTAATATTTACTGTATGCAAATCTGACATGGCTTTTAAGTGCTGCAATGATTTACGGTAATTTAAAACTTAATTTCAGCAGAAAAACTTAATCTGTTACTGCAGTTCAAAAATAATTTCTGTTGTGCTTATTTTAATCGGAGTCACCATTTATTGCTGAATCTATCAAACATGGATAATGGCTATTGTCTATCCTCATTCTACAAATTATTGTCAGATACTTCAGTGTGATACCTGGCATTTTGCGAAAAGAAGTGAGGAGGGATATACACATGCAGTATAATTCTTATATATACCATAGAAGCATAGGAAAGAATTTGCTACAATTGAAGCCTTGCATTCTGGCCCAGTATCTACCAAGGTGGGCTGATTATCTTAAAAGCCATGGGATGTTTTGTAGCTGAGCTAGTGATCCATGACTTGGGGCTTCTTTTACAGTGCAGCTATCATAAGTCTTTGAGTAATCACAGACTTTAAAAGTATGCTATATCAACAAGATAAGAGGAACAGCCCACAGCACTAGCAGCATTATCTTTTACCAAAATTGATTAGCGTGTACTATGGGTCTCACATATTTTGCACAAACGGCACTCAGCAAGCTCAAAATATTTATGGTCTTGAAGAATGTGTGCAGGGGAAAAAACTTTGCTGTGAAGTCTTCAGCTGAAATGAAACATCCATGATCCCAGTGTTATAATTAATTTATTTTCAAAAAATGCACGTAAGATTGCAGCCTAGGAACAGTAAGTGTATTCTGACTCCTGCTGGGATGAATATATCCCCCACCCCTTTAAAATATGGCGGTGATCTTACTTTAAAATATGAGTTGGTGGAGCTGCCTTCTTCTTCCTGTTTCTCTAACTGAAAGCATGACTCATTTGTCTATTTTTTGAGACAGAATGTTCCTGGGAACATTGTTGTCCCAGATTCATAGCTGGAGTGGCTGCACTGCCATTTGAATCACTTCTACTAAAGGCCCTTGGGCACCTCATATCTTAAAGTAAGGCTGCTACCACCCCAGGAATCTTTAAAGTTTTCTCCCCCTCAGTAGATTAACATAGTTGGACTTGGTCATTCCACCCCTACACTGAACACATAAGTACACTATAGTAGTATTTTCCCATTTGCTTCCTCTGTTTATTTCAATAATGCATTGATTTCCTCTAGAAATTCAGTGCAGGGATATAAAAAACAACAATGTAGTTTCCTAAATGTATTCATTCGCCTTCTTTGAAGGAGAAAATGAAACCCTGTGGAAAATCAGGGAATTTCCATACATTTGCCTGATTCCTTGAACTTGAAAATAGGACATATAGTTTCAAAATCTTGCTTTATAATATTCTACCAGATTTCATGGTATGTCAGGCACTGTATTGAATAGTTGGGTGTTAGGGCATGGAGGGCATTGGACAGTGATTACTTTAAATTAGATTGAGACATTCTTATTGGGTGCTGTCATTTCCCAGTTTTAACTCTTTTATGGTGTGCCAAAGGCAACTGAATGCTGGTTAACAGTTTGCCAGTCAGCTGAATCCTACTTACACAATAATGTTCTTGGGGGCAGGGGGGCAGTTAAAATTTTATGTCAAAGGAAGGATTTCTGCTTAACACTGAAGGCAGTAGCACATTTGTCTCTTCTATTATTGCAACTTTGATGCAAATTCATGTTGTCCGATGTAAGAGGTCTAATGTAATAATGAATAGATGCCTGGAATTGCTGAAATCTAAGAGTGCGGATTCATCAGTTGCAGTGAAACCTATTTTGGAGCTATTAAATCTGTGACAATAAAAGGAGAATGGTAGCATATATGGTGACCAATTCAGTAGTAAAATTGAATGAAGAACAGAAACACTCTTATTGGCTGCTTTTGGCTGCTCTTTATCTTGCCTAAGCATCCTTGAAATGGTGCTATTAATGACTGTTCCCTGTTTAAAAAAGAATACTATCGTTCTGTGCAACTGGGAACTTTGGTTATCATTGAATGATCTGCCCTAAGTTTGTCGTTCTTAATCCATTAAAAGACAGGCCTGCTTGTAAATCCACAGGTATAGATAAGGAGTCACTGTTTGACTGAGTCTGAACCCTTTTCAAATGAAAAATGTCAGTGGCAGAAAGGGAGGCTGAATTATTTTTTTAAAGGGTTTTCAAAGATTCTCATGATTCCTAGTATCAGTTAAATGTGACATGTCCATAGACATACTTGCTTTTTAATGTGTTAAAGCAGACAAATACTGCTGGTTTCATCTTTATGCAGAAGAAATCATTGCTCTATATACACATATACGTATAATTTTCTGTAAAAAAAATAGGCTAAATTCAAATCAAGTTCTGAGGAAAAATTAGGACAGGTGTTTGTCCTAAATTACCCCTTTTATTTTTTGTGAAACTTTAAAGGTTGGGGGTATAAATGTAAAATACTATTGATGGCAGTATTCTTATTCTTATTATTGTGTGTGCAATGGCTGTTTGCTAAAACACAATAAACCGAACTGAACTGAACTCTTTGTGAAAAGTGTACATAGCCCCTTTAGCTATTTTTCACATCCTTTTGCAAAAGGGTGCAAAACTGCTTGCAAGAGTGGAGACTTGGAGGGTGAGGAGAGGAAATGGGTCACTGTTGCTGAAACAACTGTGCCAGTGTTCCCTGGCTCCAATACTGTGTAGCCTAATAGACTACTTTGAATGTACATTTACATTGTTCCTCACACATAACTATGCGAGGGGTGGGTTTTTTCCTTCAACGAAAAGCTGAATTAATACATTTAGGAAACTACATTGCTACTTTTGCTATCCCTGCACTGATCAAGCTTGATCAAGGTAAAAGTCTTGCTGAGCAAAGCTGGTAGGCAGTGAAAGCACCAGTGCACTCTGGCAAGTTGGAGAGCATCAAGCTGGTTGCCTCAGCAATAAGGGTGTATTTTCCCCAATCCAAGGAGACGGAGGGCAATGATGGAGCTTCATTTTGCCAGTGACTTCACCAGATTGTTAAAATATGATTAGTTTTGTGATGCCATGATGTCATCACATTCGCTTTCTGATCCCTGATTGGCTGTGATGACACAGTGCAGAAACTCTAGGAGATACTGAAACGGCAGTATCTTGGAGCTCTGAACAGACATAGAAAAAATGTGAAAGATCAGAAAGGCAGAGTATTTTCTTGAGGGCCTTTTTATATACCCCAAGCCCACATTTTCCTTGGAAAACGTTTAGGTGTGAAAGCACAGCACTGTTCAGAACACTTGCTAATTCATTTTGATTTTGCTCAGTCTGTGAGCTTTTTGTGAAAATACAAGTTGAATTTAAATAATACTTACTTAAATGGCTTCTAGTACACACATTGCTTTTTAGATATGTCTGAAACTATCACCACATTAGATGATTTTTATTCTTCACAGATCCTTAGCCAGTATATATCAGTATAACTTCACACACAATGATTATGCAGATTTAAAGTTTCTGAGAAAGCATGCCTAATTTTCAGTGGGCTATTTTTGGAATTTGCAAAATCAAAAATGAGATTTTAGAGGGTTTGGAACACATGCAGACTGCCATGCTCATTTTGAACTCTCAGTTTACCCTGCATGTTAGAATTGGTTCAGATATTGGTTGGCATAAACTTTGAGGGAGGCTCCATTGGCTGGAAGTTCCTGTTGTTGTTTAGTCGTTTAGTCGTGTCCGACTCTTCGTGACCCCATGGGCCAGAGCACGCCAGGCACTCCTGTCTTCCACTGCCTCCCGCAGTTTGGTCAGACTCATGTTCGTAGCTTTGAGAACACTGTCCAACCATCTCGTCCTCTGTCGTCCCCTTCTCCTTGTGCCCTCCATCTTTCCCAACATCAGGGTCTTTTCCAGGGAGTCTTCTCTTCTCATGAGGTGGCCAAAGTATTGGAGCCTCAGCTTCACAATCTGTCCTTCCAGTGAGCACTTAGGGCTGATTTCCTTAAGAATGGATAGGTTTGATCTTCTTGCAGTCCGTGGGACTCTCAAGAGTCTCCTCCAGCACCATAATTCAAAAGCATCAATTCTTCGGCGATCAGCCTTCTTCATGGTCCAGCTTGCACTTCCATACATGACTACTGGGAAAACCATGGCTTTCACTATACGGACCTTTGTTGGCAAGGTGATCTCTCTGCTTTTTAAGATGCTGTCTAAAAAGTAGGAAGTTCCTACTGTGTTGCAAAAAGAAAGAAAGAAAGAAAAAAGGTACTAATGAGAGATTGCGGACACTTCTATGGGCAAGGATTTTTCGGCAAAGGGAAGTATCTCCACTATCCCTCTACAGACCAGATCCAGTGACAGGTGCAGAGGCATGTACCCTTCCTCTGTGTTTCATTTGATTGGAGCTAAAAGGGATAGACTGTGTCTAGGGAAGAATTTGCAGTAGTGCATTTTAATTATTGTTTTTAGCTACTTTTTTTTTTTTTTTAAGGGACGCGGGTGGCGCTGTGGGTTAAACCACAGAGCCTAGGACTTGCCGATCAGAAGGTTGGCGGTTCAAATCCCTGCGATGGGGTGAGCCCCCATTGTTCGGTCCCTGCTCCTGCCAACCTAGCAGTTCGAAAGCACATCAAAGTGCAAGTAGATAAATAGGTACCGCTCTGGTGGGAAGGTAAACGGCGTTTCCGTGCACTGCTCTGGTTCGCCAGAAGTGGCTTAGTCATGCTGGCCACGTGACCTGTAAGCTGTACGCTGGCTCCCTCGGCCAATAAAGCGAGATGAGCGCTGCAACCCCAGAGTCGGCCACAACTGGACCTAATGATCAGGGGTCCCTTTACCCTTTTCCTTACTTTGTTTTTAGCATACTGTTTTTTACAATTTATGTTTTAAATATTGTAAGTTGCCTTGATTCCCAACTTGGGAGACAGGCAGGCAATGAATGAATGAATGAATGAATGTGCTGTTGGGTGCCCTATGGCAGCCGCACCCTATGCTCTTGCGCCACCCAGTTTTTCCTAAGGGAAAGGCTAGATGGACTAGGGCAAGATGCACGTGCACCAGACGCTGAAGGCCAGAGGAAATTTGGTGAAAGGCTGGATTTGTCATGCATACCAGAGTTCCCTGGCCCAGTGGTAAAGGTTCACCTAAGATTTATTGGACGGCAAGAAAGACTTAACTACTTTATGCTCTCAGCAGAAAGTAAGCTAGGCAAATCCCTTTTGACAATACAAAAGATAGGTTCACCAAAATGAAGGCAAGGAAGAAGTCATTCAAGCAAACTACCTTTTTAAGTATAAAGTGATTCATTATTATTGTAATAAAGGACGCTTTGTTTGAGTTATGCAAATGTTTGATGGTTTCTGCTCTTAATATTAGTTTTTGGAAAAACTTTTATAAATACAATGATGATTCGTAATTTCCTGAGATTGTAAAATATTCCTTTTGCGTTTCATTAAAGTAGGTTAGGTAAAGTAGATACATTCATTAATAAATATGCACTGAAATATTCTGTTATCTACTGACAGAATTTTTGAGGGGGTATGCAGGAGGAGGGCCTCAGGACATAGTCCCCAGACCCCCGGACCCAAGATCACCTCTCTGTGGTCCTGAGAATGTTGGCTGGGCTTATGAGAGTTAGGGTTTAACAACATCTGCAGGACTGCCGATTCCCCATCCCCAATTTAGGTGGAGGTACTCTAAGCAATGGGCTTTTTGTTTGTTTGTTTCCCAGGAGAATTGGAGGTGTTCCAGAGGGATGGAGAGCGCAAGATCCAGAGTCGACAACAACTTCCAGTTGGAACAACATGGGGACCATTTGCTGGGAAGATGGATTTGAATAACAACACAATGGTATGTTAATATGATATTGAACACTGAATTCTTGTTTTTTTTTTAAAGCTGCAATTTGCTACTAAAGAGATGTCCAAAGAATAGAAGAAGGTGGACTGTGAAAGAAATTCTATTGCTAAGTTTCCTTATTAGTGCAATTCAGATTTTTTCTGTGGAAGCCTCTATGGTATATTTATTTAAACGTATATACACCAGCCTTCATGATCTAAGTCCCAGGGCAGTTCACAATGACATGAAACACAGGAAACCATTACAGTATAATAAATCAGTGGTGTAAAAGCAGCAGGTAAAACAGCTTGAACAATACTAAAACACATGGCTAGCAGAATTTTAAAATGCGTGGGATGAATAAAGTGTTTTTCTGAGAGGCTAAAAGATAACAATGTTAGCACAGGCAAGCCTCCCCCTTGTTAACATCTGCAGTTGCCCTTTGATGAAGGCGGAGGAAGGAGGGCCTTAGCTTGGGATGGGGGAGAATTTGGATTCAGTTTGCATTTAAAGGGGAGCTCACCTAATTTGCACTTTCCAAAACAATACACAAACTGAAACACAGCCATCCTTCAAAATTTGCACTTCTATGAATTTTGGAATGCAGGACTCTGGACAAGCAGTGTGTACAATGGGTAAATTGTGCATAAAATGCATATATTGGGCAAAAGAACATACAGAAATGCTTTATATAAGGGGCAATAGCTTTCAAAAATATGTATATTAGGCAAAACTGTACACAGGCATGTATATTAAAATAAATTTGGGGGGGGGGAGCTCATGAATTTTTATGAGGACTTTTATTTATGATTGGAAAAATGAAACATTGAAAGAATCCAAAACTGACAGATTTGCCCATCCCTAGCCTCAATAGATGATCTTAAGATGGATGTTACAACCTGAAGCATAGGATGCAGACGGTACAAGCAGGACCAAGCAGGTCTAAATGTCCAGGGACCTAAGCAACTTAGTGACCAGCCCTATTTTCCTCTGTACCTAAGAGGGCTCTGAGGCCTGAGTATTCACATGTATAGATAACTTCATGCAGGTATGCTGGCTTGGCCCGTGACTATAGGTGCTAGGGCCACAGATGTTGCAAGGCATGCTGACGTCGCAAACACATACCCACCTACCCCGCAGCATGCCCGCACGCCCACCACCACAATTTGTGGGTGCCTGGCCTGGGGAGCTGGTGCCTATGGCTTCGTGGGTCTACGTTCCAGGTTCAACTCATTAAGGTCCTCTAGCCATTGAGTTCTTGTCAGTTAAGTTATTCTGGGCATAATCCATATGTCTTCTGTTCTTAATAACATATGTTACTTTATTTCTCCAGTACTATATGGTAATCATTCATAGTGCAAGATATCAATTTAATAACAATTTGCCAACTCATATTAGCTGGAAGTAAAGAAATAACTGTTATTCAGTTATTTTGTCATATTGATGGGTGTGCTGCTTTCTATATTAACTCCAGTGAAATCAAAGGCACATAGATTTTTAAGAAAGTTTTCTATCACTATAATAAAGGAATTACAACATAGGCAACATACTGTGGTGTGATGTATTTGTTCAGTGGGGTTAGACTAGGAATAGTACGTTGTGACTTGATTTAAGAATGTGTTGTTTTTTAAAGTTTTATTTGGGGCTGAACCAGAATGAGAAGGGGGTTACAGTTAATTAAAAACTTTGCTTTCCCCTATATACTCTCTTCATTTTGAGAACTGAGACTGGATCATGGGATGAAAATGTTTGATCATCCAGAATGAAGGGAGAAAGCATTTCCCTCAGTCAGATTTGTCTTAGTGATACAGTCACATAGCAACTTCTGGTTGGAAACAATATGGCATTAGCATGTAATCCATGACTGAATGAATTTCTATGACTTTCTGTTGTTGTTATTGTTGTTCTTGTATCAGTAATAGCTACTGTTGTTTTAAATGGTTGCAAACAGGTATACAGTGTGTAAAGAAAGGCAAACTAGGGATATTTCATGAAAATTTCTACATCAACATCCCTGCATTTTTAATGAAAATATTTGTGGGCCAATTTTTGGCACAGTCCTGGATGTATTTGCATTGATGTCTTTCTGACTTCTCTCATTATTTTGTAGCTTACAGTCTCTTTTAGAAAAATATAATTATAAAACTGGATCAAAATATGTAGGACGTCTAAAGTACTTTTAAACCATTAAATCTTTTTTGCATCAGTCCTTGCTTTGTGCAGTAAATGTTGCTACACAATGGATATTCTGAATGTCACAATCCAATCAAAGCTGAGTATTTTATACTTCCATTGATATCAATAGGAGGGAGATTTAAATACATACTTAAATCTACCATTGAACATAATGGAACTTAATATTGGCGACATTGTGCTCGTTCCTGCTCCCTTCCTTACAGGCCTTTTCCCACCTGGCCTGGGAGGGTGGGGCCCTGGCTGACTCCAGCTACAAAAGCTGAGGCTGCTGAAGAGGCCAGAGACCATCTTAGCTAAAGATTCACCCTGCTGGAAATTCTGAGCTGCATCCTTTCCAGCTGGAGGAGGACAGAGGGTGAAGAAAGAGAAATTATATTACGCAGTATATAAAATTAAAAATTCTGTTAAGTGGTACAGAAATTAAATAATCTAATATCATCTAATTTGTTTGCTTACAATAGCTTGTACAAACAGAGCCCCTATATTTAAAACACAGTTTACTGCATAATGTGTTGCTTATTTATGTAAAAACATAATTATTCAAATTCTACCCCCCCACCCCCTGGAACACAGTTCTGTTTTCTGTTGGGTTGGTGTTTTAAACATTTATTTTTGATATTTCCCAAGAGACATTTAAACAGATGATTGACATTTCTGAAGATACAGGAAAAATGGGGTAATAGTAGTTATCCATCAATTAAAAGAGAAAAGAAATTGCGTTGGAAAATTCTCAAAATTGGGGAGGCATATAACTGAAGTTCTTTTGGATTAGATTCAGGTTCTTTCTGTGTTAACCTGACTTCTGAGGTGGCCAAGGAGTGTTTGTGAGTGTCCTTTCTTTCATTCTACAAATCATATCTGTGGTGGTCTGCACTCTACTGCCCATCCTTGCAGGAAAGGCCAGTCCAGGACATCATGGATTTTTGAGGAAGTGCAGGCTGGGAAGGCTGCAGATTGCCAAGAGATAATTGTATTACGATGGAAGAGGACACTTTTTTCACACATGCCCCTCAGCCACCTCATAAATAAAGGTAAGTGCAACTGCTAAAATGAAAATATAAAATAATTTCTTAAGTGTCCTAAGGAAGAGACAGGGGGCAGCCTTTTTTCTTTTTCTTTTTGCATGACACAGAGATTATCCACAGCAGTCTTATCCCTTATCTTGTCTTGGTAATGGACTGGATAAGAGCCAACAAAATGAAGCTCAATCCTGTAAGACTGAGGCACTGTCAGTGGTTGGGAGTTTGCAGGCTCTTGTTGGGGTTACACTCCCTTGTAGGTATGCAGTTCGGGGTACTTTTGGATCCCTTGCGCTCCTTGAAACTCAGGTGGGCTCAGGGAGTGGAGTGCCTTCCATCAGTCGAGCTGCATTTCCATCTGGACAGTGATAGCCTAACTTCTGTTGCCTAACCTGTAGGTTAGATTACTGCAATGTGTTAGATGGAGGGCTGACTCTGAAGATGATTTGGAAACCTCAGCTTCTGTAGAATTTAGTGGCCAAGTTGTTCACTAGGGCCATATAGTTTGAACATATTACACTGATCCTGGCCTGACTGCACTGGCTGCCAATTAGTTTTGAGGCCCAATTCAAAGTTCTGGTTTTGACCTTAGGACCACATTACCGCAAGGACTCCCTCTCCTCATATGAACTGACCTGGACCCTGCAATTATCCTGTGAGGCTCCTCTTTGTGTGCCTCCTCCATGAGAGGTCAGAAGGGTAGCAACATGGGAACAAGCCTTTTCTGCAGTCCCTGCCTGTATGGAGGAATGCTGTCCCCAGGCAGACCCGCCTGGCACCTTCATTACATATATTTAGGCGCCAGGCAAAAATGATTCTCTGTAACCAGGTCTTTGGCTGATTAAATATTCTAAAATGTGTGGGGGAGGGGTTATTGGTTTGTTTTAGTTTTATTGTGTATTTTGTGTTCTCGTTTTGTATTTCTATGTTGTGAACTGCCCTGTGATCCCTGGATGAAGGGTGGTATACCAATTCAATAGAATTATAATAATAATCTAGACTATATCATCATAAACTTTATTGCACTAGCCAAAGGCCATGGCATCATTCACAAAAGGAACAAAAAGAAAATCAACAATAACCATAAATCCCCTTCCTTATAAATTGACACGATGGTGTTCAATTTCCAGCCAGCTGTCATTTGAGCTGTATTATTTATATGGGTGTAGAGCTTGGCCAGGATGGGTTGCCACCATTCCGTATGATAATCTATAATATGAGGGCGGAATTTGGCCTACTACTTCTTGCCCCACCCCCCACAAGCAGTGGCTTGGTTACTTAGCAGCTGGCCCATGTTCCTGAGACAGAATACTCAACATTGTGGTGTCTCCAGGGAAATTGTATCCTAGGAACATAGCTGGGTGACTGGGAGTAAACAAACCACTGCTCAAAGGGGTGGCGAGGCTTTTTTATTACGAAAAAGAAAGGAAAGAAGAGAGAAAAAATCTTCAGCCGCCTATAAAGACACCCAAAATTATTAGAATTGGCCAACCCCAAAAGTCAATTAATAACCACACACACACACACACACTTTTAGTAAGGGATTGATGATTGTGTGAAGGGAAAGATATTTGTCCAAATTTTAGTACAGTGGTGCCCCGCAAGACGATCGCCTCGCAAGACGGAAAACCCGCTAGACGAAAGGGTTTTCCGTTTTTCGATGCGCTTCGTAGGACGAATTTCCTTATGGGCTTGCTTCGCAAGACGAAAATGTCTTGCGAGTCTTGAGATTTTTTTTCACTCCCCACCCCCTTTTTCTAAGCCGCTAAACCGCTAATAGCCTTTTAGCAGCTAATCCGCTAATCCCTTAAGCCTTTAATAGCCGCTAAACCGCTAATAGCGCTAATCCGCTAAGCCGCTAATAGGGGTGCTTCGCAAGACGAAAAAACCGCTAGACGAAGAGACTCGTGGAACGAATTAATTTCGTCTTGCCAGGCACCACTGTAATTACACTTCTTCTGACAATGTATTCATGTTAGCCATGCATAGATGGCACCAATCAACATGCTGCAAAAGCAGCAGCACCATGATGATGCCATTTAAGCTGTTCCATAAACTCTTCCACATATAAGGCACAAATGCAGTATCTCAGTGGCCAGGGGAAAATGTAAGCTGTAAGGCTCTGCTCACATGGATATTCAGCTGAATAGTTTAAATCACAGGTTTAGATGAATTCCCCAAAAGTAGACGCATAGAAGCATGTTTGCTGAAATGAACAAACGCCAGTAGATTCTGCAAGGAGCCACTGAATACTTAACCAAAGGTGAAGATACAGTTCTCATGGTATACTTGTATATTCTCCTTTCCGTTGGTGGATGAAAATGATATACAATTACTTCCATTTGCATCTATCCAAATTTAGCAATTGGAGCTACAGGGTCTGGTATCTCCCGAAGTTTGCTGATATTAATTGTCGTTTGATGAGGAGTACCGTGGCAATTATTTGGCATGCTTTTCTTATAGAGAAGTCATCTGTGCTTCCCCTTTACACTGCCTCAAAATCTGCACACTGAATACTCTTTTTAAACTGGTTCATATTTCAAGTAGTGTTACGATTCTGAGTTTAAACTTGTGGTAAACTCAGGGGAGCCAGCGGACTAATTAATTCAGCACAGTAATTAATTAAGTCACTGTGCCAGATGTCAAACACTTTTTAGATCTTTCAAGTTCCTATCTTGAATTATGTTAACAATATACATCTCAAAACACTAAAAGGTTGGGTACATTGAATAAACTGATTGAAGTGTCATTTGTCAATGCAACAACAGCAACAGAGACTTGGTTAAATTCAGCTAACAAAAATGAAGAATTGTGAAGGCAGTTAGCCAAAAGACTGGACTCCATTAACCTAAGCAGTGTACGCTAACATGAGGTTATTGGGTGGAAGCTCTAGCAGATGAACTAAGAAGGAGATGTGCCAAATGTTTCTGATTCATAAATTGGTAAAGAGTCACACTTATATAATAACAGTGGCAGAATGTGACTGTTAAATAGTTTATATTGATTGATTGTCAGAAAAGCTTTTAATAATAATAATAATAATAATAATAATAATAATAATAATAATATTTTATTTATACCCTGCCCCTCTGGCTGGGTTTCCCCAGCCACTCTGGGCGGCTTCCAACAAAATATCAAAATACAATAGTCTGTTAAACATTAAAAGCTTCCCTAAACAGGGATAAAATACTTTTATTCTTCACAAATTATACCTCTGAGCATGTTGAAATGGAGAGTTTTCATCTGGAGGAATTCCCTGGTACTTTTTTATTTTATTTTTTCATTTCCTGGATAGGCTTTCATTTACTGGATAGACAGTAAATACAGTGCTTCAGAGTTGTTGATGATGATAAGGATGCCATTCTTCATGAAGAGCATGTCATGGTTATTTTAGGCTCTGTGGCTAACACGACACGTGAGCCAGAGTAATGTTGTAGTGGTTAGAGTGCTGGGCACAGAGCAGGGATGTGGGATAAATTCAGTTTGTAGTTTAATGCAAATTCACTTGCTTCACACACAAATGCAATGCAGCCAACCTGTGAAATTTGTACTTCTCCAAAGCCCCCCCCCCCCCCCCGGCAAGGGTTTTGCTTGCAAATGTGTGTAAAAGGCAAAATTACATACAAAAATATGTACATTAGGATAAACGTGTGTTATAATGCTGACAAATTTTCATGATTGAAATGTGAACTGAATTCATGATTGAAAATAATGAGAAAGACAGTGGAACTGAAATTGACAGATTCCTCCATCCCTAGGGATAGGGAGAACTGTATTTATATCCCTGCTCAGCCATGAAGTTTCTTTGAGCCAGCTGGTATCTCTAAGCTTTACACACCTCACAGCATTGTTGTGAGGATAAAATGGAGTGGGAGTGGGGGAGAAAGAGAACCTTGTACATTGTTCTGAGCTCCTTGCAGTTTTTATACGCAGGAAAAATATGTATTAAAAGCAGAATTTAAAGGGCACTGTACCCTTCTGGATTTTCATGACAGTGTGAGATCATTTCAGTTTTGTAAGATACAGGTAGCTATAAATCCAGCTATAAGTATTCACCAGCTCTAATTCCTTAACACGCAGGCAGACACATGTACTGTCATACCTCTTTAAATACTAATAACGCTAAAATTGTCATTGTCTTTCATAAGAACTAATGCAGTTTCCATATCAGCTTGTAAAGCTAGAGAACATTTATCAGCCCAGGACTGCATTCCCTTCTGAGGGCCACAAGCCACTGATGGGTGAGTCCAGAAGCAAACATGGGCGGGCCAGCAAATGCAAATGCTACTATTGTACAGCATATTTGTTTCTACATCCCACTCCTCTCTAGCCTCCATCCAGACAGGCAAGAGACATTATTGGAGTTCAAGGGCACATTCCAGCAAAGCAAAAACACCCAGGGCACAAAAGCGTGTTCCAGGGACCCGATAGGCTTGGAGGGCCATGTTTGGCCCTGCTCTAGAATATATTATCAAACATTATTTGGTGATATAAAACCAGGGTAGCCAACATGGTGCCTGTCTTCCAGATGTTGTTTTATTACAACTCCCATCAGCTCCAGTCAAACTAGCCACTGGTGACTCAGTTATGGGGGTTGTAGTTCCATAACATCTGGAGGGCACCAAATTGGCTAATGCTGCTACAGAAAGAACTTCCATGACAGTTTTATTTTTTTAATGAAAACATTGTCAAGCATAAGCAATTGTGTTTTCCCCTTTTCCTTATCATCAGTATACTTCTTCTCAATGTATACAGGTACCTATGCACACCAACAACTGAGCACTTCATGCATCTTATGAAGATGCCCACAAAAGCTTGTGCAGCTAACCAATAAACTGGTTAGTCTTTAAGGTGCCACCAGACTGTCTGTTGTTTTTGCTACAACAGACTAACACAGCTACCCTTCCAGCATTTGTATGATACCAACTGAGTTATGTTAATCATTGGTCTCTTCTTTTGAACTTTAAGGGAATGAAAGAGGAAAAAATGTGAAAAGATTCCTGACTGAAGCAGATAGTTCTAAGGGGAGATGTGGCAAAGGATGTAGAGCACATGATGAAAGTAAAACAGTGGTCCGTGCCATTACTTCATTAATCAAGTGGAAGCATTCTGAAAAATGTTTTTCTTTGGCTGCAGTCATCTATTTTTTGGTGTTAATCTATGCCCTGTGGCAGGGTTTTGTGAAACGAAACAATGAGTTGTTGTATCATTACCCCCCCCCCCTTATTGTTGTTGCCCCTGTCAGAAAGAAGAGAGGATGATTCAGGTCTGTATCAGTCTGATAAGAAAAAGAGGATTCAAAATGGCTGGGACGAGAATCTGTGGGAGTGAAGCTGTGCTGTTTGGGGCCAGGCAACCAATGGGATATAGCAGAAGTCTTTTAATAGGATCCTGAAGGTTCGCTGGCAAAAGCTGTTTGCTACTTCTAGGAGATTTCCTAATGAAACAGTTTGATTAGAAAGTACTGTGTGACTGTCTCAGGGGCCGGAGTTCAAAATACAGTTAAGTTATTCACTTGCTAATCTTTGGCTGTGTCAGTTCAGGGCAGAAACCTCCTATCTATACAGGCCCAGCCACTTGTATAATTGTTACAGTTACAATTTCAGAGTTTGCCAGTCACATTTTTTTTTACCAGAGGGATCCATTGAAACTACCGGAAACCTACTTAGGCTTGTTGTGACTGGTGATTTTAAATTGTGTTGGTGTTTTTGTAACAGAGACTTCCAGTCCATTGTGTTATTGGATAGGCTTACTAAAGTGCCCAACTCTAAGACAGAAGAGTTAAGGTAGAAGAGGCTGTAGAGTCTTCTTTCTTCTCTTATTGTACCCCCACTATTTATACTCCAGCAGCTTTCCTCCATTCCTAGGCTACACGTGATGTTTACCATGAGGATTGCCTTCCCTGTGATTTTCGATCACTTAGCTGTAATGTATAGTGGCACTAACAGTGTGAATCAGGGCTATCATGTAGTGAGTGTCACTTTCTACTTGGAAGCCAGTGGTAGCAGACCCTCCAAGTGTCCCTGTTTGCCCAGGGATGTCCCTGATTTAGAGAAGCCGTCCAGGTTTCTGATTTGTTCCCGAAATGTCCCGCTTTTCCTTAGGATGTCCCTGTTTTCATTGGAGAAATGTTGGAGGGCATGGCGTTATCCAACCCCTGAGCTATCTGAAGGCAATCCTGCATAGGGAAGTTTTTGTTTAATGTTTTTATATATGTTGGAAGCCGTCCAGAGTGCTGGGGCAACCCAATAAGATGCATGGGGTATAAACAGTAAAATTATCAATGGGATGTTCCTATTTTCATCGGAGAAATGTTGGAGGGTATGTAGTAGTGTGAGAAAACCCATTAATTTGTGTTTTGCAGTGGGTTTATGATATATGGGGTACTTTTCTCAGTCAATAGAACTCCTGTCTTATATCACTCAATCCCCTGTTTTACAAAAGATGTTCTCAAGCAGGGGTAACCAACACAGTATCCTCCATATTGTTGCTGGACTACTACTCTCATAATCCTTGACCTCTAGGAACAATGGCTGGGGCTGATGGGAATTGGAGTGCAATAACATCAAGAGTGCACCATAATCCATGTTTTCCTCATCTGTAGCTGAACCCCAAACAGACCTGAACCAACATTCTTAAAAGATTAATCTCTTTCTTATCCTGTGTTATGATTTCTGATTGAGAGTGTCACTACAGCAATCACATCTGTGCACCATCATGTTCAGAGCACACAAAAGCATTCTTGATGTCTAACTATGAGCATCTGAACATGAATGTATTTTAGAAGATGGCCTGACTTTTGGCGTATTGGAGGCAGGTGATAATGGTTTTGCACTGATTTATTGGAATTTGTTTTGTTTTGTTGGGATATTTTATGAGGTTTGCATTTCATTAATCTGTCATTATCCAACTTCATATTCTCAGCTGCGTGATAGTGCCATCATAGAATCGTAGAGTTGGAAGGGACCCCTAGGGTAACATAGTCCAACCCCCAGGAATCCTGCCTTACAGCCATCTCTGGGTGGAATCAAACCACCAATCTTCTGGTTAATAGCCAAACACACTGATGTATTGTGTAACAAATCAACCAAGCCATTCCTTCTGTAGCTGCTTGTAAAAGTCTGATGAGTCAAATGTTGTTGTTTAGTCGTTCAGTCGTGTCCGACTCTTTGTGACCCCATGGACCAGAGCACGCCAGGCACTCCTGTCTTCCACTGCCTCCCGCAGTTTGGTCAGATTCATGTTTGTAGCTTCGAGAACACTGTCTAACCATCTCGTCCTCTGTCGTCCCCTTCTCCTTGTGCCCTCCATCTTTCCCAACATCAGGGTCTTTTCCAGTGAGAGGGTCTTTTCCAACATCAGGGTCTTTTCCAATGAGTCAAATAAATTGCTTCAAATGTTTTGCATTTTCCTAAGCATGGGGTGGCTGCTCCCTTTCCCTGTGTTGCTGTAGGCCAGTTTCCCCAAGAATGAAATAGTAGATGCACATCCTGGGAAGTAAGTCTCATTGAACTCAGGAGGACTTTCTTCTTAATAAACATATTTAGGATTAAATGACACATAGCTCCTTTGTTTATTCAAAGGAGAGTCAATTCAGATATCTTTAAACATAGCTTGGTTCAGCTCCTTGTTTGTACATGGACAGCTAATTTTGGCTGACTCAGTGATATTTGAATGTGGCCTTTTCGCCTTAGCAGTGTGCCTCATGCATACCTCTAAACAGTAACATCCCACTGAAAGAAGAGAGCTTCTGATTTCATACGCATTCAATACCTTGTTTCAAACAAGCTTTTAATAACTTGGTGCTAACTAAAAGCACCCCCATTAAGTGGAATTTATGCTAATACCATCCTAATTAAGCAGTAGTTATTACCAATCATTATCATTAAACTAAATCAGTTCCCTGGGAGACATCTCTATGAAACAGCTGTCCCATTTCATCATGTCACATTTCTATACTTCAGCGTGTCACATTTCCGTACTTCAAATAACATTTTATATTTATGTACCAATTTTTAATTTGACCAGCTTCATTGCTCTACCATCACCATTGTCAGACTGAAAAGAAAGCACCTCCAAAATGTTTGCTAGAGAAGATGTAGGTGCTTCGGCCTGATACCTCCCAGTTTCTGAATATGTCATTGAAAAGTCCTTGTCCCAGAGCAGTGGCCAGCTTATTCTCTCCATCCTTTCTCTGTTAAGTCCAGGTGGCTAAATTGAGTCCGTGGTTGCTACATGCAATTGTTCCAAAATAGCAAAGGAATTAAGAGATTATCAAAAGCAAGTCTAGCATTGTGTTGATTATTCTCTTAGTTTCAATATTATCTTCAAAAGTAGCATATGTGACATAGCCAAATTATCTAACATTTCCATTGTTTCAAGTGCTTTTATTTATTTATAAATTATATTCTGCCCTTATTTCCAAAGGATGTCAGAATGGTGAATACAGAAAGAGAAAGGAACACAAACATCCAAAAACATTTCCAGTACAGATGCTGACTGTTCAAAGCCCCTTTAATTTCCTGGGTATTTATATTTCTTTTCATTGCCAGTTTCTTTCCTTTCTGCACTCATATTCCTGGGCCCCATTCGTCTGATTGGCCATGGTAACGCCGTGGTCTTTTTCATGAGAACCTGAGACTTCCATCACATAAGATTTCTCATTGTGATGTCATCAAGAAATCACATGGGCTTAAATGGCAATGTGGAGAAAATAAAGCCCAGGATTATGGAGGCAATGAAGTCAGAAGAATATTTTTAAGCAACACTAATACAGTGGTTGGCTCAACCAAACTGTGGCTTACCACGGCACAGCAGCTAAGCCAAAGTTCGACTTATATATTGTCCCTACCCAGGATCGTGGTTAAGCTCTCTACTCCTTAACCATAAGCTGTAGCCAAGAACCAACCTTGGTTACAGCTTGTGGTTAAGGAGGAAAGAGCTTAACCATGAGCCCTGGTTTGGGCAGTGCGCTCATGCTGAGGTAGAAGGAACAGGCAGGAGCTCTGGTAGTTTGCACTGAGTTTGCTTAGTGTTACGTGCAAATGCAGCCAGTATGAATGTGTTTGCACTAAGCACCAAAATTGCTGAAAATGGGAGATACTCTTTGATACCCACAAAACAAAACACAAAAGAGGTAAGCAGTGTATGACTCAAAATCATCCAACATGGTGCTTCAAGGCACACCATGTTTTTGCAGGAGGGCTCATAGTAAGTCCTTATCTGTATGGCTCTAAGTTGATAATGAGCTCCTGATTCAAGAGAATAAATTCTTGCTATGATCTTGGGCATTTTAGTGAAGCTCAGGAACGTCCCTTTCTGTTTAGACTAAGGTCCCTGCCTCTGAGCTCCCCGGGTGGTGGTCACCTCCTCTCCCTCTGCAGATGTGGGGAGATAATGAGCAGCAATGGAGTGGGGGCAAGAAACTGGTAGGTTTTGGATCAAAGGAAAAGGGAGCAGTGGTTGAAACCAATTTGATTCCCCCCTCCTCAGAAACTGGATTCAGCTCAAAATGATTTTTTGAACAATTTATATTTAACACACACAAATGCACACACACATTGATGCACCCTCTCTGCAGTAATTTGAAAAATTATTCCCCATTTCACCACTTGCCTGCCCACTGTGTTCATCGTCAGAAGCCTTCTTCTACGTCTTTTTACATTCAGAGGTTCAGCTGGCTGGGACAGTAGACAGGGTCTTCTGAGTAGCAGCACCAATATTGTGGAACTCCTTTAGGAAGTCTGATTAGCTCCCTCTGCCTTTCAAGCAAATAGTTAAAACATTCCTGTTTAGCCAGGCACTTGGTCTGTCCTAACCATTTTGTTTTGTCCTCCTGCAGCTATGTGCTGTGGCACTGTTACTCCAGTTTTTAGGTATTAGTAATATTAGTGTTATGCTTTTTTTGTGTTTTGATTTTGTGAGCCACTTTGGGAACTGACTTGTTGAAAGGTGTGGTAGAAGCATTTTAAGCAAATAAACAATATATACTGACTTTTTCAGTATCAGTTCACATTAATTATGTCTCCTTCCCCATTGCAGTATCCCAGAAGGACTTATGATCACTACCTGCATCACAGCATTCCCTCAATCGCAGCAATCCGGTTAAAGAGATAGACAGCCCAATAATGTGCATCTTTTCTCAGTAGTAAATCACCAACTTCACCAACTTCCTCCCAAGTAAATGTGCATAGGTTTGCAGCCAAAGACATGTAATACGATGCATTGTATGTAGTTTAGCCCTAATGATTGGTTGCCATCTGCACATGCTGTATTAGTGGATCCGAAATGGAAAATCTGTGACTGCTGCCTTCACATGAGCATAGTGATGGACCACTTGGGCTTTACATAATCATTGCAATTGTATGGCTGGCCTAACAATCACACAAAAGCATTGTACTAGAAATAACTCTCATGTGATTTGCTTAGGTTTCCAATCCTTAATCATACATTGTCCTTGGGAAATTACTTCCTCATAGAAATATACCATGCAGAATTCTGTACCGTTTCCACTTCCCATTTGATGCTGTTGGGGTGAAAAGAGGGAGAAATAAAATCAAAGCATTGTTTTAGAATACAATTTGATCCCATTTTTTTAAAAAAAATCTTTTCCTGAGTCCTTTTCTTCTTTTCCTTTCGGCGTTACCTCTTTTGAGAAGCATTGTCCTGATTTATAAGCATCATTGTCCCCCGGTGTCTGAGCTTCAGATCGGAGAGGTACAAGCAGTTGGATTGCATTTTCAGGATGCCAAATGTGTGCTCTTTGATCTGGTGGTACAGCCTGCCTCAGGGAATAAGCTCAATCTTGATTCCTTTAGTCAATCATCCACTATCAGGTACCTGGGCCCTGATTAGGAGTCTGAAAAAAGAAAGGAGCACATCACGGGTACATGTTGGATGCTGAAACATTTCTAAGGAGGGTGGTGGCATCACAGTCAACATTCCTGCTCAAGCTGTGGCAATGTTTTCTGTTGTAAGAAATCTCCTTAATGTGTGAAGGAGCAGTAACAGGAGAGCTATTTTACCCCCACACATACAGCAAATGACTGTACACTCTGATGAACCCTGTAACCTTGGTCAGCTTATGAATACCTCCTTCCTTTGTTTAACCTACTGCTGAAGAACTTACAGTGAAAACAGGGTACACATTTTTCATCTTGACCTCTATGAATTGCTAGGCATCTCTGCAAAGTTGTACCTTCTTAACATTCCTAGCGTTCTTTGATTCATGCTAGTATTTAGCACTTGTTGAGTGTTAGAAGAGATCTCTACTGACTATTCGTGTTATCATTCCTAAACCAAGTCACAAAATGGCATTTGTGTTGGAACTGGGCCACAGAGAGGTATACTTAATCTATTATGCAAAAATAGCACAAATATATCCCTGAAGATTCTCCCTCTAAGTGCAATAGGGAATAATGTAAGCACATTTAAGTTTCACTGAATGTAGGAGTTACACATGTTATAACTGTAGATCAAACTTTCTGTACCATCTGGCCATGATTAGAGGAAATGTATAGAGAGATACATTAATTGTCAATGGATCAAAAATGTTCAGTGATTGATCATCTGACTTTTAGATGATTAACCAACTAAATTTAGACAAACTACCAAAGCTTCATTTTTGGTATTATTTTAAGATAAGTTGCAATTTAACAAAGAAAAGCTACCATTCTTTTTAGATGAAAAAGTCACCTTTAATACTTTTGTTTTATTTCCAAGTACTGTACAGCAAAGGACTGAAACTGACACACTCAGGAATCCCAACAAGGAGTTCCATCATTTGCTGAAGACTATCAGATTTATTATGATGTAAGCTTTCATGGGCTAGAGCCCCGTGTCAGATATACCATGTATTTGATGAATGTGCTGTAGTGAAGGAAAAAAAGCTTATGCCACATTACATTTGCTAGTCTTTAAGTTTCACAAGACTTGTTTCTGATGCAAGACATCAGAATGGCTCCCCATTGGAAATGGCTACCCATCCCAATGGCTACCCATTGGAAAATAAAAGTTCCCCCTAATTTTTAGCCCTACCAATTAAATTTTGTCCTCACCGATAAAAAAAAATCCCCCAGACAGATTAATTAACTATTCCAAACCCAGTGAAACTGTAGTATTTGGGTTTAAACTGATTTATTTTTACTAAAGGGTTGTAAATTTTGCATTGTTGATATAGTCCATAGCATGCTTTGGGGGTGCTTTCTGTCCCAACAGTAGTATATAAACTTTTCTTTAATTACTTACTTATGGAAAATAGAGGTGAAATGGCCTGAAAAAGGGACATTAAGGCTTATAATTGTTGATTTCATCTAATAGACTTTTCCACAAAAGGGGCAAACATGGGATTTTTGCAAACTGATTTCCTATGTAAGTCTACATAAAATGTGAATGATCTGTGTCATTCACACTAAATGTTCAAGAAACCAGGGAAACTGCCAAGAAAGAAATTCAAGAACTTTATAATTCCTTGGTTCAGAATAACAAACTTTGGCAGCTTGTAGAGCTCACTTCAAATACAAGACGAACATCTTGCTTCCATAGGTTCTTCTGTAACTCATATTATAATACGAGAGAAGAATTTAAGTCATTTCTATCTAACCACCTGTCATCTTGACTCAACCTGCCACTTTGCTGCTGCCGCCACCACACTGCCTTTGTTTGGCGAAAATAAATATTCTGAACTAATCCAATGTAAACTGGGGTGTGGGGAATTCTCACAACAAGGGTTGGAAATCATGAACATGGCTTTGATATGATATAGTGGGCAGGATTTTTTTAAGCCCATACTATGCAATGGGGTTTTCCCTCGCTTTCCTCCCTCTTGTTCCACATGAAATTGGCTCTGGGGGGATTGGGAGAGCCCGTCGGGGGGCACGCGTTATTCTGCCTGGCAAGCTGAAATGCTTCTGAAGATGGAACAATAGGAAGAACATGACACTGAATTCTACCCTTCATATTTAGGCAATTGCAGGCAAAGGGTTAAGCTGTGTTATAGTGAAATTGGCTAGGTTCACTTCACCTGAATAATACAAGCAGACACTGCATGCGTTTGCATTCCACCGTGTCACTCAGTGCTGCTTAACTGAAGTGGTGCGAATGTCTGACAAGAGCTACAGTGAGCAATATCAAACAAAGGGAGCTGCAACTGGAAACCAAACTGTGTCCATTAGTCTTGCCTGTTGCACAGTTTTAGGCCCTGTCTTTTCCAGCTTGCCTTGTGCATTTTCCTTGATGCTCCTTTAAGTGTAATTATCACAAGGATGAGTCTTGCAAAATGCTTAAGCACCCTGACAACATGAATGCTGTGAGATTGCACGATACCAGGTACATATAAATCTCTATCTTTCGTGGCATTTGAACTTGATAATGGAAAAAGTTTGATAAAGTCAGTGAATGCATTATATTTAGACAAGATACCAAGTATTCAGAAGGCTCTGCATTACATTGCTGTGTTAACAGCTGGTAGCATTCAGTGTTCCACATATGCTTGATAGCGGTGATACATTCAAGCTCAGTGATTATCAAAAAGATTTCAGGGCTCTGGAATTAATCACACATTTGAGAAGACAAATAGATGGAGATAAGTAGGAAAGTTATGTTTGTTTGTTTTTTTGTAGGGAAATGAATATTTGAGTGGCCATTACAAGCACTTACTTTTATTAAATCCCAGTATTAATGAATTTAAGACAATAGGAATAATCTGTTTAATTAGTTAATGTTTTCAGGGATCTTGCTAGCATGGTGAGGAAAAGAATGGTGGCTATAAATAGAATTGGCCTTTCTGAGGTGCATGTACTTGTTTTGCCTATGCATGATCGTGTTGATAGTGTTACTGGCATTCTGGTTCTCTCTAACATTTGTATCATTCACATTTCATAATCATAACTTTTAGTTAATTGTATGAAGAACTGAATTCATTTTAAACCAAGTTCTATCGCTTCTTGCTGTATTGTTCTTGGTATGTATATTGTTTTAAATTATTTTGTTGGCCATCTTGGTAATTTTTTTTAATGGAATTGTGGGGTTTAAATAAGTAGCAGTCGCATAGTCTATGAATAGTCTCTCTCTGCAAGTTCAAAGTTGTGAGGAAGTCAGGTAATGAGGAAGGAGTATGAGAGAGAGCAGAGAGAGATAAGAACCTAAGATCCTGCTAGATTGGGACAATGGCCAGCATCCTGTTCTCAGAGTGGCCAACCAGATGCCTGTGGGAAGTCTGCAATACCCAAAAAAACCAGAAACAACTTTTCAGTTGCAAGTGGACTGAATAGCAAAGCATTTAAAAATCTGGAAGATTACTGTGATCTCATTCATATTTTGAGATAACTGCAGGATACTCTGCAGAGCCACAGCCCATAGATGAGCCACTCTAGAGAGCAACTTGATCTCACCTTTCCTTTTCTTCTCCTTGCTGCTTCAAGCAGAGCTTCATTGACAATTACACATTAGTCAGAGCAACATTGCCTTAAGTGGAGTGGAAGGTGTGGATAGTGAGCATCCACGTTCTCCCACAGAGAGTTAATTTATGGATGATGCCTTCTCAGGTGAAACCCAGAGCCAACTGAGTGAATTTGCTTCTGACTTCCTGGTGTGTGTGTGTGTGTGTGTGTGTGTGCGCGCGCGCAGTATCATATCAATAAATAAAAACTTAATTTAAAAAACCATTGTCATGTGTATCACGGTATCCCAGACTCTCACTTGTTGGGTTTGTTCTTTTATTTCCTCATATGCAACTATAATATATGACTTTTAAATACCAGAACTGAGGCTCCGTAGTTTAAACATTGGTTTCTTCTTATCCAAAAGGGAAATGTTGTCTCCTTCAGAACATATATTCAGCCCTGTGAAGAAGCATTTGAAACACAACTCAACATATTTTAGAACACAAGTCTCAAGTGCATCAGAATTTCTGCATCAGACTAAGGGTCAGTCTGCTGCATCATTCTGTTCTAACAGTGGCCATCCCTTCTTATTTGTCCTTGGCATCTGGGTTTCAGAAACATACTGGTTTTGTGCATATATAGTCCATTTAGTAATCACAGTGACTAGCTGTTGACAAAGCCATTTTTTCTTTAAATAACACAACTAAGCTAGTGGCAATTGACACATCTTTTGGTTGTCAAGTCCATAGATCAGTTCTATAAGGAAGTACTTTCATTTTTGTCAGTCCTGACCCTCCTGCTAGTCAGCTTCAGTGGGTGATCCTCAACTGTGTGATAGCATGAGAAAGAAAGAGAAATTTCTCTCTCTCGTTGTGCCACTCTGTTCATAATTTTGTAAAACCTTGATCATGTCCCTCCTAGACTTAAAAAGCCTTAAATGCTTTCCCTTTCTGTATAGGTAAGAGGGGAGGTACTCCAATCCTGTAATCATTTTAGTGGTTTGTACCATTTCCAGTTCTGCCGTATCCATTTTGAGATAGGGCAATCAGATACTTAGTTATGTAGGATATTCAGGGTATTTAGGAACTGGCTGAAAGCCTATCTCTCTTTGCAGTTCCTAGTACAGCTAGGAAATGTCCAGCTTTCCCCCTGCGACCCTTTAGAAACAAGTATTGCCAAGTATCAGACGAAAGCATCAGACCAGTCCAGAGTTTCCTTTAGATCCTTAACCAAGAAGAATAATTTATTTTTATGGATTCGTGTGATCAGAAAGTAATAGAAGGAATAAAATAGATTTCCAGCCAGTGTTCACTGCTGTTTGATTCATGGAAGGTGATGACAAGGCTCAAAAATCCGGTTATTTGTTCAGAGCTATGATTCCATACGGGACGCGGGTGGCGCTGTGGGTTAAAGCCTCAGCGCCTAGGGCTTGCCGATCGAAAGGTCGGCGGTTCGAATCCCCACGGCGGGGTGCGCTCCCACTGTTCGGTCCCAGCGCCTGCCAACCTAGCAGTTCGAAAGCACCCCTGGGTGCAAGTAGATAAATAGGGACCGCTTACTAGCGGGAAGGTAAACGGCGTTTCCGTGTGCTGCTCTGGCTCGCCAGAGCAGCGATGTCACACTGGCCACGTGACCCGGAAGTGTCTTCGGACAGCGCTGGCCCTTGGCCTCTTTGAGTGAGATGGGCGCACAACCCTAGAGTCTGTCAAGACTGGCCCGTACGGGCAGGGGTACTTTTACCTTTATGATTCCATACACCAAAACACTATTACTCAAAACTACTGGAGGAAAGGGAAAGTTAACTTTTCATCTGGAAAGCAGCAACATAGCATAGAAGTAGCAAGGAAGCAGTTCAGTGCTGGAGGCACAGCTAGTGTTGTGGCCCTGCTGCCCGTTTCAATGCATTGACTCCTGCCAGAGTGTATAATATTTGATTGGAACTTTAAATATCCATATTATTAGGAACTTCCACCTTATATGAGTGAGAAGTTCCAGGAGTAGCACCTTCACAATTAATTTCCTTTGGGTTAGAGAGCTGTTGGAAACGCCTGTGGTTTTGTATCCCCCCCCCCCCCCCGGAGTAGTTGTGTTAGTCTATCAAAGCAAAAACAACAATCTGAAAGATTTGTTGCACAAGCATTCATGGACCTTATATATTTGGTTGGGTTTTTAAAAAAATAAATATACAAGCAAAGCTTTGTTGGGAGCAGGCAGATTCCACAAAAAAGGTTTCTCTCCGTGTCATTCTATCCCCAAATTCAAAGCCTGCTAATTCCTTTCTTTCACCCTCCTTCTCTCCGTGTAGAGCAGTAACCTCAGATTCCACCCGGTAGGTAAATTGCCCTTTCAGGAGAATATCGCCAGTCATTAGCTCCCATTGAGGAAACATCAACCGATCATCTCTAACTATTAGCAAGCAATCAGCTTAACAAAGGGTGGCCACCTAGCAGTCGTAACAATATTAAGATAACAGAAAGGAACAAGAAAGGCAATCCCCTCTACTTGTGGAGAGTGTCTAGCAAGCAACACTGAAGTATATGGTTCTTTGATTAAAGGTAATGGCTTGTTATTCAAATCCAGGAAGCAAGGTATGATGGGGTTTTCCAATATGTTGATAGAGCAAGATGAAAGGCTCGGCATTACAAATATCACCTCACAATAGTTGCAATTAGCATTAATTTATATTTTAGCCGGTATAGTTTTGGAAGCCCCAAAATGTTTTGGATGGCCCTTGTGGTCTCTTCCAACTCTATGATTCTATGAAATAAGTCAGAAAGGAAACAAAAATGGCTCTGAATAGAGCTGAAAAATATAACAGGGGTATAGCTAAATAAATTGGATGAGGAGGGCTCTAGCATATACGTGTAAAGTATTATTAGTTGTACCTCTGTCACAATATGGAGCCTTCAAATAAAATGGTTTGGAAACAAGAGTGATGGATGATGACAAACCATCTGCCCAACACGGAGCCAAACTACACATTACGCTTAATGTGTAGCAACTGCTTCTTTTTTACTTGTATTAATTACAGGCATATGGAAAGGTTGTCCTTACTGAGAATTCAGTGACAGGGAGGGAAGCCTTATCTCTTCCCTTCCCAGTGTGATTGAAACAAAAATATTTTTCCCTGCCCTTCGAGAAAGGCAGTTTGGCACCAACATTGCACCAGGAGGTGGGCATGTATTTCCAGACACAGTGGGGAGGGAAGATTCAAGTTTCCCATCCACGCTACACCCACTGCATCTTCAGTAATCATCCCATGCTCCTGTGTTCCTGTAATTAATGTAAGGAAAATAGAAAGAGATCACTATATGCTACTCATTAAGCATAAACATATAGATTGGCTTGCAGATCCTTTGCTACTTACATCATCAAACTTGTCAGTTTTGGAGAATGTGTTCACTAGTATGAAGGACACAATTGACTGTCTAGAGCAGGGGTAGGCAACCTAAGGCCCAGGGGCTGGATGTGGCCAATCGCCTTCTCAATCCGGCCCACGGATATTCTGGGAATCAGTGTGTTTTTACATGAGTAGAATGTGTGCTTTTACAGTGGTACCTCGGGTTACATACGCTTCAGGTTACAGACGCTTCAGGTCACAGACTCCGCTAACCCAGAAATAGTGCTTCAGGTTAAGAACTTTGCTTCAGGATAAGAACAGAAATTGTGCTCCGGCGGCGCGGTAGCAGCGGGAGGCCCCATTAGCTAAAGTTGTGCTTCAGGTTAAGAACAGTTTCAGGTTAAGAACGGACCTCCGGAACGAATTAAGTACTTAACCCAAGGTACCACTGTATTTAAAATGCATCTCTGAGTTATTTGTGGGGCATAGGAATTCGTTCAGTATTATTTTTTTCAAAATATAGTCCAGCCCACCACATGGTCTGAGGGACGGTGGACCGGCCCACAGCTGAAAAATGTTGCCGACGCCTGGTCTAGAGTGGCAGTTGAGAGACTTTATAAAGAACATTGAGACTGGTAGTTGAGGGGCAGGGGCTCTTCACATGTTTGGAAGCACCCCTGACCTGCCTCTCTTGAAAGACTGGGCAGGCTCAGCTGAAATGGACCACCAAATGGGTCGTAATTAGGGTCATTAGGCAGGAAGTTCCCTCCTGCTAGCCCAGATTAGGCCAGAGGTTCTCCACTCCTGCTTTTCTACAACAACATGATGCTTATTCCCAATTGAATGCAATTACATCAGGGTAGCAGAAGGAACTCCAGTTTTCTTCCTGTAGTCTTGGTAGTGCTTTGATTTAAGTGAGTTTAAAATATCAAACTCCACATGCTCAGACTTTTTTAAAAATAAGGGCTAGCAAGCAATTTTTTGGTTTTGCACTAACATAACAGGAATGGCAAGGCATAGTGGGAAGAGCAGGAAGGGCTCCTCAGAAGAGAAAATTCAAAAAGTGAGCCTACAGTCTTAAGGACAAAGAATCAAATTTCTGCAACATTTCAGTACAAATGAAATAAACTGTGATGTGTCTATACAGGTCTCTGCTCAACCCCAAATGTGGTAAACAACTAAATATAAATCATTTGAAAATTTGAGGGATCAGCCTGCTGACTGTTTCCTAAGTACAAATAACTTGTGCTTTAGTGCCGCAATCCAGATAAAACTTGTTTTATTCTGCTCTGTTGAAATTTGTTTATGTCTTGGTAGCAGCTGCTCTCCCCGTTTGCCAATATCTATTAATGATAATTACCCTGAATACTATACCAGCTCTGTGATGCCATCACATCATTGTGAGGAAGATTGTGATCTTATCTAAAGCTATTCTGTTTAACTCTGACACTCCTTCTATTATAGTGGAGCGCTGATAAGATCATGCCTGTTAGGATCAGACATTAGTTGGAATCAATATTTGAAAATGTGCCTGTTTTTGCTTAATAGCAAAGTTAGTACAAGGGTCACAGCAAGATCATTTGTTGGATGAGATTGTGCAGCTTCATCTTGTCAGGTAAAGTGGATTCTTTGCAGCATTTGCTAGTGAAAGTGAAACTAAACCATCCCCTAAAGTAAGGACATTTTTGCTTTTGCCTAGCTACCATCTCATGGAAGTGGTTTCCAATATGTGTTGCTCAGAACCCTGAGATTCATTGGAAGCTTCAATGAGAAGAATTTATGAATCTTGGACTCTACAACTTTACTAACCTTCCTCTCTGGTGGGCAGCCACAGGGTAGCATTGGCTCTGGATAGAGAGAACAATTTCTGCCTCATAATACTAGAACTTGGGTTTTCCAATGAAGCTGAATGTTGGAAAATTCAGGACAGACAAAAGAAAGTATTTTACACAACACATAGCTAAGCTGTTGAACTTGTTCCCATAATATGCAGTGAACTAAACCATTGGAAAATTTCAATCCTCCCCTGCAGAAGATTCATTGTAGTAAGGTAAATAATTTCAGACACCACCATTGTTTTATTAATGCTTAATATTATTTTAATGCAATATGCTATAGACTTTGCTCCTACTTCTTTCAGTCTTCCCCTCTCAGCCTATTGCTTCATCTCTCCAAAAACACGGACTAACTAATGAGAGTAATTCATCATTAAGATAATCTTTCGACAAAACTGTTGGAATATTTCACCTCCTTTCACCCAGAATATTTGGTGGCGCCATATGGTTGGAAAATAGCAGGCAGCAAAACTCTGGATAGGTCTTCCATTCATATCAATAATAAAACGAATAAACAAATGAACAAATGCAGTTCAAATGACTGCCAACTTATTTTTATCCTGGTAACGTGTTCTAGAAACCTCTCAATGGGCCACCAAGTTCTGTGAGAGATACTTTCCAGGAAAATTGGTAAACTGGAAAGGATTATTTAGAAGAAGAAAGTTTGGAAATCACTGATTTAATGATGCAATACCAAAATGTAACTTTCCAAGGAACCTCAACCCTCTTTTTCCCATTACAGTGTCTTCTATCTGATTTAAATTATACCTTCAGCGCACTTCTTATTATTAACAAATAACTGTAAATGCATGATAGTAGCAATGTGTAATTTGAACCAGTAATTTCTGCTTTCTCTGAATATTGTTTTGCTCACTGACTAAAAATTGTCCCCTTGATTAATCAGCTGGGGATAGCATAGTGTGAGGCCATGCAAATGTTCTAGTTCTATCTGTTGGCTGCCAAGTTTAATGGCAAACAAGCTGGGATATGGATGCTCCATTCACTTACAAATTGTCATTATGAAATGCAGGCTATGTTCAGCTGAATTCTGAGTATTCCAAGTACTATGGTTCATAATACTGATGGAACTTGAACTTGTTTCCTTTAAAAACTCTGGTTCTCTTCTGTTCCCATAATAGTGATTGCTACACATTTCCAAATATATGGGGATTTTTTTTTTGTTATGAACTATAATCTTTCATTTTTAAAAAAATGTTAGCATTACTTGAGAGGAAATAAATCCTTTCAGCATATTCAGAAAGGCCCCTATATTGTAATTTTGGAAATGTGCAAATCTTTTAAATTTTCATCAAAAGATGGATGGCTGATCATTAAAAATTTTTAATCACCTCATAGCCCTAATAATGATACATAAGTGACATGTAATTAAATCTAGTTCTGTGGATATCAGTCGAAAACTACAAGCACCAGACATCCTACATTCTTGCATGTAACTATTTTTTTAACTGGCATAATGCATTATGGGCTTTTCTGTGTTACAGCCTTCTGAGGGATCAGGCATTGGCTACACTCAAAGGCAGGACAGCAGACTTGATGGGCCACTAGTCTGATCTTGTACAACAAATCTGAACATGCCTGTACTACTTTTGAGAGAACCTTACCTTAAACTTTACCAGTCACTTCTGTAACAATAACAAACTGATACAGTCCTTCCTGGGGTTTTCTATAAAAAGTGGCATAAATGATAATGAATAAATAAATCTCCTGCTAAATTTCATACAGTAACTGAGCCTACCTCAGGCAGGATATGCCATTGTACATCAGTGTTTGAAATGTATGAGAATTTTAGACTACCAGTAATAATAAGGTTATAGGAAGTTTGCAGCATCCATCCCTCTGCTGCTTTTATTTGTCTTGTCTTTACATGTTCCCTGGTCATATTAAATGTCTAAAAGCTGACCTTTTTCTTTTTTAGGGAGGGGAAGAATAACTGGGGGAAACTTGCAAAAATGTTGGTTATACTAATGAAATAATCCCACTTCCCTGATCTGGTGTGCAGAATGGAAAAACGAAGAAATTGAATTGAAAAATGCATTAGGTAATGCCTGATCTAGGAATTAATCTGCTTACTTACACACAGCAGAGATACAAATTCTCTTGAGATAGCTAACTTAGTTTCTGATGTGGTATAATCCATGTTTATACAAGCATACTTAAATTTCACTGAATTGTAAAGAGAAAAGAGTTCTAAGTAAAATAGAAAGTCGAATAAGGGAAAATTATTTTTCTGATCCATTACTTCCGTTCCCTCCATTCCGGCATATTTAAGGGAAATACACGAACTCAAAACTACACAAGCATAAGTTGTTTTTTTAAATTGATTGAATCTGCCCAATACAAGCAAAATACTTTAGATGCATTTCAGTCTTGGAAAGAGGTACTATAAGAAATCCTTGAAGTTATTGTTTCGTTGGACTTCAATCTCAATGGAAATGAAGATGCCAGAATCAAACTTTCAATCTTTTCTAAATTTCTTTTTTATTGGCAGTTTGAATGGTTCACTTTATTCCTTGGTAGTAGGATTCACCATTAGGCATTTGTCTTGTTGACATGTGAATATCCTGTTGTCACAGATTAACGTAGCAGTGTGCTCGGAAGCAGGATGCCATTTAAGATAGTCCTTGAGCAAACACCTAGATCAGTGGATGGTCATCTGGTGGCTTCTGGACAAGTTGGCACAATCCCTGCTGTTTATTGGATTTGTAACATTAAACAATTGCTTCACCTTCCTAACTTAAAAGTTTAATTGTTGAAACAAGAAATGTGCTTAATGTCAGCAGGACACCTTTCTTTGGTAAGAGTAGATACTCATTTCGCTGAATGTGGTGCTGGTGCCAGAAGCACAGAATCAGAACACAACTCAATAAGGAGGAGGAACATTTCAAATGGCTGTCTTCAGCAATTTAGAGAGTCAGAAATGCCTTTTTTTAGGATGGTGCCAGGCGTGATTTGAAGGCACCTGTGGCACCTGTCTAGATGAAGCCAAGCAAATCTGAACTTGGGTCAGTTCCTCAATAGGAGTTTGCCTAGGAACCTTATCTATACCAGTTGGAATTCTGCCATGAGGAAGGTATGATATAAATGTGGTAACTGTAATATTCTGTAGTTGATGTTTAAGGAATGGAACTGAGCGTTTAGAGTTGAGTATACAGAAATGAAGTCCAATAATGCTTCTGGATTGTTACTTGCTAAATTCATATTTGCAATTCTCTTAACAAATTTGCTTTATTCTGTGTGCCACAACATTTTAATTTTCATTAGATCTTCTTACTGTTCTCTTAGAAGGTTTAACTCCTCAGGATACACAACCCAGTTTACTTATCAATATTTGATCTGATAACCATACACCATAAAGCATGGCATTTGGTCATTTTTATTGTCTTCAAAAAGAAGGTTTGAGGAAACTTCCAAATTGTCTAATTAAATTATTATTGTGCTCTAATACAGTTTTGTTTTTTTTAAGTCAAATGGCTGCAGAAACAGGTACATCAAATATTGTTTTACTTGGAAAGACTTTTTCGCTGCTATGTTCCATAAATTCCATTGTAGTAAGTACGATTCACAGCATAATCCTAAGTATGCTGACTCAGAAGTAAGTCTATTAAATACAGTGGGAATTATTTCTTAGAAAGGATGCTTACTGTTTACTCATAAGCGAGTTCTACTGAGTTAAGTGACAACAAAGGCCTGGTCCTGGCTGGTAAAGTGATGATGATCAGACCACTGTGCTCCTGCTAGTACTGTAATGTAGACTAACAGTTGCTTGGCTCTCCGGATGCTGCTGCTATGCTAGCATGTGTAGTTCTTGCAAAACAATCAGTGCAGGCTCAAAAGAGGAACAAACATAAATTGAAAATCCATTACCACTGTCAGGAGAAATGTGTCCCTGTTAATTCTCCTTAGTCTCTCAGTAGAGCCAGTGTGGTGTAGTGGTTAAGAGCGGTGGAATCGTAATCTGGTGAACTGGGTTCGCGTCCCTGCTCCTCCACATGCAGCTGCTGGGTGACCTTGGGCCAGTCACACTTCTTTGAAGTCTCTCAGCCCCACTCACCTCACAGAGTGTTTGTTGTGGGGGAGGAAGGGAAAGGAGAATGTTAGCCGCTTTGAGACTCCTTCGGGTAGTGATAAAGCGGGATATCAAATCCAAACTCCTCTTCTTCTTTCAATACCGTCAACTATGGTATCCTGCTGGAATGGTTGTCCAAGTTAGGAGTGCATGGCACCATTTTGTGGTGGTTCCAATCCTACTTGGATGGATGTTACTAGAGGGTGATGCTTGGGGAGTCTGCAGCCCCATAGAGCCTTTAGTGTAGGGTTCCTCGGGGTTTGGTTTTATCCTCTATGCTGTTTAACATCTACATGAAACCGCTGAATGGGGTTATCTAGAATTTTGGAGTACATTGTCAGCAATATGCTGATGACATGCAGCTCAACTTCTCCTTTACATCTGCAGGTGGGGTAGTGGATATGCTGGACCATTGTATTACTCAGTAGTGGACTGGATGAGAGCCAACAATCTGAAGCTTAATCCAGATCATAGAATCATAGAATTGTAGAGTTGGAAGGTACCCCAAGGATCATCAAGTGCAACCCCTGCAATGCAGGAATCTCAACTAAAGCATCCATGACAGATGGCCTCATGGCAGACAGATGGATGGGAGGCTGCCTGCTGTTGATCAGGTTACACTCCTTATGTAGCTTGGGGGTACTTCTGAATCTTTTGCTGTTATTCAAGTGGCCTCAGTGGCTAATGGCCCTGCTGCTTCCATATTGCAATAGGAATAGCCTAATTGCTGTTTTCTATGCTGTGGCAACCTCTAGGTTAGATTATTGCAATGTGTTATATGCAGGGCTACCTCTGAAGATGGTTTGGAAACTTCAGGTAGTATAGTATTTGGCAACCAGGTTACTCTCTGTGGAAAGATGGTTTGAGCATATTACACCGATCCTGGCTTGACTGCACTGGATGCCAATTAGTTTCCAGGTCCAATTCAAAGTGCTGGTTTTGACCTATAAAACCTTAACCAGCTCAGGACCACAATAATCCAAGGACTGCCTCTCCATATATGAACCTACTCAGACCCTGCAATCGTCTTGTGAGACCCCTCTTGTGCTTCCTCCATGAGAGCTCTGGAGGGTGGTAACACGAGAATGGTCCTTTCCTCTTTGCGGAACATTCTCCCCTGGGAGACTTGCTTGGCTCCTTCATCACAATATCTTTAGCTGCCAGGCAAAACCTGTCTTTATAACCAGGCCTTTAGCTGACTAACATCATATATCCTTTGAAATGTGTTTGTGGGAGGGGGGTATTAGTGTTTTGTTTTGTTTTTATTATGTATTTTGTGTTTTTATTTTATATTTTTATGCTGTGAACCTCCCTGAGATGAAGGGTGGTATACACATTTAAGCACTACCACCATCACCACCAACATTTGGAAATGAAATATAGTTTGCAAGTGACCAATCAAAGAGGGTTGTTGCATCTCCCTATGGTTTTCCAGTGTATTTTTCTGATGTTCAGTTAAATGTACTATGTGTCTTTTTAACTGTCCATAGATTGGTGATTCTCCATGGCCATCTCTTATCTCTATTTTTAAACCATTTATCCTATTAAACCTGTTCCACCCTGTTCAGCTGATCTGTATATTCTCCTCATGTGTTCGATTTTCATGCCTTTCCAAGGTACAAATTCTCCAGCTCTTCCAAGTTTGTTGTACTTTAGTACATCTTTCCCTCTCTACCAATGCTGTTTTTTCCATGGCAAATGTATTCCACATACACCTTTGTATTTTTACTCTAATTATGACTAGTCCTGACCTAATACTGCTGATTACCATATTTTTTGCCCTATAGGACGCACTTTTTCCCCTCCAAAAATGAAGGGGAAATGTGTGTGCGTCCTATGGGGTGAATGCAGGCTTTTGCTGAAGCCTGGAGATCAAGAGGGGTCGGTGCGCACCGATCCCTCTTGCTTTCCAGGCTTCAGGAGAGCCCCACCGCCAGCCCCGCAAGCTCAGGGGACAGCAGGGAGGCGCAGCGCGCCATCCCGCTGTCTCCCGACGTGGTTTGGAGGCTGCCGGCGGGGAGAAGCCCCCTTCTCCCCGCCGCCAGCCCCGCAAGCTTGGGGACAGCGGGGAGGCGCAGCGCGCCATCCCGCTGTCTCACGACATAGTTTGGAGGCTGGGGGCAGGCTTCCCCTCCCCCAGACCCGCAAGCTCCCAGAGCGATGCGCGCAGCTTCTGCATCGCTCTGGGAGCTGGGGGAGGGGGAAGCTCATAATTCTGCGCCTGGAGGGGAAAAAATAATTCCCCCCCTTTATTCCCCCCCCCCCCCCAAATCTAGGTGCGTCCTGTGGGCCAGTGCATCCTATAGGGCGAAAAATATGGTATATGTGTGGATTCTCCATAAGAACCCTCTTGCCACACTTTTGTCACTCCAACTTCACTCCTATCTTTCTTGCTGGTGTTGTTTCAGAATGATTATTTCCTAAAAGGAATATTTATTGTCAAGCAAGATGGCATATTATGCCAGATAAAATTAGAATGCTTAATAAATCACCAGAGCCTAAAGTAGCTCAAAACAACTAAAATGGCCTCAGTAGGACAAGAGGAAAGACTGAAGAACATAATGGATCCAGGGAATCTATTAAGAGCTCTGTTTTGTAGTCCATGAGGTACGCATAAAAACTTTAATAGGTTAATTGCAATGATTAATTGATTAAGACTTGCAGCCTTATTAATAACAGTATATAAATAGCTGCTGAGAAAACATTCTGGCATGGAAAGGAGCACATGTGTGATTACTGAAAGAATTGTTGTGCTGTAATGAAGACTAAGACTGCAATCCGATGCCCACTTAACTAGGAATACATCGCACTGGATTTCTGGAGTTTACGCCAGAGTCCATGTACATAGGACTGCACTCCCTATATGACACATAGAAACAATGTGCAGTTTCAGATTGGAGAATCATTGACAAGTATAACTCAGCTTTACAGATGGAAGCTTATAGAGCTGGCATGCTCTACCAGGTGTAAAACCTGTCTATTCCTGTTAGCGATGATTAGGAACAGATGTTTCACAGGGTGTTAAAATATATTCTGCACACAATATTTCTGCAGCTGTTGCTCAGGACTTGTTCATATGTTTCCATGAGGCATGCGAGGAGTAAGGAAGAAAGTGTAATTCTAATCAGGACCGTCAGAATCATGGGGGGGGGATTAGAAACATATGGAAAGAGTACAGCTAAAAATGTGTTTAGTTTTCAATATTTTTGAAATGTAATATTTTATTTAGAATGTTTATGATTTCTATTGTTTGTGTTTGTATTTGAATTTGTGTTTTGAGCCATCGTGGGGACCTTTTTTTTTGTCTGAAAGGCAGTATATAAATAAATTAACATAAGATTGAGGATGCTTTGCATAGTCTCTTTCCTCTAATACATGGACTTATTCTCTGGCGCCCCCACTTTCTAAAGATCAATGAATACAAAATATATTGGACTTAACTTATGAATGTTTTATTACATATATTTTGGAAACAACTTTAAGTCCAAGTGATTTGGGAAGTTTCTGGGGTACTTCTAATGAAATTGTGTGTGTCCATGTGTGAATTTGTAATTGCGCCCACTAGGTAATCAGTTTCATTAATTGGTTCAAATAAAACATCCCAAAGTAACATTAAAAGTATCAACAATAAAAACTTATATAAACACTGTTTCTAGTCCAATACAGTGGTGCCCCGCAAGACGAATGCCTCGCAAGACGGAAAACCCGCAAGACGAAAGGGTTTTCCATTTGCAGAGGCGCTTCGCAAGACGAATTTCCCTATGGGCTTGCTTTGCAAGATGAAAATTGACGAAAAATTTTGATTTTTTCCCCCCGCTCCAAAACCCCTTTTTCTGAAACGCTAAGCTGCTAAAAGCATTTTAGCAGCAAAACCGCTAATCCTTAAGCCTTTTTAAGCCTTAAAAAGCCGTTTTTAGCCCTTAAACTGTCAATAGTGCTAATAGCGCTAATCCGCCAATGGGCTTGCTTCGCAAGACGAAAAAACCTCAAGACGAATAGACTCGCGGAACGGATTCTTTTCGTCTTGCGAGGCACCACTGTATGCATACAGTCTTTTAAAAGTAAATAAATAAATAAAGTAATAAAGTAATTTTAATATAAGGAATGAATTAATAATATAACCTTTTAAATATATTGTAATATATATATATTAAGAGTTTTCCTTTAGAATCTGAGCTTTAATTGTGGAACATTTAGTCTCAGGCTCAACTGGTTTAATTAGTTGTGTTCATGAATTACAATATAGCGACCCTTTGATTCACAAGGGGACCTTCTGGGCACTGGTGGTCAAACTTTGGAATTCCCTCCCTCCCCACAAGATTTGACTGTTGCCACCTTTGGACATTTTCTGGTGCCACCTGAAAACCCATCTCTGCCAGGGCTATGGGTCATGCAGTTCTCACCTAAGTAATCATATATTTGTTCTGATGAGAGCTTTGATTTTTTTTTTATATGGTGTTTTATTTCTGTGTTTAACTTATATTGTGACCTCCCTGAGGTCCTTTGATGAAGGATGGAATATCAATTCTTAAAATAAATAAAAGAATGTATTGTGACTGAACTTTATTGTTGCAATGATAACTGTGTACTGTATTAGGTAGAAAATATGAGAAAAAAATGACCCAAAAGCTTTGGCTAATTTAAAAGGAAAGATTAAGAATGTAGCTGCCTCTTGTTTTTCTACTGTATTCATGCTCCCTAAAGTATCATTCCACTTGATGACTGCAGACGAACATGCGGACAGCTTCCATTTGAAAAGTATTATGTTTGACATGTAGTGTGAGTTAATATGAAAGTGTTATCTCTGGTGTTCAATCTGCAGTGTCCCATTCACACATACAAGTAATCTCTCCGTGTGCAATCATAGTGTGTTATGTGTGCATTTCGCCTCAGTTGATAATGACCATGTTTTAGGCAAAATATAGACTTCTAAGAGCTTGAGCAGGGCTATTGCACCTGGCATCATCCAATCAAATGGAGAGAGTGCTTCATAATTCTTTTGGTGTGTCTGAAAACCCATTCTAGGTTGGAAAATCAGATATAGTATTGGGCTGGATTTTGAAAATAAGGCTTAATAAGTTCTTCTTTTTTCAACCTATAACTCTAAAGAAAACTGCTGCTCTTAGTATAATATTGGAGAAACTGGATTTCCGTCAAGTTATCAGTTATATAATTTATTCTGTTGTTGCAATTAAAAGTGAAATAAAAGATCATGAAAAGTATGTCTTAGCAGCTTTACATAAAAATAGTTGTTCTCTTGTATAGGAAGCAAAAACCAAACAGTAAAGTGAAAGTAATAAAGCAATTATCCACCTTGGGGGAATGGAACATGCAAGTTCTCAGAAGGAAAATATTGTATTGGGTGGGCAATAGGATGGTGAAAATAGACAAAAAAACAAAAAAACCTGACAAGGATTTTTTTTAAAAAAAACCTCTCCAAAGCAAAAATTTGATAAACATTTTAAATTAGTTCTCAAAATGCAGGGAGCTTAGTGTTAGAATTCCATCTGATCACTATTAGGCTTACATGAGATTACAAAAGACTGCTGATAATGGAGTTAAATTCAATTCAAAGCACTGTACTGAGGACACTGAAAGTTTGCAGCGGGGCTGTAGAAATAAAACATGTTCACTGCAAAAAATTGAGGATCAAGATGGATGTTGTTTACAATGTAATTGACATCCAGGCTAATTTCCCCCCTGATATATCATATCCAGGAGTTCAGATAAGCTATGAAGATTGAAAATCAGTCTGCTTAAGGAAATAGTTTCACCTCTCCTCTGTATTTGATAAATAGACCTTTGAACATCATGTTCAGTTATTAGAGCAGGCTTCCTCAAATTCGGCCCTCCAGGTGTTTTTGGCCTACAACTCCCATGATCCCTAGCTAGCAGGACCAGTGGTCAGGGATGATGGGAATTGTAGTCTCAAAACATCTGGAGGGCCGAGTTTGAGGAAGCCTGTATTAGAGCGTTGAGGGCTGGGGTGGGGGGCATGATTCTAGTCTTCCTGTAAAAATCAAGAAAAATAAGTTCCACAAAATTGCAAGGGAAAATCCAAAGCAGATTTTTTTTATTTGCATGCTGACCCAAACAGAAAAGTTAACTGTTCAAGAGGGGAGCATCTGAAACCAGTACTGAGTGAAGCAGGAAGAAGGAGAAAATCCTAAGAAGAAATATGCCATGGCTTCATGTCAGATGTTTTTCACTTCTTTTCTCTCCCTCTTTTTTATGCACACAAACACCCATAAGCGCGCGCACACACACACATATTAATATATATAATGTATGCAGATATTGATGGAATTCTATGAGTTGAAAGAGAAGGAAGATGTCTTTAAGGATCCATATCTCTCCCAGCAGATATACATTATTATCACTGGAATGTGGCCTTCAGTCTTGAAACAGTTAAAAGAGTTCTATGGTCACAAAAGAAGAGATTTCTTCAGAATTATCTCCCGCCTCACATTTGCTCTTAGGCAAGCAGTTTAAAAAAGCCCAGTGATTGAGCCAGTGATCCAATTTGAAATGCAGAAATGATTAGAGCTGCTTGCCTCATTTCATATCGAAATTCTCTGATTTATGACAGGGCTGCAGCCAAGATCTATCTCCAAAGGGAATTAGTGTGCAAGTTTGCATATTTTTGTTATTTAGGTTTCTGATAGCAGCTTCTAGCTAGAAATACTCAACTAGGAGGTGGTGGCAATGCTGGGTTTTTCAGCCACTGGAGCACAAAAAGATAAGAGCCTTATGTTTAGGACATTTAGACCCCTTGACCATCTTCCTGTGCAGTATTTTTAAAAAATAAAAAAACAGATTGAGGAAATACAAGAATCCAATGGAATGGTTAATTGTAGCTGTGAAGAAGGGAATTACCCAAATTCTGTCTCCATGTTTTAACTAGTAGAATTTTAATGAGGCATAAAACTTCAATCATGCAACTGACCTATGGGGCAGAGTATAGAACATATAATGAAACAGAAATAGAATTCTGAAAAAAAATTATTACCTTATCTGGCATTTACATGAAGTGTTAACAGGAAATTATGCAGTAGTTATAAATGAAAAAAATATGGGATTTAATGTACTTATTAATAAAGATTTGTTACATACATGATACCAGTGTCCCAAATCTGCTGTCCGCAGCTGTTCCCAATTTCTTTCGTGTCTCTTCTCAAATGCATTTAGTGTCTTATTCTTAACGAAACTAAGACCAATTTTCCTTTAATACTAGTTTCTAAGACCCATGGAAACATCTTTGTGGAGGAATTGAGTATTGCAGAATTTCCCCTTTTCCAGCAGTATCCAGACATCAGTGAAACTGGCAAAGTTCTAATTATGACTGCATGAAATACTTTATTTGGAATTTGTAGATCCTCACTAGGCAATGATAAAGGTCATGGATGTAAAGACCGTGGTCTCTGGTCCTTACATCCATCCATTAGATAGAAATATAAGTAATTGCTAAATTATATACATACCACAGTGAACATAAAGATTGCACTGAATCTTTGTTACTTCAGTCATTTCACAGTATTTCACAGAGATTTGAATCTCAAGAGTGATCCTACACACTGGTGCTGCCAAAATTCAACTGTGCAGTACGTCCAACTTACAGAGCTCCACAGAAACAGGAGCTTCAGCATTCTATTCTATGAAGGAAAAAATGCTCCACTTTCACAGTGCGAAATCTCAATGGTTACATGAATAAATTCCCTTTGTTGAAGGGAACAGGCTCTTCTGGAAGTGTGGGGCTTTGTGGGGCTCATTTTAAGATTATAAGGCAGTAGTACCTTCAATGGCCTGAATCACAGCAAAGTAAAACGAGGAAAAAAAACAAGTACAGTTCTTATTAACAAACAGCTATGGCAGCAAAAGGCAAAATGTTTATAAGAGTCTTTTGAATAAATAATGTGTTTCTTAGAACTTCCTTAATCTCATTAAATTCAGTCAAGACCAATATTTTAATCTTTTGTTTGTCTCGAAATTTCAGTACAAAGATTCAAGAAAACTGCAGTGGAAAAACCTGAATTATTCTTTCAAATCCTAATTCCGCAAATATTTCCATGTCCATTTGTCCTGTTTCATTTCAATCTAATATTTTCATGTCAACATTGCTTCTTGTAATGCATGTTTGGGTACATTATGCAATTACTTAATTGACCTACTTTCTGAGAAAGGCTATGACCATGATCAGATTACTGACCTTCACATAATGCAATGATACTGCACCTAAAACAGTACTGACAGTCTTCTGAACTCCCTCATACCCTCTGACATGCAAGTGAAATGAAAATTTATGTAGCAAATTAGTATTTTTGTAATGACCTTTTAATAACTCCACATCATGGAGTAAACATCAAATAGTGTGTGAGTTAAGAACAGAATGTAAAGTAAGTATTGTTCCAACAAAAGTCATTCACTTTTGTCGCAACATAAATTGCTGACTTGCTCTTGCAACACCTGAATTCTATTTTGTAGGTGATGGGAAGAATATATACAACTTACATAACAAAAGCGGCATTCTGTGCAAGGTGAATTTCACAAGTCAGTTCTGCTCTAGTTCTTGTCACTTACAATCCTGTAATAAAATCGTACTGCAAAAATCTTACTGAAATAATAATGTAGTTTGGGCTGTGGTGCTTGAAATGTCCATAAGATAAAATACATTATTTTGTTGTTTTCAATCCTACTTCCATCCCATGCTATCACTGCAATTTGAGAAATAAAAAACTTATTTCCCAAAATTTCAAAAGAGATCCAGCTCTTCAGCAATTCCTTTCCTCTTTTCCACACGCACCTTTTGTTAATGGTATTCTCCTGACTCCCCTCCCACAAGTGGAGAGTACCACTAGTATGTCAGTCTTTTACTTCTCTGTGGCTACGATGCCCATGTGCCTTTAATAATACTTCAGGTCATCCTTTAAAAATAATTACCTTCTTTTTTCTAGAAAAGTGTTGTTCAAACAAGCCATTATGTTATGTTTGTTTACTTTTATGCTCCTACCCAGCAATAACATTTTTCAGTGCAGCTTAGAAGAATAAAAACTTAACCAATAAAACAGTGAACAATTGATGCGCAACATACAAAGCAGCTACAGTTTAGGTAAGTTTAACCTGAATAGGACATCTGTCACAAACAGAGATGAGGCTTCAGTAGCAATAGAATAATGTGCAATGGAACAGTCCTGAATTTTTCTCAGATTCTTGTTGTTCTGTTCAATAACACTTTATCTGAATACCTCTCTAGACCTCCACAGCATCTGCTGTTCTTGGGAAACAGTTTTTCCCAGAGATAAGTGTGTTACTCGAAAACATTATACAGCAAAGCTTTGCAGGCAGAGTGCTGTATTCTTTCACCATTCTTGCTAATTAATTCCTACAGGACTTGCTCCTGGCCTAACGATTTTTGAAGCCAACAACATGAGGAGCTTCCTTTGGCAGCTCCCAAGAAAAGACACAATACTCTAGGAACACTATGTAAGCAGGGAGAAAGAGGAAAGACAATAAGGGTTACAAGACTATAAAGAAAAAGAGTGGCTACAAATTATGGCTGGTGTAAGTCACATTAAAAACATGGACTAAGTTCAACTACTTTAAAAATCGAGAGGTTTAACTATTGACTCCACTAAGAAATTAATCACATCCAGACTCTGATTCCATTTCAGTGAATGCATTTTTAGTATAAAAAATAGATTTTCTCTCTCTCTCTCTCTCTCTCTCTCTCTCTCTGTGTGTGTGTGTGTGTGTGAGAGAGAGAGAGAGAGAGAGAGAGAGAGAGAGAGAGAGAGAGAATAATGAGGGATGGGAGAGAGAACCAGTTTTCAAGTACACACTTGCCTCTTGTCTATCTCATTAAAATAAATTAGCTACTGGATAAAAGAGGCAAAGTAGGTAATGTGACATCTTCAGCTGAGCCAACTGCTAAATGCTGAAAGAGACCACAAACGCTCTTCTACAGAAAGTATTTTCTCTAAACAGAAAGTAAAAACAGCTAAATGCCAGACTGAGTCATTACTGACCAGTAGTCTGATCCTAAAGGTGAGCAGCTTTTGAATGTTACACAGAAACTCAAAATGTGGATGGATAAGAGACTTGTCCATCAGCTTCTTTGTGATTCCAGTCTCCCAAATGGGAAGGTTCTCCCCTGCATTGAGATGCTGGACCATCAGATGCAGGAACACTTAACACATCTCACTAGAAGTGCAAAACTGCTGAATAAGTGCATTGTACTTGCCTATTTGCCCACTTCAGTGCAACATGCAATGCCACCCTCATTACTGAAACAGTATGCTTAAGAATGTAATTTGAGGCATGCATCTCCCTCAGTGTCTATCCTCCTTCTGTATGCTTGGTTTTATTTATAACAACTCTGTAAAATGCATGATGGGAAATTATTAGTGGGGGGGGGGAGTAGGAAGGAAAGTAGATAGAGTTTTAATTTCATAGAACTGACCAAGAAAGATAATGAAGTACTTTCAGAACTCTTTGTATGAAGCACAAGAGAAAACCCCCTGAGCTTTATTACTTGTAGCAACCAATTACTACACTAAAAAGTTTTCCCAATTATGAATTACACTAACGCAGACTGCGCAGACTCAACTTGGCTACGTATGTTAGAAACCCAGCATCCAAATAATTAATGAGAAAACACTGCATGTGTTCAGACCTTCCGTTAATTGATTAAACGAGTCTGTCTAAATCTGATTATAATCGCGCTATGTCAGTCTGACTGTGTGTGTATGTACGCTTTCCCTCCTCTTTACATACATATTTATTTTCCAAAACCGAAGCAAAAGATAAAGCTGCTCTAATAGCTAACCTCTCAGAGCGAATGCTGCAGAGTTCCATGAAAATGAATTAGCAGCTGTTTAATGTCTCAGTTCTTTCCTAATCCATCACCTGCCTTCGTAAGATGCAAAATGTTTTTGACATTTGTGCATTTTTTGCTGCTTATTGTAGTTAACAAATGTTCGATAGTTTCCCTGTGGTTTCTTAGTAAAACACATAAAACTGCCATGCACTTGTCAGGTTGTGTTTTTTTTTTAAAGGAGGCCACAGTGTTCCCTAAGGGTTGTGAGAGAAGTTCATCCCATTGAACTGGTCAGCAAGATATCATTAGCTTGTTGTGTACATGAAATCCAGGGGTTAGAGCTCCCAGCGTCACAAGCCAGTTTCTTTACCTCCTTGAGCTGATCAGAGGATCAGAGTATCAAGGAAGGATTAGCACTGACTTGGGATTTGTGTGATTGGTTAATTTATTGCGGCGATGGCAGGCCTTTCATCTATGGCAACATTTAATCAGCACGGCCATGGAGGCTATTACGGGTTAGCTCTTTTCTCAAGTCAGCCAGGGATGCACCATCAGCCCTATCACAATTCCCCTGAAATTTCCAAATTATCTGGAACAGGCTTTAGCCTCACAGTAATAAAAATTAGAAGAGATTCCTGATAGCAGTGGTGGAAAAGCTTTCACTTGCACAGGGCAAATTATAAATAGTATGAACGTGCACTTAAAAAAAATATTCTCCACCTCTTAAGAGATGTGCAGGACTTATCACCTCTGCTCTGATCCAAATCCTTGTGGTTGAAAATTTATATTAGATTTTATCAGAGAGGCCTAAGTCTAGAAAAATCAATGAAGGTTATCTTTTATGTTGCAGGAACTTGTGGAAATATTGATTTTCATTTTATAGTGAATTTGGAGCATGAGTTGGTAATCACTGCTGAGCTGACTACAATGTTTGCCTACTGTATCTTTTACTGAGTTTTTGCTCAAGTATTTAAGATCGTATATTCCTGTTGATTTTTTTAGTGGGTAGGTTGAAATCAGATGTCCCTTAAACATAAATTTGTACACTCATTGCTATAAAATGTAAGCCTTCCTTTTAGCAAATTATTTGCTGGTGCTGGGTGGCGTTATTTTCTGTATTTAATGTGCTCACAGCAAGCACACAAGTCTTCCAGGTTTTATTTTTCTGCATGAATATAGGTCTCTTGGTATTATCCCTATAACTGCAGGACATTGGATGAAATTCAGAAGTGCTTAGAAATGGAATAACAAAGGAGACAGACAACTTTGGCTCTATCTTTCACTCCCTTATACTAGTAAAATGCCCAGCATTGTGACAGTATGTATGTATATTCAGAGGCAGTTGGTCCGAGCTGGGGGTGTTGCATCCCTGAATCTTTGTCAGTGACAAAGAAAGGGAGAGATTTAGCCCATACTGCAAAAGCGTCCACAAGTGCAGCACTTTGTTCCCTTCCTGTACTTGTAAAAATGAGCGGCAGCCATCAATTGATGTTGGGGTAGTAGAGGGCTGAACACAACTGGGCTGTGGGGCTAAATCCATTCCTTGGCACTGGTGACCCCAGTCATTAGTATCAAGTCAGCTTGTATCTGCATAAAGCCTTGCCTTGGATTCTGTTTCTTGGCCACACCAGAGTATAACAGAGTAGCTTTAGAAGAGTAGAATAGGTTGGTGGGAGTTGCTTTTATATAGATAGACAACCCTGTATTCATAGCAGAGGGAAATCATTGATACTATATTGAAAGAAACAGTAGTTTATAATTTTATAATTCATTGGTGATTGCACTACTTTGAATGGTTGAATAAGACAGAAGATTTGTTTGATTGTTAATCTATTTGAAAGTTCAGTGTCTTCTCACCCTTCAACCTGGCAAAATGTTTAGCATTGATTGTTTTATACATTTTGGGTAGCTTTACCAAGTCAGATATAATTTACAGGCTCTCCTCTTATGGTCACTGTTTTTACTGTCTTTATATATTTTTATAATACGTCATGGATATATTCTGCATCATATTTTGAAAGCCCTTTGAAGGTTGTTTCTGTTTTATATATAGATAAGGGGGTGAGAACACCTCAGTGTCAGCAAATATTTTCATGAAGGTTTTAAAGAAATTCAGTCTAAGTTGTGTTTTCCTAGTGATGAGCTCTGTGTTATTCTTTTTAAAAAACCAAACCAACAGTGTGAATATTAGCATGGCAGGATATGCTCTGCTATGTGACCTAACAGGGAATTAGAATCTGAACATGGAAAGCTGCCTTAACCAAGTCATACCACTGGTCCATCTAAATCACTATGATCTCCACTGACTGGCAGTGGCTTTTGCAGTTTCAGACAAGAATCTTTTCCAACCTTATCTGGAGATGCCACGGATTGAATCTGGGACCTTTTGCATGTAAACATGGATGTGCTCTGCCACTGAGCTACATCCCTTCCTCTATTTCTCCTGGCTACAGAAATCACATATCTTTATAAAGAAACCCATTCACTATCCTATATTTAAATGTTAAAACAAGAAAAACATTCAGCAGCATTTCTTTACAAGTCTATAAATTATGGACAGTAGAGCTAATGGCACCAGGAACTATATAATTGGATCGTTAAAGAATTTCGTCCCCAGCCCTTTGACTGGGGAACATAGGGATTTAACCTGGGGCATTCTATGTGTGGAGCAAGTGTTTCATTACATAAGAAGAGCCTTAATGGATTGGACTAAGTATTCATGGAGTTCAGCATCCTGTTTACTATTGTGGCCAACAATATACCTTTGTCCAGAAGCAGGGCAGCAACTGGAATTCAGAAGCATACTGCCTCTGAACCAGGATGTAGCGTATATGACTAGTTGCAATTGATAGCCCTTTCTTCCAGGAATTTGTCTAATCCCCTAAATAAGCAGCTCAAGGTACATCACTACACCATATTTGTAATTTATTGCTCATTCCTCTAGTTTGGAGAGGAACTTTTGGAGCTGTTCACAAACCCTTTTGGTTTTTATCACCCTGGGCAATTTGATGTCATCAGTAAACTTGGACACACCAATGTTCATCCTAACTCCAGCTCATTTATGAACCAGCTAAAAAGCACTGGCCCTAATATGATGTTCTTGAGGTACCCAACTTGGTATATGTCTACCTGATTAGAAGTATTAATTTATTCCCACTCTGTTTCCTGTTTTTTGATCAGTACCAATCAGTAGGGGTATATCTTCTCTTATCCCATGACTATGTTTAGTCAGGAACTTTTAGTGAGGGGACCAAAGCTTTCTAAAACTCCAAATATTTAATGCCAGGAATGGATCAGCCTTGTCCACATGCTTGCTGACAATCCCATTGAACTCTAAAGGTGAGTGAGAAAGAACTTACCTTTGCACTAGCTTTGCTGGTTCTTTTTCAGCAAGATTTGTTCCCAGTGGTGCAGGAATTGCAGGAGCCTGTCATGGAAACCCCCATAGTCATGCGCCAAGAAAAGTCCATAACCGAAGCCATCTATGTTGATCCAGTAGATAGATGTAGATATAAAATGTTTGTCTTGATGCATGCACAAGCAACAGTACACATGGCAATACCAGATTCATTAAGACAAACATGACTGCAATGTTATGCATAGTTTCCTGGAAGTGAGCACCATTGAAAGCAGGTGCTTATTTCTGACTGCATAGGGTTCAGCTTCTGAGTAAATTGAGCTTTAACAAAAGATCTTCGGTCAGCTTAAATGGAACCTTTAGATTTTAATTAGAAATGCAAACATTGTGGCAAAGAAGTGTTACCATTAAAACTGCTAGTGGGAAGTAGGGACCTAGCGATGGAGGAGAAATTAAAGTAAGTATGCATTTAAAGGCAAACCCGCTTAATTTGCACTTTCTGAAACAGTACACTAACTGAAACACAGACATTCTTCAACATTTGCTGGGACTTCAAAGCACCTTGCAAAGCTCCTGTTAAAACAAAGTTTTCACCCATTTCATTTTAGCAAGGGATTCATTGGCATCAAGAACCCTGCTAAAATGGAGGGGTGGGTGGGTGGAAATCATTTTTTTCAGCAGGGGATTCTAATTTATTTATTTGTTAAAGTTACCGGTATATGTCACCCTTCATCTGAGGATCACAGTATAAAAAAACACAAAAATACAACTTTCCATGCAGCTGATGGGCTTCCCATAAAAATTTCCACTAGTGAGTAGGAGTTTAATCTTGCTCAGTTTCACAGGATTCCAGGCAAGGCTGTTCCTGATTCAGGAAGGAGTTTGCATTGGAATAGTCTGCTACAATAAAGCCCCCCCCCCCTTTATTTGGCTTACTGTGGTTTGGCTTACTCTTATGTGCAAACTGGGTCAATACAAGGGTGTGGATGAAATGGATAATGGCAGTTAGCGCTTTGTTGAATCACTAACTCACTCTCACACACAAGCGCACACACATTTTCTTACTCTGTTCAGGATGTTTTCAGGAGCACCAGCAACTTCAGAATAACAAAATATGTCGACTGGAAGATTTGGGTGGTCATATATTTTAAAAGAAAATGACTAAATACTGTTTCAAAAATACAGTGGAAAGCCTAAGTAGCGTACTTAGTTACATCCTATATCTGGCAAAATTTGGCAGAAAAATTGTGTACGTGCTCAATGTGTTGGCCAGGCAATAAGACTATTTTGGAACTACTCCTGGGAAATCAGCCAAAGCTGATAAATAAGCTTGATGTTTGGGAAGCCTCTAGGACTGTCTGATCTAGTGATCATAATATTATTAAACATGAAATGTACTACTAGAGAAAATAATGTGTTTGCTTTTTAAAAACAATCCCTCTATATAGGATTCAGGAGAGATGTGTACCCACTATTGGAAATGCAGGCTTTATGGGCAATCAGCTACAGAGAAGTACAAATTGGTTTTTTTTATTTTTTAAAAATGTGCAGGAATGTTTCATGTATTCTACACACAATCTAAATTTTATTGTTGCTATTTGACATGAGCAAGTAGTCCAGACTCATTTATTTTTATCTTACAAAGCAAGGTGATATCAATGAAAATGGTCACAGGCGATTTTTTTATGCAACATAAAAAGAAGTAGGGGGTCGGTAGGCCATCATCTGGGGCTGTCCAAACACATCAATTGGGGTGTTTTAATGTATATCATTCATTTTGCAGGTGGAACATTATATCATCATAGGGTATGGGCTGAGACCTGAATGAGCATAGGAGGGATGAGGGTTTGGAGAAACATTTTGTGTGGGTAGGAAAGCAAGAAGTATTTGAATTCATCTCCAGTTTGGATTAAAATCCAAGCCAGAAAGGAAGTTGGGGTATGTAATGTTCACCTTGTATTCAAGATGAGCATAGGGAATCATGAGACCTGGATGCCTGAGCCAGGATATACGAGTCTCTGGACACACACCTCCAAAAGTTTCCTCTGGATTTGCTGCTGCTCATTTGTGCAAGTTTCCCCCCAGCATCTCCATGATGTTCTCTTCATCCAAATGGCTGCCCACAATTCCCCCAACATCATTTAGTCTGATAAGGAAAATTAATCCAAATGCAAATTGCTCCCTGCACAATCATGGCTGCACAATAGGACATTGCTATGTTAGGTGATTCTTTAGGTGCATGGTGGTGCCCTCGGGCGTTTTCTCTTGCCACCTCCCCCTACATCTTCCTGTTCCTTGTAGCTGCCAAAACAATGTTCGTTTTCCAAGTGTACCTAATTCCAATTGCTGCATGCTCAGGCCACATTTGCAGATCATAAATTAACCTTGTACATTCTTGTTTTATTTTAACACAGGTTTTGCACAAGAATGCTCGTGCAAAACCTGTGTGTGTGTGTGTGTGTGTGTGTGTGCTTGTGTATGGTGCTACACCAACCCACAATCTATGCTGAGCGGTGCACAAGATTCCAGGGGGTTTCAGGCACTCACCCAGGGTTATGTTTCCAGTGGGAGTTCAGAAAAGGCAGAGGACAGGCACTATTGGATTAGGAATCAGGAAAAAAAGTAATCACTCGTCTTTGGCCACTCTTGTGCCAATGTGCACATGGAAAAATTAGATCTGACTTACCAGATGTGTGATAACAACCCAGTATGCATACAGGCTCAGTGACATCATTAGGTCCAATGTGGATTTGTGTTTACCAAACCTGATGCAACGACCTTGATGTGATTCTAAAATATATCTCCTTGTGGGTTTCCAATAGGCGTGCATTGGCCCCTGTGGGAAATGGGATTTTGGACTAGATTGGCCTTTTCCAGCAGGATCATTCCTGGTTCTTAAGAAACTCAGTTCAAATGTGTGAAATAATAACACAGGTGACAATTATCTGAGTTAAGACATTCATTTGCACTTTAAAGAATAATCCATGGTATATCTGAATATATTGAAAAGCACAATTTTCTCATGCCCTGGGTATTAATAACCACTATAGTCCTCAAGAAAGTGAACTAAGGTTTACTTTGCCCCATTAAGGGTTCGTTTCTTGCCTTATAATTCTGGTAAAGAGCCAGCAGGCATCCCATATAGAAAATTCCCACCAATCACAATTCTCTCCGGCTGAGATAGAATAACTAGAGCATAACTACTGAAAAGCAACAGAATTATGAATTTGTAGAGAGGGGAAAGGCGAAGATAAGTGCATGAAAGTCAGCTAACATTGGTACATGGGTGGTTACAGGAGAGAAAGGGTTAAGCAGATTTTCATTTTAGATAGTTACCGTGGCAACAATCGGTGAGCTCAGGCTGTATCTTTTCTATTTGTGGGAAATGTTTAGATTTACAGAGTAGCTTAACTTATTATATACCTGCCTTGATTGCTGGATAAAGCTTGCTGATTAAAAGCAGAATAAGATACATTTTTATAATAGTACTGAAGAGGAAAAATTCCATAAAACCACTGAGAGTCTTTGTCCAGAGTTCTGTTACGCTCTTTGAACACACTTTCTTTTGACAAAATGTAGCTCTAAACCTGAATTTTGTGTGGAAACTTTACAGCTACCCAGATCAAACATAACTCTAAGCCAAACCATGGCTTAGTAGGAAGATGTGAGTGGGCAGGTTTTCCTGAGAGGAGATTGCAGCCGCTGTCCTTTTTCCCTAGTCCTGCTGCTGCACAACCCAAAGCTTAGCATGTCATCCGAATTTGAGTCTGTTGTTTGTTCAGTTTGTGGGTCTTCTTTAAATAGTCCAGCATCATACATTCACTTGCCTGAGGCAAGTGTCCTGGCCTTGGGCAAGAGCCCTACTTAGTTCCTCATCCTCTCTCTCAGTCAGAGATCCACATCCTGGATTGAATCTGGCAACTATAGTAGCCTACCTGACAGGGTCCTTCAGGCACCAGAGGGTTGAAACTGTTTGCTTCATGATGACAAATTATAGGCACCAAAATGACATTGTTCAACAGAATCCGTACTGTAGCTGCCTGCTGCTCATGGAAGTTAAAATGAAGCCTACTTGAATTCACACAATGACTCAGTTCGTACATCATACTAAGACAAACCATGGCTTGCTACAAAAATTTGATTTTCTAGAAAGGAGACTATGACCACTTTGTGACCTCTTCTAGTCCTGTAACTACTGTACTGCCATAAATTGAGCCATAGTTTGTCTTAGCATCCAAACCTGAGCTCAGGACTGGGAAAGGAGTGCAGCAGCCACAATATTCTCTCAGAAAACCTGCACACTCATACATATTTCTCTTTCTGAATGCTAGAGAACTCTGAGGAAGAGAGAAAGAGAGAGCGCTATTGCACCAGATTTGAGAGAAGTAGCAGGCAGAATAAGCAAGTTGGTTGTGCTGCTTATTTCCCTTCCAGTGCTCAGGAATACAGCATGAGGTGTCTCTTCTTCCCTGAGTCATGGATCTGACCAAAGGCCTATAGTACAGCATTCTGTTTTCAAAGTAGGCAACCTGATGCCTATGGAAGCCCATAAGCAAGACATGTGTGGCGTAGCAGTCTCCCATTTGAGACTAGTATTCATAGGTTGTTCATAGCCTTCATGACTAGTAATCAATGATACAATTAAATGGTTTAATTCCCCTTTCAAGTCATCTAAACTGGTAGCCATCACTACATCTTGTGGTGACAAATTCCATTATGTGATTTTCTCTTCAGTGGCATTAGCGACCCCTCCCAGTTTGGTGACATTTGCAGATTTGATGAGTGTCCCCTCAATTCCTTCTTCCATTGTTTATAAAGATGTTGAACAACAACAGGCCCAGTGTCCTGAGGCACCCCACTTGTCACTTTTTTCCAGGATGATGAGGAACCATTCATCTTTGGATTTGGTCAGTCAACCAATTACAAACCCACCTAACAGTAACCTTGTCCAGTCCACATTTTACCAGCTTCTCTGCAAGAATTTCATGAGGGACTTTTTCAAAAGCCTTACTCAAATCAAGACACACTATGTCCACAGCATTCCCTTGATCCACCAAGCCACACACACCTGGCATGAGTTGTTTTTGAGAAACCCATGGTGGGTCTGCATAATCACAGCATCCTTTTCTAAGTGCTCACAGGCCAACGACTGTTTATCTATTCTATGACCTTCCCTAGTATCAAAGTCAAACGCACCAGTTAGTAGCTATGTGGGTCCTCGTTTTCTTTTTCTTTACCCTTTTCGGAATATGGGGACAATATTTGTCCACCTCCAGTCTGCAGGAACCTCACCTGTTCTTTAGCAATTCTCAAAGATTATAGACAGAGGCTCTGAGATTACATCTGCAAGCTCTTTTAGTACTCTTGGGTGCAGCTCATCAGGCCCCAGGGATCTGAATTCGTTTAAAGTAGCTAGGTGTTCCCTTACCACTTCTTTTCCTGTCTTGGGCTTCAACTCTTGAAAGCATAAAGCATATGTCTAGGGCAGAATCTGGTACTTTGGAGCTGGGATTCTTCAAGTATTTGCTCTTGAAAATGGATTTAAGTTTGGACAGAGAGAAAGAAAAATAAAGAAATAGAATATTAATAGTGAGATTCGGCTTCTCTCTGCAAGCTTATTTTTGCTAGTTTTTAATCTGTGAGATCACCGTCTGATGTTAGCTCTACATCGCAGAAACAGGTACAGCGTTGCCTGAGTGCCAAGCTGCCATCTATGACAATGCAGACCTGCTAGTTCTGTTTCAAGTCCTCTCATATTTGGATGTTAATACAAAGCATAGTGCTTTTTAAACAAATGAATCAAAATATGATGGACCTGCAGCTTCTGCTTGACATCCTCTCTGTAGAAAATAGAGGAGGCACGCAATGATGGTCTGTCTAGTTCCACTTCCATAATCCAGGACCCGAAGCAGGAAATTCAATATGACAGGGAACTAAGCATAAATTTTACTTCACAAAAATGAAATCTGATTTACTATGGAAAAGGTGTGTTCACGCTCGAGTTGTATGGCACCGGAAGACTCCTCAGAGCAGGAGGGGCAAGCAATGTGTAACACATCTCAGATCACTTATTCTCTAGCCTAGCCAGTTTGATGGTGAAATGGGCAGAAGGAAACTTAGAGGAGTAAACAGGAAACTTTGTGACATGAAAGGTGAGCCTGTTTTGAATACTTCTGGGAGTTACACGAGATAAAATAAGTTTACCTGCCTCTGAAAAGCCACTGTATTCTGTTTTGGACCTTTGCAAATACTTCTGCAAAATAGGCTTGTATAAAATCAGCCTGTTTTGCAAAAATATTCAGTGTTTGGGTGCTCACATAAATGAATAATGCCTTTAATGTATTATGTGCTAACTTTACTTACATTGGAATGTTTGAAATTTAAATAGAACGCATTTGTGAAGACTGCAAAATCTATGTACCACATGACAAATAGCTTCAAGCCTGTCCTGGAGGGACTGATACCTGGAGGGCAGTACTCAGTCTGTGTGGCAGGTTCAGGGCTCTCTTGAGCAATTGCTGCCAATTAGTGCCAAGTGATAGGTAGTATTCTTTTTTTGCAGCAGGTAGTGGCTGTAATTCTCCAGGGCTCCAGAGGCTCTATTACAGTAGTAAGGAAAGAAAATAAGTAGTGCAGTTTTCCCACTCTCTCAATGGGTGACCTGATCTTTTTATGTGGTGGCTACCAATACCTCAAACATTCACTTTATTGAAGCACATGCATATTGTGGCAAAGGATGTGGGGCAGCCATAAGGAGAAAGATTCCATTCCCCAAGAGTTGCCAAGATGTAGGTAGCAGCTATGTGAAACCAATAACTGGTTCTACAGAAAAGGCAACAATATGGATGCTGTGCTAGAAGGAGACACGTTTGAACGATGGAGTTTTCCCCAGTGCCATTTGTACCCCAGATAAAGTCATCCTGGATAACAAAACAGAACATGCATTTATGGCAAGGTGTGATTGCTGGTGTATTTTTCCCAGTGTGGTGGCGTAGAGCCATCCTCCTTACATCGGCACCACTTCATATTACCTGGAGGAGTCTGGGATGGAGCAAGGTAGCAGCAAGGGCAAAACACACTGGCAAAAGCACTGGTTTGGCTGCCCCACTGCATCCACGCAGTCCCGTAACGAGAAAGCTGCAGCAAAGTCAGTGTCTTGCAGGCAGTTTTGCCCTTTCACACCAGCCTGGATTTTAACTCCTTTCAGCTGAAACTCTGTGGTAATATAGCAGCTAAAGCTCTGTCCTGTGACATATCAGACAGACACTGTCTCTATTGTCTTTAGTGTCTTTTCAGTGAAGATTTTTATTCCAGTCTATATCTGTTTGGAATTTGAAATTGTTTTTATATGTGGTATTACTGTTTATGTTTTTATTGATCTGTCTCTTCATGATGCTTCATAGGAAATAAAGAAAGCAAGGAAGCAGTGATTCGTAACCAGGGTTCAAGACACCCGACAGGAAGGTTGTAATATGGGATTGGGGGTGGGTGGGTGTGTCAATCACAATAAAGTACCTTCGGGTTGCAGAACTCAGTTTGCTTTGTCACAGAAACAAGCTATAAATATATTTTAATAGCAAAACACACTTCGCTTTTTACAGGTGTCCAGCTAGTACTTGTTGTGACTTCATTTAAATTATTTGTCCATCTGCAGACATAACTGAAACAGAATCAAGCCTGAACTACCATATTTCCTATTTTCCTGCATGATTGCAAGGAGATTGGATGGAGATTGGATCTGATTCTGCTTTTAAACTAACTCTGGTGGGATGCATGTTGTGCTCTTTCTGGGGTAGGTTGTTCACCTTTGGTTCTCACCCTACAGTCAACTCTCTCCCATGGTTCCTAGAAGCTGTCACAACAGTGGCCACACCCTGGGAAATGGCTTTGACTGGCTGGATAAACTGGGAAAGAGTGTTAGACATGGATCTGGGAGACCTGGTTTCTAGAGCTTTTCCTCATGAAGTTCACTGAGCGGCCTTGGGTCAAGTGCCATTTTACTTTTCAGTTTCTGTATTGGCTTAAGTCAAAGTGATTGTGGGAGTGCTGCCTTCACCTTCATTATACACTTTCAGGTGCCAGGCCATAATGCTCCCCCAGGTCTTGGGCTGATTGACCTCCAATGGCCATTTAAATGTGTTGTAGGAGGGGTTTGTTTTTTCTTATTTTTACTATTCTTACTATGTGTATTTTGTGGACTTTTATTGTAATTTTAGGTTGTGAACCACACTGAGATCTGCAGATAAAAAGCAGTATACAAAATTTATTATAATGATAATGATTCTTGCATTTTAACAATATTGTACAGCTGGTTTTTATGTTTTGTACACTGCTTACAAGCCATATTGGCATTAAGTGATATATAAATCTAACAACAACAACAACATGCTGCCTTGTGCTTCAGGTTTGAAAGGGTGTGTGTGTTCACTTATAGTTTCTATCAACTTCCTTGCATACTGGCAAAGTTTTAAAAATAACATGGAAGCATGCATACTCAAAAGCTAATCTCTGAGTGCATGGTACCTGAAAGTAATTTAGTAGTCTGTCTTTGTCAGAACACAACCATACTTTAAGGGCTGTTTTAAACAAGATGGTTTTGTACTTGGATATGATGTGTCATATCTGAAATGTCTGTGCAAGCATTTTTAGCTGTTTCTCCAAAATACAGGAAATGGTGATTAGGGGGAAACAACAGCACCCCAGTATATACAGTCATACCTCGGGTTGCGAATGTGAGCCGTGCGGGAGGCACATTCGCAACCTGCAGCGTTGGCAGCCTGAAGTGCTGTGTCTGCACATGCGCGTGACAGAATTCAGCACTTCTGCGCATATGCATGACGTCATATTGCAGTTCTGCGCATACGCAAGTGCCGAAACGTGGAAGTAACCTGTTCCTGTACTTCTGGGTTTGGCGCGGTCTGCAACCCGAAAACATGCAACCCTCAGCGTTCGTAACCCGAGGTATGACTGTATGCATGTTAAAGAGATAAGTGGTTAAAAACATATGTGCAAGGTAACACAAAGAAAGCCTTGCTTTCCATAGTGGCCAATCAGGAGCCTTGCCCGGCACCTTCATTACATACCTGCAGGTGCCAGGCAAAAAGGTTTCTCTTCAACTAGGCATTGGGCTGATTAACATTCAGTGGTCTTTTAAATATGTCTGTGAGAGTGGGGTTATTGCTTGGTTTTTGTTTTATTTTGTATTTTGTGTTTTTATGTGGTGAACCTCTCTATGATCCTCGGATGAAGCGTGGTATAAAAGAGGGATTAACTATAAATGACTATTGTGGGAACTGCAGCACTGTGGTGGGAATGGAGTCTCCGAATATCTCTCAGCACCCGTAACAAACTACAATTCCCAGGATTTTTTGGGGAAAACAATGGCTGTTTAAAGTGGTATAATACTGCTTTAAACATGTAGGGCAGATGTGGCTTTAGTGTTTTCTTACACGTGAGGAAATGGATCCTTAGAAATGGCCCCCGAAGTGTTAGTCCAGGCTCCAGCTTACAATATTTTTTCAAAAGTTTAGATGCTAGTAGCTGTCTTTTGGGATAATCTATTTTAAAGTTGTTTTTAGGGGCACAATAAGTCAGTTTTTAAAGTGATTCCTTGGGACAGTCCCCTTGGGTTTGCATCATCTAAAAAGATTTTTTATCCTCTTGCCCCAGTATAACCCCCCCAACAAATGAATATATAATATTCTCACTTAATTATGTCTGTATTCTAATACACATGTGAGAGAGAAAATGGGATTTTGCCACATTATCATATATTAAATCAGTGTTAAAATGCAGGCATATGCAAACAGCCTTATATTCCATAGCCACACACTTGATACAGTGCATTGGAAGGTCAGGGTATTTAACTGAGTATACTCCCCTTGAGACGCAACAGATTTGCAGATATATAGCCTAATCCAAAGTACACATTCTTTAAGTCTTAGAAGATCAGGCTTGAGCATTAATTCTCTGAGGAACTGCTGCAGGGTTGTGTGGTCCTTTCATCCAAATTCTAATGATTCCTTGACTGTGTTTACATGCCATGTTAAACTATAGTTAGTATGGTTAGTATCTATGGTTTAACAGGAGCAGGCAGCTTGCTGGTGCTCCTCCCTTCCTCTCTGTGGCACTGTGCTTGCAACCGGCTTGTTGTGTCGTCCAAACCCAAATTTGCAGTTTCTTTTCCCCAAACCACAATGAGTAAGACCATAATGAACCTTGGCTACTGTTTGCGCCTTGTTTAGAGAGAAGCAAACCACAAACCTTGATTTGTCATATCAGCTAAACCTGAGCTCATGGTTTGTTTGTTTGTTTCAATGCAGCACATCTGGGAGTGAGGGAGGTGCAATGCATTAACTATAAACTATAAGCATTAACTATGGTTTAAGATGATTTGCAAATCTCTGTTTTTTAATCAGTTTATATTCTCCCCCCTCCCCTCCTTATTTTTAAAAGCCATTTTAAATGGGTTCCTTTCCTCCTCCCACATTTTAAAATCAGGTTGAAATAGATTTCTTTGTTCTCAGATTTTAGATCCATGCAGATGATCATATTACACTAGGAGAAGCTTTCACATTTTGGAACGCTTCAGTCATTTAAGGAGGGGTTTAGGGTGGGTCAACACATGCAGCAGAATGTGGTGGGGATCGGATGCTAGAATGGACTGTGTCACTTCCAACTGCAGGTTGCATATGCAGCTCTGCCATGCTGTATACTACATGGGCATGTAAGAAACTCCCTGCAAGGAGAAAACTTTTTATTGGATTGATATTTACTGAGTTTTATTGTTACGCTAGGAGCTACCAACTCTGTTATATTTCTTGCCAACACCTTAAAAAACCCCACCCCACCAAAAAACCCATGTCTTCCTTTACACCTCAGCCAACTCCCCATCCCCTACACAGCTCCTTCATCCCTCTCCTAACTGTTGCCCTCACCCCTACCTTCCTTCTACCTCCTCCATCCCACTTCCTTTCCGAACCCAGTAGAGCTCAAGCCAAATTCCTCCATCCCCTCACAGCTCACCCCAGTCCCAAGTTCTCACTTCTCCTGCCTCTCACAGAGAAGATTGTCACCACTGACAGAAGGAAGTATGCATGTTGAAATTCCTTCTGTTGAAAGCAGCAGTGGACGAAGGAGAGAATTACTTTCCCCCCTATATAGCAGTAGCAGGGGCGGCCTCAACAAAGTGTATGTGACCAGGTCTCAAGCACACATGAGATACAAGTAGGTAATAGCATGTGTAGTTAAAATGCTCATCTGTATCCATCCATAGTCAGTAGCAGTTCCCATAGTTAGTAGTAGCTTTCCTAGCTTTGATGCTAGAAAAATGCAACCTGTGCTGATGATAGAAGTAGTGCGACTCATGCAATACGTTGGCGATTAATATACACAGAATAATAAATTATACATCCTTTATCAACCTTCTGAGAAAAACACAAAACATTAAACAAAGCCACAGAGACTTGCGAACTACCCAACCTAAGATGAACTTATAATGCCTTGTTTCAATAGATTTTTCAAGTGCTTAACTCAGTCTTTTAGATAAGTTCATGAAGATACCAACAAAAGGTAAGTAAAGGTAGATAGATGTTAATGAAGTTGTAGACGACAGGGTGCCAGTGTTTTGCACCTGTTTCACCCTGGCAGTCCAAGTAATCAAGAGGCCACTGTTTGCCCCCGATGGGGCCCTTTTACTGGGGCTTGCAGGTAGCACACTCCAAAATAGTTTTCTGGGCTTCTTCAGTGGTCTAATCTCAAAGTCTTGATACGTATATTGATATTCAGTCTTATAGAGAATACTCTTTCCACCAGCTTCATTAACATCTATCTACAACTCCACTGGCATCTCTCAGTATTGTGAATAATACCGAACTTACCTTTCGTTGGTATCTTCATTAACTTAGCTAAAAGACTGAGTTAAGCATTTGAAAAATCTAATGAAACCAGACATTATAAGTTCATCTTAGGTTGGGTAGTTCGCAAGTCTCTGTGGCTGTGTTTAATGTTTTGTATTTTTCCTAGAGCCAGTGTGGTGTAGTGAGAGCCAGTGTGGTGTAGTGGTTAAGAGCGGTAGTCTCGTAATCTGGGGAACCGGGTTCGAGTCCCCGCTCCTCCACATGCAGCTGCTGGGTGACCTTGGGCCAGTCATACTTCTTTGAAGTCTCTCAGCCCCGCTCACCTCACAGAGTGTTTGTTGTGGGGGAGGAAGGGAAAGGAGAATGTTAGCCGCTTTGACACTCCTTAAAGGGAGTGAAAGGCGGGATATCAAATCCAAACTCTTCTTCTTCTAGCTTTGATGGCTAAGTTCATGCTTCATCTTGGCCCAAATACTTGGAGATGATCAGGTTATTGGTACAAGGGCAAAATAGATAGGGAATAAGGCAGCCCTTGGTAAGGAGCAGGGAGTTGAGTGGGGTACTGGAAATCCTCATTGCCTGGTTTCTTAGCTTTCCTCGAACATCTAACATATTGCTGAATTTCTCCAGTGTTGCAAGAGCTGAAATATGCAGCATGTAATAAGCATTTAAATAAAAAGCAGAGATTCTTGAGATGTGTATTTCTGTACAGATCCTGATTTTGCACTTCCATTGGCACTTCCATTTTGTACTTCCATAATATGGACTGCACAAAAACTCATGTGCATGCTGTCTTGCCCTTTGTTTGCATTAAAAGCATGGTTGAAAGCCACAGCCACTGGCGAGCTTTTGGAATTCTTAACATGTAAAACTATGCAGATTTGCAATTATAGTAGTGCAATTTGAATATATATGTTCATCTCCCTCCTTCCCTATCACTTTCCCTCTCTCTCTCTCTGAATTGCCTTTGTTATAAGCTTACGGATGTCTGTCAAGTGCAGAAACGACATGTCGCTTGTCAAGTGATCATCTCCTGGGGTAAACAGTTGGGCTTCTCTACTTGCAGGAAATCCCAGCTGTCATGTGGGATTCCATCTGTGAATATTCATTTTTATTTTCCGTTCAGTGCCTCACTCCCTACCCCCACCCCCTGGTAGTTTGGCAGCAAACTATTAAAGTATTACACATTCTCATATGCTTTGTAGTAAATTATATTATTATTATTATTAACTTTAAAAATATATCCTCTTTTCAGACCACAGCCAAATGCAGGATCTTATGGTGGCTTCCCCTGGATGAGATGACAGGGATAGGGGGAAAGAAAAGAATGTGTTTGTCTCCATAGCAGGAGAGGAAAGGGGTGCAGTGAGAAACAGAAGACCAAAGGAAGAGGTTCTTGAAAAGAGGAATTTATTATATTAAGATTGCACACCTATTTAAACCACACACTTTCTCAAGGGCAACGAGTCTTCATGTGTGCTATTCTCTCCTATGTTGGAGTAAGCAAGACAGTCTCTGTTCTTGCTTTTATGTCGTTTATAGGGTTGATTTCCTTGTGATGGCAGCTATTTGGATGCAGTTTAAAATATGTACGTCTGTGCTGAGCTCCACTTTTAACCAGGTTGTCTTGTTTTCCAAAAGCAGGATCGGGCAACCTGCCCCCTTAAGGGTTGTGTGGGACCCTCGGCCTAATTTTATGTTGGTGGCAAGGAGAGAAAAATGGGGAGATAGGAGAGAGGGAGAGAGAGAGAACACACAAGAAAAGGCAGTGGAAGAAAGATCTAGAAAATGTAATCTCCCCACCCACCTCTGGCTCCACTCACCTTGGTTTGTAGCACCCAACAGATTACCCCTGGGGGAATGTGGCTCTTGGCATGCACAAAGTTTCCCACCTCTGTCCTAAACCATAGTTTACACTAGGCACACTTTATCTGGCTTTGACTATAATGAGGAAGTGCAGTTAGCTGAAAATGGAATGAAACCTTTTGATTCTCACAGCCATGTCGCCCAGGTTCATTCTTGTGCTAAACTATTCTTTATGTTACATCCAGAAGCAGTAGCGGTGTTTGTGCTATGCCTCCTGTTTACTTCAGCTGCTGTAGGAATCTAAAATATCAAGCAATTTGAAACTACTGGGTAGAAGACTAGATACATTATGTCTTATAATACAGTTCTTCCTTGAATGCATTTTGTGGGGAACACTTTCAAAAAGCTTCACTTTTGACACATACTTTTTTTTTAAGAGAGAGAGAAAGGAAACAAATAATAGCCTTTCCTTTTCCTGACTTTGTAACATTTTAAGGTGTCAAGTTATTTTTGGCATGTACCTTCTTTTTGGATCAGTGCTTATTCAGCCAATATAGTAGCGTAGACTGCAGAATGCCCCCTTGCGTGTTTTTAAACTTCCCTATGCAGAGGAAATTAGCATATCAGGGTGAAGAGTCCAGCTTAGTCTTCTTTGTGACATGCTATTTTTCATATGCAGAGATTTATTATTTTGTTAAAGGCAAATTCAGACATTCAACCTCTCCTGCTTGTGGAACTGTACAATCCGGAACACCTTTATTGCTTGATTATACTGAATGTGTAACTGCTCAGATTTTAATCTGTCCTTGGAAGATGTAAACCACTGATGTTATAAATGTTTCTAAGCAATGCTATCTAAGATTACTGAATTATTAGGGATTCCTCTTAGGCTGGTAAACATTTTTTTTCAAGCATTTTATTGGCTATTTTTGCCTCCATTAACCTCCTGACTTCTGTATAAACAGTACTTGAGGGTTACCTCACTTGTTTGTCCAGTTACTTGAAAGGTTAGCAAAAAGTGGATATCTGCTCGACCTCTCTTATCCTCATTAGCAGATTCTAATTGTTCCCAAAGAGATCAACTTTTGCCCTTGTTTGCCCTTGTCAAATTGGACTCGTTGTGGTTTTTACAAAAGGAGGCTTGAAACTGAAATAGCACACCCAGTTGAAAAATATTTAAGGCAATGTTGTGTAGAGCTACTAATAAATATTTATGTTACATGATGCACCACCAATTCTGAATCACAGGGTTTGGGTACTATAGATGAAAATTCAGAAACGGTGTGCCTTGTTTGTTTTCCCTTGTGTGTATTTATTTCAGTTTCTATCTTTCCTCACCCCTGGGGCCTGGAAACAGTAATAATAATTTAACAAGGTACAGTACAATCAGCAGAATGAAACTTCAAATTAATGCAATATTATATTAAAATATCTAAATCATAGATTTAGAATTGTTGGAAAGAACCCTGAGGATCATCTAGTCCATCCTGCAGGAATGTGCAGGAATGTGCAGCAGTCCCGTACAGTGATCGAACCTGCAACCTTGGTGTTATCAACCCCATGCTCTAACCAACTGAACTATCCAGACCCTATATATTTGAACACTTCCCATTAAAAGCCTCTTTCACAACTGGAAACTCTTCAGTCTTTTGTGGAAAATGTACTCGTTTCTGATTTTGACAAACCTTTAGCTCTTTCCAACATAATAATTATGCTTAAATATAACCCTTTTTGGCCTTGTCCGTTTGGGCCTTCAAAGCTGCTTACAACAAAATTACATTTTAGAATGCATCAGAAGATTATACTTGACGCAAACAATGGACCGGTTTACATGTAGCAATAAGCCATGGCTTAAGTGTTAAGTGTGGTTTTTCTGAACATCAAACTTCAGCCCGGAATACTATGTGTTGTTTGCTAGCAACAAACCACTAGGTGAAGCAATGGTTTGTTGTTGGCTTATGAACCACGGCTTGTTTTAACTATGTTTTGGTGTTAGGTTCAAACCTAGCAGCCTTGGTTAACCATGGTGTGTTTCATCACCCCATCCCAAGCTACTATGGCATTAGCAGCCAGAAAACAAACCAAGCTTTGGCAAAACAAGCTGTGGTTTGTTTGCCCATTTGTGAGGTAAAACATAGCTTATGTGTGAATGCATTTGGATTGGTTTCCATATGTATGACCAAATCACAAGAATCTATGTTAGATTTTGAAGGAATGATAGGAATACCAATAAGTTAAATATAGGTAATGTTCAAGTATATGCATGCCATAAAGTAGGCCAGGACGAAATGCAACAGGCCCCAAATATTAACTGACTATTGCTAATATTGCAGTGGTATTCTTATTTGAAGAGATGGATATACTAGTACTGTTGCTTTGTTTGAAAATCAGAGCTAGTAATAAGGAAAGCAGATTACTGCGATACCTTCCTAGCACACTCGTATGCTGACTCTCTAACATTATGTTGGCTTTGGAGATATATATTGCCCACTTATTTTTGAGTAAAAAAATTGAGATGTTTAATATGTGTGTGTGTGTGTGTGTGTGTGTATGGTATATATAAGGTATATAAGAGCATAAGCTGTCTATGTTAGGTTGTCTATGCTCTTGATTCCTCTTTTGAAAGAACAAATCATAACATAAAGATAAATCCAGCAGCAAATGTCACCATGTGTGTTGGCAATGACCAGCTAACCTTTACCACAATAAGATGAAAGAATAGCCCATACTCCCATGATGTTTTAACATTAGTCCTCAAACTTTTTATTTCCCAACAGCCCAAATAACTGACAGCTCTGCTACATATACTGAAAGTGAGTTCAGGTTAGTTTGGTACAAGTGGTACAGATAGGTGCTCTGATATTAGTTGGATAGGAAAATGCAAGTGCAACTAGGTGCTGCGGAAGGACTTATGATCTGTTTTGCTGGGTCAGACCAAAGGCCCATCTAGTCTAGCATCCTGTTTTCACAGTGGACAACAAGATGGCTGTAGGAAACCTTCAAGCAGGACCTGAGCACAGGACCATTCTCCTCAGTGGTGATTCACAACATCTAAAGCCCTAAATGACTTGAGACCTGGGTAACTTCTGAATTGCCTTCATAGCCAAGTCCCTCTAAATATGCTTTGTTTGGGATCTGATTCTTTGCTCCACATTTCTCAGCCAACAGTGGTGTAGTGGCGAGGGCCAAGGAGCAGAGCCTTCTCCATTTTGGTACCTACACTGGGAATCCACGTGTGATTGTATGTGGACAGAGCAATCCTAGGTATAGGAAGCTGGTGGAATGTATACCACCTTAAATTAAGCTGGTGTAAGTTACCACATTCCAAACTCTATTCAGGTGAGCTGTCTGAGCCTGGCAGAAGGAAAACAAGCCTTTATGTTTGACATAAGCCACACTTTTTCTCCAGTGTAATTTCTGCTGGGTTGCTAGGTCACGTGACTGAGCTGAAAGAGGTTTGTAATAGCTGGAAGCCTTTCCTTCTCCTGCCACACCTCAGGAACATTGTTTTTGGGGGAGTTACAGCAGCATAAGCCTTTACAGTAAGTACTGGCTGAGCCAGGGTGAAGGACTTATGCGAGCTCATCCCCACCTCTGCTGTGACAGCCCAAGATCCGCCTATTGCAAAGTTATTCACCCTGGTGGATCTTGGGTTAGAACCTGGTCATTTTCTCTTTCCCTTCGTTTTGTCATGCATTTATTGAAAAGCATTAATAAACCACTTAATATTTGAAAAATATATTATGTGGTGTACAACCTAAAAACAAAACAGCAGTGGCAAAAAAGCATATAAGACAAATAAAAACTGGGATACAGGGAATCCAACCAAAGAAAAGCACGGTCCAATTTTAGGTATCAGAAAAAGCCTAGGCAAAATTATTTCCTATTGTTGTGTCCTTTTATTAATTTGCAGCTTTATAAAGGCCTGCTTTGGTTGTTTAACTTATTTTTGAGCTTGTTCTGTTGATTGCAGTTTTCCTATGATTGCTGATTTATATGTTACAGACATATATGACCATTTTAGAGCACAATCCTAACCCTCTGATGTTGATGGCTGGTGTTTGTGTAGAGGTTGTATTCAATGCTAGTCCTACTCAGATCAGACCCATCGAAATAACCAGAACTAACTCATCTCCATTAATTTGGATAGGTCTAATCTGAACAGAATCAGCATTGGCTGCAACCCCTGTGTATCTCTGCTGACCTCCACTGATGGAGAAGAGGTCCCCTGGTGGGGGGCGGGGTGCTCCATTGTGACAGAGGCAGCAGCCTCCAGCTGGTGGCAACAGACATAAAGCTTGATCAGAAGCACCATGGATCCCTCACAGTTGTTGCAGTGAGAAGGAAGAAAGAGACACCACAACAACTTCTGGCAAGCTGGCAGGACTTAGAATGTGATGGTGGATTAGCTGCTTTGCTCATCCCTAGCCCCACATAGGACTGAACTTAGATTGTCACCTTAAAATCTTTTTTAAATAGGCAGATATAAAATAAATGAATGAAAGAAAGAAATTAAAATGGAATAGAAAAAGTGATTTCTTCCTTGTAGACAATGAGAGGAGTGGAGGAAGCTAATGATTTCAAGACTCGTTCATGTACCGCTAAACCATAGTTTAGTGTTCCATCTATGGGCAACCTGTGCATAGCTTGTGATACAGTCCAACTAGAGCTGCTCAGGGTGGTTTGTAGGTTTTCAGTTCCTTTCCATGGTGGTTGGACAAGCCTCTTGAAAACAGCATTGGTGAAACATTGCCATTGCTGCTCTGTCACAACGCTGCCATATAACACTATATATTGATGTTAATAAATAATAATTAAATGATAAAACATTACACTGCTACAACATTTGAATTGCTAGGTTTGTAGCATAGTAGTGTCAGCCCACATATCTCGAGCCTGTCTTTCCCAGCGTAATGTTAGGGCAGCGTGATGGTCACTGTGTCTTATTTTCCAAACTATTAATGAACCCACAGGATTTGGCTTTAAATCTATGCTTCCAACTTCTGAGTCAGTCATGGAAACATAATTTCTCTCACAAAGGTTTGGAGCTGCTGGAAAATGATCTTATCCAGATTTATTTATTTATTTATTTATTTTTTGCTGGTTGGGGGGAGAGAAAACCTAGTGGAGTATTACCTTGAGACCCTTTTCATTGTACTCTGTATTCTGAGTCATAGTTTCATGATGTTTGATATACAGAACAAGGACTGGTGAATGATAAATGTCTAACCGGCATTTCACTACCAGCCTATGTTGATAAGGCTTACTAAATTCCAGATCAGTTCCTGCCTTGCATCTAGATTTAACAGAGAGATGGAGTGCCAATAATCTGAACTTTTCTACCCTAACACACAAAATGCGTTTCGTAATAAAATGTGTCACTTTGCCTTTGTAAAGAAGGGTGGGTATCATTCCTCCCCCCCCCCCAACTCCTTTTGGGCTTCATTCAAATGAATTCTGGCTTCTGCTTTGAGATTTCTTCTTCGAGATCATGCATGTGGAATCATTAGCATTATTATTTCAACAGTAGTAGAGCAGCACATCAGCAGTCAGTAAGGGGGGAGGAGGGGGGAAATTACATTATCCATTCAGAATAATTCCCCACTATAATATAAATGTTACCCAGGACAGAGCTTTGAAATGGATACTGATTCTTTAAATTCTTTCCTGTCTGTTTCAGGAAATAGTAAGATCTTGTTGATAATGAAGTACAATGTGTCTAAAGTTCACTTCTAAACACTTGGCTCTTTTCTGTGAAAGTCATCTGCATTCCCTTTATAATTCTAAGCCACCAGAGATATGCCTAATCTTGGAGATCTGATCCAGCGCTATCATTCAGAAAAATCCTTGATAATAATTCCGCCATTCAGATCTATGAAAGCACTAAAGCTTTGCAGCTTGTGTCGTCTTCTGCTTCTTCTTTCTTTTGCTTTTTTTTTTTTTTAAGTCCCGAGGCTGGGGAATAAGGCCTTGGCTTATGGGTTTGGAGATTTAGTTGTTTGCAAATAAAATGATTATTACTATTATTATTCAAGTTCTTAATCAATGCAAGCAAATGGCATCTGTTTGTTATCATCCTTTCTCCAGAAGACAAAGGCTCCAGTCCCTATGGTGCTGACTGCTGGCCCCAAGTGGCTGCTGGATGTGACTTGGCAAGGAGTGGAAGACAACAAAAACAACTGCATTGTGTACAGCAAAGGTAAACACAAGCTGATTTTCCCTTCCACTTTCTTTGCAAGGAATTAAAACGGTGCTGATGAAACGTGCCTGTTGCATAACAGGTGGCAAATGCAGGTTACAAAGGCGGGCCTGTGGTTCTCCTTTCTCTTCTTCTGATCTAAGAAGCATTATTCCATTTTTTTTACCTGAAAAAATAGTTTTTCTCCATTATGCATTAAATGAGTGTGAAGCAGAGGCATACTATTACCACTTAAGATTCAAACAGATAAAGCACTTAAGGAAAAAAAGCAAAGAGCTTTCTTATACTTGATGCATTGTATTATATAAAATGTTGATGCCATTGTAAGCCATTGCCCAATTTACCTGCCATTTAAGCCACTGTCCAAAGTATGTCCTAGGTTTTACAGACTTGTTCAAAGACTTGTAGGAATGTAGCATCTCTCTGATTCCCCCACCCCTTAGTTTCTTGCTGCATTGTATCACAAGCCTCTTTTGAAGTTTCTTTGAGCTTTGAAAGTTCATTAAGTAGTTCATTAACCTGCAGTTCTAACCTGATTTAAATCCAAAATGTTGTGCTCGTACCCCCTACCTCGTGAAAAGTGTGTGAACCTTGACGTTTTTGAAAATGTTGTTGAAAAATAGCATTTATTTTCTGAAAGATAATTGTAAGAAATTTTATTGTTGTCATTATTTTGGAACCTTGACAGTGATTAAGTATTGAAGGCAGCTAGATTTGGCTCACTGTGTGTAAACAAACAAAAAGGTTCTTTGCTCATTAACGACATCATGATGCTATTTAAAATGCATGGCAATTACTACTTTCCAACTTTCCAGTGTAGTGATTCCCAAAATGATACGCTAGGATCCACAGTGGTCACAAGAGTATTGTGTGTGGGTTACCATGTGGCCAGAGATTATAGCTGCAATCCTGCACACCAGTGGGTTGCTGAAATCCCATTAACTTTAGTGGGAACTTAAGCAGCCTAACAGCACAGGACTGAAGTTGTTGTGTCGTAAAGGTAAAGGTAAAGGGACCCCTGACCGTTAGGTCTACTCGTGGACGACTCTGGGGTTGCGGCGCTCATCTTGCTTTACTGGCTAATACGGTGCAATAGGCAGGCATCTGAACTCTCAAGCTAGGACTTTGGTTCACAGGAGGATTTAGAGCAAAGGCAAAACTTAAGTTCTGTACAGATAAAAGTATAGAACCTGTACAGATAAAAGTTTGGTCACCACTCCTTATTAGATTGAACGTCACCCCAGCTCCTATCAGTGTTCCTTTGATCAATAGCTAGAGGCCTGAGCTTTTTTTTTTTAAAAAAAAGGTACAAAATTAAACCTGCAATGCTGAATTGGTACTAAAGATCTGTGATACCTGACTGCTCAGTCAAGAAATTGTGAATACAGCTGCTGTGCCCCATTAGCATAGTCAATGTTGTATTTATCCCTCCTCCATTTAGTCTTTCCAACTAAGCTCAGGTTTCAAATTCTATAAATCCCCAGTCTCACTGCTTTGTGATTGCTTCAGAAATTGCACAGTTCTACAGCAATTTATTTTAGGGTGTTTTTTTTTATTCCTTACCAAACAGACCCACTGAGATGAAAGATTTGTTTGCTGCGACAACCTAGTGACCATTTTGCATATAACCAGCAAGGCAAATAAGCACCCATATCACTATATTAACATACAAAACACTAATCATAACATCAAAGGCTACTAAAACTTACTAGAAACAATTACAACTTGTTCCTATAATCATTGCAATTTGTACACTTATAAGAGGATTGCCTTTAAACTGCTACAAGCCTTTGAAAATTGAAACACTGAAAACAGAGAATTTGCATGTTTAAAAATGAGTAGTTGCACACTAAGGTCTTATGCATTCTTCCTTTTATAATTACAAAACACCAATAAATTAATTTTGTAACCTGAAAATACCTGATTTAGTTAAGGAAAAACCTTGAGCCAAAAAGGGAATGAATCTGCATCATTTTAAAGTGTAGTGTGACTCATTGCTCTAGCAGCAGAAAACAGCACAGTATTTTGATGTTTGCGTACAGTAACATTTTTCATATGCGTGAGAAATTGCAATTTATTTTGAAAGGTATTAAGGACTGTTTATAGGGAAACTTTGCAGCAGTTATCCAAAGTACAACTTCAGCCTAGAGATACATCAGGAGTAGAAATCCAGGATGTTCATAGTGGAAAGTTTTCTCTGACAGTCTCTTACACTTCTTTTTTATTCTTATAGACTTCTTACATGTTTCTTTCCACCCCCACCTCACACCTTCTTGTATTCTCTCAGTTTTCTGGAAGGTGCAATGCCTGAGCTATGGGGAAGATCTGTAAGGGCTGATCCTGCTACAGAACTACTTGTTTAAATTCAGATCCGATAGTAACGTTTTCTTGAAGAGGAGCCAATTTGCATCATTGTGTATGTATGCTGAAATGTGGCAGTTTAGCCCAACAGCAGATGAGGTGGTAAAATTGTTCCCGAGCTGTACCACTTTAGACTGAAGATTGTGCTTTGTGTTGTTAAATGATGGACATAAAAATAACCTTTATTCACATGTAGGAAGCAAACTATTTTAGACCTCTCTATCCTAACATCTAATTTACTGTATGGAGATGGCTTTTAATATGGAGAAGGGTGTGGTCTGATGTGATAAAATCATGTACTACATATAAGGTTGAATTATTCAAGGAAATTCTATGGTTTCAGTGCATGTCTAGGGACTCATTTTCCATCAAGACACAATTTCTCCATGCTATCAAAATTCCTTGGGGATGTCAGCTAGTATTGGCATACTAATATATTAGTATATATTGAAAAACAGGATTCTGGGGTTCACATAGACAGAAATTCATTACCATAGGATATGATGATGGGCATTACTTTAGATGGTTTTAGGAAGGGATTGGACAAATCCATGAGGGGTTACACTTGTTATTGGTTATTGGTCATGAATCAGGAGGTTGCATAAAACAGGGAGAGTTATTACCTGCATATTTATGGATTATTTAAAATACTTCCAGGCTACCCAGCCTTCAGTAGGTTCCAGGGCAGTATGCATAAAACATAAACTTAGAAATTCCTGGTAGATCCTGGCTGGTCCCTGTGCGAAACAGTATACTGTACTAGATTAGATGGAACTTTGGCTCACACCACATGCTGTCGAATCCACATTTTCACACACTCTCAGCCCCAGACATGGTGTGTTCCACAGGAAAATGTTGACCTGCTGCAGCCTCCCTTACCTGGGTTGCTTGCCAGCCCCTGCAAGACACCAATGGCAGGTTCTGGTGAATCATAAGTCAATCAGCTGAAGGATTTTTGCCACCTCAGGATGCATGCTTCCTGTACTCCAGTGACATTTCATCTGCTATGTTCAGATGGTTTATTCTAGGTGTTGAAGGAAAAATAACAGTTGCAATAACTTCATCATTTTTTCCAACACAGTCTCTCTTTTTAATTTTTTAAGTTAGTTTCATGTGCCCAGTTTGGGCAAGTACAATTGCTTATCTCATGCCTCAAAATCTACACAAAATAAGATATCTTATTGGGGCTGTAACAGCTTCAAGATGACATAACATTTGTTTTCCCAGTTGAAAAAAATATAACTCCTTACTTTTCATAAAATGATCTTATCTGTATTAAAAGATTGGTGTGCAACTCGTTGATTGAGTACTTTTGTGAAAATAGTCGTCAGATCAAAATGAAATAATCCTACTAGGCACTGCTACAAATGGGAATGTCAATGAAGGTTATGTGTGCATTGGATTTGTCCTAAATTTCCCTTAGGAAAGGTGTTTTTCCCCAAATTCTTGGTTGCTATTGGATAAATACCTTCAACTGTTAGAATGTACTGCATTGATAGAGTAGCCAAAAGGCGCAGGGGACTGGATAAGCTAGAATGTATAATGTATATTGACCCTCAGTGGGTGTTTGATTCTGCCCCTTTGAAAACCTTTCAGTAATATTTGCTTGGTGTTAGATAGCATGGCATGTGAAGATATAGGCTTCTTTAGCCTGTCTTCATGCTGATGAAAGCATATTCTTTCACTCTCCTGATGGTTAGTGATAGCTTAAGCAACTTGGATCCTTCTTTTCTGTGCATCTGTTTAAACCAATACTGAAGCATCATGGATAAGCAAATTTGGAAAGGGCCATATGATGATATTTGCTGTTTTCCCTTTTGGTTATCCATTATGGTTATTCATTATGCTAACTACATCTTTAACTGTGGTCAGAGCTAACCACAGTTTTAGAATAGAATAGAATAGAATAGAATAGAATAGAATAGAATAGAATCATAGAGTTGGAAGAGACCACAAGGGCCATCGAGTCCAACCCCCTGCCAAGCAGGAAAACCATCAGAGAACTCCTGACATATGGTTGTCAAGCCTCTGCTTAATGCAGGACCTAAACGCAGGTCCAAAATGTGGTTTGAGGCCTTGGAACCATGGTTAGCCCTAACTATGGATAGCATCATAGTTGTTTTTACAGCTAACTGTAGCTAGGCACTGTGAGGGAGATTTGAATTCTGGAAGAGATGGAAAGGGCAATAGGACATGTGATCTTGTTTCCCACTCCTGGCTTGCTTAACTGTGGTTAAGCAAATTGGCAGCATCATATATGAATTAGCTCTTTGGTGTTCGTTTGTTGTGGTTGAATTAGCCTGTTGTGGCTGCATAAATATATAGAAACAATAAAATAACTAGAATATAAGTGTGATAAAATATATTTGGATAGCTGTATTTTACTACCAGGAGAAAGATAGAGCTATGCGGTGCTTCTTCCATTGATGGAGTGTAGCACTGAGGTACCTACCGGTCTTGGATTGGGAGTGATGTAAACAGAGAAGTGATGGTGGCAGAATTGGACAGGACACATACTTGTCAGCGAGCTGCTCACTTGAGTGCAGTATATACTCAGACCAAGAAAATGGCAAATTGAATAGCTGCTATTAAACAAAATCTGAGCTGTTAATTATTACTCTTAGATTAAGAGTGCAATTGATTAAGAGTGCAAGGCAGGCCTTAAATGAAGGGAAAAAGAAACTAGTTACCGAACAAAACTGTGCACATTGAAATGAATCTGTGGGTAAGCACACATTATGTGTATCTTACCTAAATCATGGGTGTGAAATATATATATATATATATATATATATATATATATATATATATATATAAATTTGGTATTGGCAAGAGAGGGGGCCTATAAAAATATTTAGCAGTGGGAATTATAAAATCATAAGGCGATTAAGTTAGCTAGTTGTGAAATTCTAATATTGCTTTTTAAATGACTTCAGGATATAGGAGGTGCTAAGGTTATTATCTGTTATCAGGAATACAGCAGAATTGTACGACTGGATAATAACTAAACAACTGACACAATGTAAAATTACATTATCAGTGTGTTAAAACAAAATTGCGCCCTAAAGGAGTCTACATGCCAGCTCAGAGCTGCAGTGTAATTATGCTTAACTCTGATAATTAAAATACAACGGAGATCAACAGAATCATTTTCATTAAGAAAATTATTAATGATGGTGGTATAACAGTAATTGATTGCAGAGCACCACAGGATAACTCCATGCAGTAAAAACCAACATGTTTAATATATGTCTGAGACCATTGCAGTGTGGTGCGTAAGGCTGAGGATGTTTGAAATTAAGATAGAACTGGTGAGATAAACTTGCATTCAGAACTAAAGATCATAAAATGGCTGCTTTTAAAACTATTTTAAAAAATTTAAAATTCCAGTTTTAAAAAACCAAAACAAAACAGGAGTGACTACCCTGTGAACTGTAAAAAAAACAAATAAATAGCTGTTTGCTGCATCAATTACACAGCCGAAGTAGGCAGCACAAATATTTCTCAAGCCTTCTGTCATTTCTTTTTATGTTCCACATTGGTTGTTTTTACACTTATGATCATGATTTACTGATATTATTTTATTTTCTATCTGGCTTCACCAAGTAGTTTATGTCCTTAGTTATTATTGAGATGATGCAGAAGAAAGCATTTGCGCTTCTCCCACTCCTTTTCAATGCATGCTTAATGAAATGTGAGTGGATAATTCTATATAAATAATAATTGATAATTGGCTCAGGAGTAGCAATTTATGTTTGGCCTCACATGCTTTAGAAAGGTGCTTAAATCTTCTCCCCCTGAAACCTGCTATCTATGCATGCTTCAGCTTTTTAAGCAGAAACTTCAATATTTGTTTGGAATGGGGGGGGGTACTCTTTTCTTCTCTTCTTCTTCTTCCTCTTCTTTTTGTTTAAGAATAAAAGTAATAATAATAAAAATAACGTCGTTTAACTTGTAAGCAATGTTTTGGAAGGTTCCTACTTGTTTTTATTCTTGCGCAATGCTTACAGTACAGGTTAGTGCTATATAAACAGACTCAAATGAATGATATTAATAGGTAAAGGTAAAAAGCTAAAGGACCCCTGGATGGTTAAGTTCAGTCAAAGGTGACTATGAGGTGTGGCGCTCATCTCGCTTTCAGGCTGAGGGAGCCGGCATTTGTCCACCGACAGTTTTCCAGGTCATGTGACCAGCATGACTTAACCACTTCTGGCGCAACGGGACACCGTGACGAGTGCCAGAGTGCACAGAAATGCCGTTTACCTTCCTGACTCAGTGGTATGATCGTAATGCCACCTTCCCGACCTGGTGGTGCTATTTTCTGTAGAAACCCCTTCTCTCTGAAGTGCGAGTAGGTCCAGCCCAAGACATTCTGGCGGCACCTGAGACGAACCATGCTCCTCCCTGCCACAAATGAAGAAGAGGGAATGAAGCTCTACTTTAGGTACTGGGTTGCGGGAAGTGGACATTTATATCAGGAGCAGGAGGCATGCGGAGATTTACATGTGATTCATTTCTTGGAGGTTGGATCTGCTGCCTCTGGATCCTGATGCCCAGGATGGTTGCCTCACCTTGCCTCATGGGAGGGCCAGCCCTGACTGCTAGCATCTGGTATGTGTGTTTGGCGGGAACTTGAGAAACAATTCTGTACCTTGTCTTTAGAAAATCCGTTTTATTTAAATAGGTGCCTAGCTTGTTGGACAGATTCATTTTTCTAACTCTGCTTTTCCATATTTTAATTATATTAATTATATATTAAATTTAATTTGAACTGGCTGCTGTTTGTTATCTAGGGACACGGGTGGCGCTGCGGTCTGAACCACTGAGCTTCTTGGGCTTGCCGATCGGAAGGTTGGCGGTTCAAATACCTGCAACGGAGTGAGCTCCTGTTGCTCTGTCCCAGCTCCTGCCAACATAGCAGTTCGAAAGCACGCCAGTGCAAATAGATAAATAGGTACCACTGTAGCAGGAAGGTAAATAGCATTTCCATGTGCTCTGGCTTCTGTCATGGTGTTTCGTTGCACCAGAAGTGGTTTAGTCACGCTGGCCGCAGGACATGGAAAGCTGTCTGTGGACAAACGCTGGCTCCCTCGGCCTGAAAGCAAGATGAACGCCGCAACCCCATAGTCACCTTTGACTGGACTTAACCATCCAGCGGTCCTTTACCTTTTTAAACCTTTATTTGTTATCTATTTCAAACTGGTTTTTAGATTACCTTATTGTGATTTCGCTTATTTGTTCATGTGGAGTGGGCATTTTTATTGTGAAAATTGCCTAATAATAACAACAATAATAGTTATTGTATTTGACAAACGCTCTTCTAGCTGAGTAACCCAAGGTGATTTACCTTTTACTGTTTTTAGCCACATTGGACATCTTTAAAGGAAAGGCAAGATGCAAATGCAAGAAATAAATAATAGTAAACATTTGGCTTACTTAAAGTTACATCTCAATCGGATAGAATTTCTTTTAAAACTGTTTTTACTGACAGATATCTGTTATCCATTCTCAATGGCAAACCAACTCAAATGAGCTTTTAGAGAGAGGGAGCAATCCAAAGAAAATGGTGCCTGTTTCCAGGCCACTAAAATGAATGGGAGTTGTAGAAAGGTTGGTAGATGACACCCAGAGTGTGACTTGTTAGACAATAGACAGCTATAATGAAGCTTAGCCACTTCTAGTATTGCCAACTAACATTGACTTTTTGGTAACTTATTGCTGAGCTGTACGGAGCCAGCCCAGCCATGAGGGAGGTACAGCCTCTGCTTCAGGTGGCAGAAGCCCTCCAGCTGGCATGCCTGTGAGCCCCCTGCTTACCCTGCCACCTCTGCCAGTGGTGGAGAAGTGCCGCGAGCAGCGGTGCCAATTTTGGGCAAGATCGCTCATATGATTTTGGATGCTGCTTCTCTGCTGAGGTCCAGCACCGAGGGCCTTCTGGTGGTTCCCTCGCTGCGAAAAGTGAGGTTACAGGGAACCAGGCAGAGGACCTTCTTGGTAGTGGCGCCTGCCCTGTGGCACGCCCTTCTGTCAAGGAAATAAATAACTATCTGACTTTTAGAAGACATCTGAAGGCAGCCCTGTTTAGGGCAGTTTTAAATGTCTGATGCTGTATTGTTTTTAATATTCGGTTGGAAGCTGCGCAGAGTGGCTGGGGAAACCCAGCCAGATGGGTGGGGTATAAATAAATTAATAATAATAATAATAATAATAATAATAATAATAATAATACTGCCAGTGGCAGATGGGGCAGGGTGTGTGGTGGCAGTCTTGCCGGTTGGGCTGGTTATTGCTAGTTCCCCCACACCCCTATACCACCTCCCACACAGTTTTGGGGGAGCAGATTTTTTTGGGCTCCAGGGAGGGGGACTGCAGGAGAAAGGGAGAATGGGCAAAAATCGTTGTGCCCTCCTTCTGCCAGTGGAAGTGTCCCAATATCAGAAATTTCTTACATTTTGCTTTTCAAGCCCTGAGTCTATTGAAGTCTTTGGGACTGAGGAAACCATCATTCTCACAAACACATTGCTTCACAGAGATGTTTCTACTTTTGTCTTCTGTGCAAAGCTAAAAGGGGGAGGGGGCAGCACAAATTTGCTGAGCCACACATTTGAAGTTGTCGACAACCCCATACACAAGAAAACAGAAGAAAATATATATGCACTCTGTCCTGTCAAAAGGCTTTCACCTTATCTTGAGAGACTGTCAGGGCAGGAACATCATGGAATGGACAGGAGTCTATTAAATTAATAAGCTGCAGGATGGTGTCTGGAGAGTTATGATGCTCCATAAATCCAGTTTGATCATGGTGGACAAGGTTTAAATCTGCAGACTTCTAATACACATCCACTTTTTGGATTGAATTTGAAGTTTTGTGCTGGAGACACAGAGATAGTCTTGCAGCTTGTGAATTAAGATTTATCTTCTTTTTTCCCCCTCATAGCATTTTTTTTTTTATTTTAAAAAAACAGGGATTGACAAAAATGAAAGTACCTTAGGGATCCTGGCAAATGTTACTGCTTGAAACGAAAGAGCTGTTGTCAAGGTGAAACCATGACCTAGATGCCTAATATCAAACCTTGGTCTTCTCAAACAGCCCCATCAGAACAGAGAGCAAAGGGTCTATATGAAATGAAACAAGGATGAATTTAGCCACAGCCTCTCTTATAGTGATTCCTGTCAAATGCTCCTGCCCTGAGTTTATGACACGAGGGGAAATGAACGTTGGCAGGTGTACTTTGTAAGAAATAAAAGGGGGGATCTGGGAATTTATTTTTCCCTGATTATAGAAACTTCTATTTTATGAAAGCTGTTTCTGCAGTACAAGACTACCGTGTTGCTTGCCCTCCAGATACTCAGCCTGGTTTTCATAATTAAGAGAAGAACTTTGTCATAATATTTATAGTGATTACTAGTTCCCAAGGAAGATTAATGGGAAATGTTAAAAAGCAACCTGGGTGTTGGACGTGAACAGCTAAATGAATGCATGGAACAAAACATTTAAATCCCCCTTGTACGCATGTGGTCTCTAGCTGATTACAGATCTTCAAGGGAGGAAAGGAAATTTACATGGCTCCCTCTGGTGGAAGAGCTTTGAGGTTTGGCTCCTTATGGAGCCAGATGAACTGACACCAGCAATTAATAATTGTGGTGGGGGACAACCTTAGTTTTTCAAGGTGACAGGGCAACTGGGCAATTGTATACTTGGGTTAAATTGCTGTTAAGCCAGGATTGTACCTTGCACTCTAGGGAACCAGTTAATTAAGTTCAGCTGGATCACATAGTGTTGGAACACAGTGATTATTTAACACAGGTAAATGTATTTTAGATTAGATGGTTTGTGGAGCAGTGGTTCATGACTTATATGTAATTTATATGCAATGCATTTAGGACATAATATAGTTAATGATAATTACTACTACTTAGTACTGTGTGTGTTGTTGTTTTTTAAAAAAATCTTTATCAGTCTTGTTCTTTTCACCAGCAGGTTTTAAATGGAATGAATGTTTAGCAATGTTGCAGTTCAGAAAACCTCCCACCAATATTATGCTGGATATACATACACCAGATTGATTAAACATTAGCTAAGGCAGTGATCCTATAGATACTGACCTGGGAGTAAGCCCCACTTAATTCACTGGGTCTTACTCTGAGCAGAAATGGAGAGAAGTGAGATTTATGAAGCCTTTCTCCATCCGCAAGTATTATTTATTTAGAATATATTCTATTCAACTATACACAACCTATGGTTCCATATACAGAACCTCAATCTAGAGCAGTCCAACTGATCTTAATAGGCTGTTACAAAGTAAATGTGTTGTGGTCTTATATCTCAGCCCACCTCTCAGCAAAGGTATTTGTGTTTAAGCTGATCGAATTCCACTGAAATCTATGGCAATAAACTGGTTCAAGTCCAATTACTTTGGCTTAACTTGGAACTGGATTGGACTGTCAGTCATGTTCCTAGCTTTCGCGCGCTAGCTGCATTGAGAGTCAATGCCAAATAGAATGATGGATCATTGAGCAATATAGGACATATTATTGGGAAAGTATTGTTGTGAAAACCCACAAGTTCTCATAAGTCTCAAATAAGATTTTTCCAAACCATAATATTGATTTTTAAGATGAGGGGATATACATATCAACACTATTTATATTGTAATATTTTTGGTTTCTATAATGCAAGTATGCTGGGTATGCCGGCTGATGATCTGCAAGTTAAATAATGGCTTGCCCACTAATCAGTCGTGATCTTTATATCAGGCTAATTTAGATTTATGACCCTGGCATGGGGTCCATGTGTGAAACACTTTCCAAACAGTGGCAATACATTTCAACTCTAACTTATAGCCTCATTAGGATAACATTGACATCCTAATTTCACCAGCACAACCTCTTTGTGGGTGGTTGTGGGTCTTGTTTGCCCAGTGGTGTGGTGGGAAACATTGCCTGCTAAGATTTGTTGTTTGAGCTCTGGTGCTAAGTGGTAAATCTGCACCACTACTTTCCCTCTTGTATTCTCATGCTTTAAAAAAAAAAAAAAGTATGTGTGGTAACAAAGCGACATTTTCCCATGTTGTGTGGACTGTGCTCAACTGTTGCGTGTTCACAGCACTGGAATTGACCCCAAGGGTTATCTAGTCCAACCGCCTGCAATGCAGGTTATTTATGCCTTGTTGTGGCTACTTGGCCAAGCACTATCTATCTGCCACCCTGCCTAGCCACAGTGTGGGGAAAGGTTTGTAGCTGGCTATTGGATATAATAGTGTCTCTTAATATTGTGTTTCTTGTTCGCAGCACCTGTCAGGGACAGGTTGTACAGAGAGTGGGAGGCAGGAGCCTGGGAACTCCCAAGGGAAACCCCCAGAAGAGGAAGGCTCAGAGCCAGCGGATTGGTGGTGGGACACTGAAGAGAGGTCAGAGGGAAAAGGTTGGGAGGAGGGGCTGGATGCTGAAGGGGCAACAGGGTTTAGTGAGCAGGAAGTGCCTGTGGCAGGGAGCAGTTCAGATTCTGAGACTGAAGCAGAAGAGGGAGGTCAAGAGGCTTCTGAAGAACCCAGGGAGTTCCCTCTCCTGCTGCAACAAACTCCCCTCACTCCTGGTCTCCAAGAATGCACAGAATGATGAGGAGGGCAAAACAGAGACCAGAGGTGCATAGATGCAGTTTGAGACTGCTTGGGAAATAACCGGGAGGAGTCTTAGAGCGGGTGGAAGGCAGGGACCTTCAGTCCTGGCAACTGGTCCATAGAGGCAAGACCTGCTGGGAACTGTATGCCATTTCCTTGAATAAAGAGTTAACTTCACTAACAACAGAGCCCTGCGTCTTTCATGCTGACCTGTGTCTGACTCCAGCCCTGACAGCACCTAAAATTGGGTAACATGCTGACTGACTATCCTGGCTTCCCCATCATATTCCTCCCTTGCCATGCATATAAGCAATCTAGTTTTGCCCTTGATACACAGACTCGTAGTATTAATATGGTATGTCAATGAAGGGCAGCTTTCAAGTAGGTTTGTGAGCACCATGCAGTGCCTTGCTTGGTTGTATCAGTATATGAAGATATTATCCTACATCATTTGTGGATTGCAACAGAAAAATGCACCAATGTTAGATCAATAAGATGAAGAAGATGGCAATGAACAAAAGCAGCAGAAACATTTTGGAAAAGTTGCTTATGTATTAAAATATTTTTATTCTGTCTTTCAGCTCTGCCATTCTCACTTGTTTGCTTGTTTTAAAGAAGCTGAAAGACATGGCAAGATTTTGTCAGGGAGACATTCAAGAACAAAGTCTGATAATACGATGCTTTATAACATAATCTTCATAAACAACAGCCTTACTGTAGTTATGTGTAAAAATATTGCTGGATACATTGCAGATAAGAAACTAGACACTTGAAAACAGATCAAAACAAAGATATGTCTGTGTTTAAAACAAAACAAAACACACTCATACAGAGATCATTCATAGGAGCAATTGACTGATATGGCCTAACCTTCAACTCTGAAACTGTGATGAACTTAATGGGATTGATCTGTGAGCTGAAGAAAACATTCAGAAATGTTGGAACGGAAGCGTATGAGACATGAGGGAGTGAACTGGGTCTTTAGCCAGCTAGCAAGTACACTGATATTTTGTGATGGGCAACTGCAGTTAGTATGTGACAGAAAAGAAAGAAAACACTCTCGCATAGAAGTGTGCATGTAAGCTAGGCTATAATGTGTACACAAAGAAACTCATAATCTGCAAACTATTTTCAACTGTTCCTTTTTTTGCAAAGGAACATGTGATCTCTCTTTAATGGACTAAAGTGACCAGATGAAAGGTTATTAGGCTACTTCATTTGTCGTTAAGTTTAAAATCTAAAGGAGACTGTACAACGTGTTTTTTAAACATTGTGTTCTAAAATGCAGTTTCCATGTTTCATGTTTCATTCTGCTCACCCAAGGAAGAAATGTAGCAGTCTATCAAAACTAAAGATTTATAACCAATAAATAACCCCCTAGTTCCATATTGTAACGTATCCCCATTTAAGTCGCTAGCCTGCAATTATTATTTTTTAAAAACTTGTCTGCTTTACAGTTTTAATGGTGGAAGACGGACAGAGCATTCAATCCTTCCTTTGCTAGCCTGCTTTTTACTTATAAATGACCATTCATTTCTACCTATGCCAGCCTCTTTGACTTCTGTGCTCGAAAAGGCTTCAGCTCCCATACATCTTGCACTGAAGCATATGATTTCTGTGTGCAGCGAGGGGGGCGGGGCACGCTCCTGAGGGGCGTGGGGCACGGAGGGTGCCCTCCCATGTTCCACAGTTCAGAGTAGGAGAGGGGTGGGCAAGCTGTTGCTCACTCACCTCCTGCTCTCTGCCACCGGGTCAGACATGACCCGGCAATGGAGCTGCTGTGGTCGGGTGCGCCTTGCCATGGCTGAAGAGGGCTACTCTCTGCCGCCGGGTCAGAAGAGCTACTGCCGCTGGGCATGAGGTGTGCTGCCCACTTGTCTGCCATTTTGTTACCCCTCCCCCTCAGTCTTGACACCCGGCACGGACCACACCTATCACACCTCCCTTCCTACACCTCTGTCTATGTGTGGGAAATTAATGCATGAGTGTTAGTTAGTGCATGAAGGGGTTAAGACAACAGAGTTAGTTTCCTAGATTTAGCTAAGTCATGCCCTTCTTCTCTGATGGAGAAAGCAAAGCATTCTCTTCCTGTTTCCTCTTTCTTCTTGCCATGTAACCTATGACAAAGGACATGTCTAAGCTTTGTTCTAGGCTTAGAGCACATGTTTGAAGCTATCTTTCTGTATTGTCTACCAGAGAGTATTCTGCCTGTGTTCTCCTTGCCGCTGCTTGGATAAATGCATGAATGAGATCTTTGAATCTATAAGTAAAACATTTTAAGCTTACTTAACAGTGTGTAGTCTGCTCATTCCAAGAGGGGTGGAAAGAGGGAAGCGCTTTTCAGGTGGACTAAGCAGGATGTGCAAAAAGTTTAACTGCCTTCATTCCTAACACTTCACTATGCTGCTTAACTTTGTGAGTATAAACTCTGCTACTGGGGTCTCTCTCCCACTGGAGAGTGCAGAGTCTCATGCTTTGAATCTAGGCACCCATCTGATTCTATTATTAATTCACCCGACACATGTGGGTCACAGGATCATATATATTTCCCCCCACAGGTTGTGCAGGAAGGGGTCTTTCACTCTTCAGTCCATCTCTCCATTGCAGTCCACTGCAGTGCTGTGTTGGATATGCAGACTGTGCAAAAATCAAGTGGATGGGTGGCAAAGTCACTGATCACTCTGCCCCTTCTCCACCAGCCCTTGTTTCTATTCTAGATGCGAAGGAAGCAAAGCCCCATCTTGCATATTCAGCAAAGAAACCAAACAGACTGGTGACAGAGGTATAGTTTGCTCTATTCCAGGCATAGGCAAACTCGGCTCTCCAGATGTTTTGGGACTACAACTCCCATCATCCCTAGCTAACAGGACCAGTGGTCAGGGATGATGGGAATTGTAGTCTCAAAGCATCTGAAGGGCCAAGTTTGCCTATGCCTGCTCTGTCCCTTTGCTGTGCTTCTGTACTGTGTACTGTGTACTCATACTCTGTACTGTGTACAAAAGCATCCACAACATAAATTCAAAGCAGTCCTATACCACTTTAACAGCCATTAAAAAGGTAAAGGTAAAGGACCCCTGACAGTTAAGTCCAGTCGCGGATGATTCTGGGGATGCGGCGGCGCTCATCTAATCTGGAAAACCATAGTTTGTTACAGGTGCTAAGAGAAAACTCCTCACAGAGCTACAGTTTCCAGCACCCTTATCAACCTATAGTTCCCAGGGTTCTTTGAGGGAAGCCAGGACTTTTAGAGTGGCATAAGAGTGCATTAAATGTATATTGTATATATGACCACATCAGACTAGCAAAGGAGGGAGAGGGTGCTCTTTGCCTCCTCCACCTGCTGTCTTGGATGTGGTGGAGGGAGAGCTCTCAACCTGTGGGTCCCCGGATGTTGTTGGGCTACAACTCCCATCATCCCTGAGCTCTGGCCTTGCTAGCTAGGGGTGATGGGAGTTGTAGTTCAACAACATCTGGGGACCCACAGGTTGAGAAAGGCTGGCTCACAGTGTCAGCTGCTGCCAAGAATGTAGGACTTCCTCCACAGTCACTGACAGTGATAAACATTTTGCCTACAGTTTCACTCATAATTTGTCCCAAGCTTTTGATACTGTCTACAGCTATTTCTGTATGTTTGTTATTTTTTGTTTTGCTAGTAAATATTATTGTTGTTGTTTTGCTAGTAATTATTAATTTTCAACCTCATAGACTAAATATATACTGTCAGTTTCCGCTTAAGCAGTGGGATTCCCCTCTCTCTCCACGCACCCCCTAAATTTATTTACAGGTTTCCACCCCAGCTCTCTGGAGCAGAGTATGAGGTACGTGTGATGGAAGGGGGATAAGTCCCATTGCTCAAGTGAAAATTGATGGGACAGTTATTTAACGGTACATTGGATATAGACCACTTTTTCATTGCTATGTTTTTGGTATGCCATTTTGAGTTTGATAAAATTAAGTGGGAGAAGACTTTTGAAAATAAATAAAAATTACTTGAGGCATTTGCTTTGTGTGGAATTGCAGTGTGCACCATCCATCTCCGCATGCAGATAGCATGGATATATGAGATGGTCAGCAAATGGTTGGTTGCACAGAGTTTCCATTCAGATCATGATTTTTCTAATCCTCAGAAAAGGGTTTGGGAGACTTTATGAATGAGGCATCTGTGGAATTATATTTTTTTGTCAAGCCCCTTGTATGGTAGAGTGGAGGGCCGCAAAGCCTGCAGGATAATTTAGGATGTGATGGACAAATGCAACCATGTTCAATACTCCAGTAGATCTACTCATAAGAAACATAAGAGACTTGCTGGATTAGACCAAGGGCCCATCTAGTCCCACATCCTGTTCTGCCAGAAACAACTGATTTGGCTCTGGTAATTGCCTGAATCCATTCTTTTACTTTGTAAAATGGACCTATAAAATTATAGTAGGGTCATATGACTGATAATTAGCTACTTGTTTTATTTAAAAGTGGGCAAGCAGAGAAGGACCATAGTGTGTGTTTCATATCAGTAAAGCACTTGGAATCCAAATGCTGATCTCATGCTAAATTTGCCCACAATTCACTTTCATATGAGTGAGGGGTTCAAAACCCAGTCCTTAGTTATAAGCCGTTGATATTCAAATTTCTCATGGTGAAGGCTGGGATAGAGAAAGAAAGGTTGGTGCCTTTTTCAGTCCCTAGGCTGATGAAATCCTCAGGCAACATATATAATGTGCTAATAGGAGATATTGTGAACCACTGTACTCCCCTGAAAAAATATATATGAAAATGTATGAAAGCACCTGAACAGAATGAGCGTACTGTTGCATTTGAAATTGTTAGATTGCAGTTCTCTTATAATACATCTCAGGTTCTAGTCTGCTGGCAATATAGTTTCAATAGATATACTAAGAGAAGAGAAATGCCAAGACCAGCTTTCATAGATTTCTCTCCCCCCCCCCCCACACACCCCCGCCCGCTCTTTCTCTCTCTCTCTCTCTTTTAATCCCTGTGAGGCTCTGTGATTTTTCATAGCTGGACTAAAGTTGTGTCAACGGGAGGCTTGCACCATAAAGTCTGAAATGTTAAAGAAAGCTACAAGGAACAGCTTTGAGGCAAGGTTTCAAGCTTTGTCATCACGCTTGAAGAATTTTCTGTTTAATGTACTGTAATGCAGAATTCAATGGGGACAAGTTTAATTGAGTTTTACACAACCCAGTTGGGAGTAGCGCTGCAAGGTAGGTGATGTCTAGGTTTTTAATCTTCCACTCCGGAGAGGCTTGTTGACGAAGTGGTTCTTTCTCTTTGTAAGAAAAAAAGGAAGCATGAGAAATGATACATCCGTGGATAAAACCAATTGGCAACCCCCAAAGGAATGAGGGCGATAAGGCGAATCCAGCACTTGTAAGAAATAAAAGAATCCAACTGTTCATTTAAATGAGAAACAACACATGTGATTGAGGAGGCAGGGAGGCTGGTCTCTGGAATGGGGAGGAAAGGAGACTAGCAAACATAGCCGCTGATACTGGAGGAAGGCTTTCCAGACAAACAATCTAGTAGTTGTGAGAGGGATTAAGAGGGAGATGGCTAATGATGTGTATATATTATTGGGGGGAAACAGGGAATAAAATACTTTTTTAGGTATCAGAGAAGGTGGATAAAGTAGCAGGAGGGAGAAAGATGCTGCTGTTAGGCAAGCCCTACTTAAAAAAATATATATCTTCCTTCCCTGAGGCCTAACATAGCCTCTCTATCAAGCAATGTAAAAATAGCACTGGACCCTGTCAGAAAGAAAATAATACCTTCTCTATAAGCCTTAGTGTATTAAATTTTAACTCTGTAGAGTTTGTGTGTCTTCTGCTGGCACTAAACCAAACATAGGGATTGACATGTGCTTCAAATAACGTACCACTTCCATCACGCTGTTTCTTTTGTCACTCATTACAACTATTTCATAATTGTTGAAAATAGGAATTCCCAGATTTTCATTTTGAATGTTACATAGGTTGAATTGTGAATTATTCTGCCATGATAAACATTTCACCCTTTCACACCCACACCACCTGTTCTCTCCAAAGACCCTCTATTATCGAAACCTGTGGCCCTCAGCTTAATTTCATGTGGCCCTCAGTCTAATTTCATGCACTCCACAGTTGTAATACCCACTATGCCCACTTTTTGTCCTCCCACCATTGGCTCTGCCTCTGCCTTCTGGCAGCACCACCATTGGCTCTGGCTCTGGCTCTGCCTTCTGGTGACTGCAACCCATCTCTATTAGATGGTCCACTTGGCACATTAACAAAAGAGAATATGCACCACTGGAGGAGAATGACAAAAGAGGACACACCCCTTTGTTCATTTCTCCCCCCAAGTCATACTCATTCCTCAACAGACAGAAAGAAAGAAAGCATACACTGAGTTATTGCTCTTTTCATGAACTCATTGTAAAAGTCAGACTCAGTAGAATTAAAATGGAACCTTTGGAATTTACACGATTTTACATGGGTTTTCCCAAAAACACCACTGTCTTACTTTGATATAAAGAACCAGTGTTTTTTTCTGGGGGGACGCAGGGATATGCATGCCCCTAAACATTTTGTGAATCTTTCTACTTTTGTCCATTTACTGTATTTATTTTCCCTGATTTGAACTATAAAATGGTGATTTTCATAAGTCAAAATGAGAGTACCCCTAAACATTTATTTTTTTAGAAAAAAAAGCACTGCAAAGAACAGTGATGCCTGTTGGAAGTGCAAAGCTGTGAGGGCTATGCTTTTGGATTCTGAATCTGTCCCAAAGTCAGAGTGATGATATCATATTGGAAATTGAGATAGTAAGCGGCTTATACTTTACCCATAGTTCCTCATTTTGATATGCTCATGATATTGTACTACCAGTGGGACAGTGAATTAATTCAACATCTCTTTGCTGCTGCCACGGTGGTTATTTGAAAAAAGTGGAAGAAAAAGAGAACACTATCGATGAGAGAAGGGATAGCCAAAGTCTAGGACATTATATGTGTGGCTAAGCTCACAAATATGGTGAGAATAATGTCATCAAGGAGAAAGAGGGTCTTTTTATAATTTACTGGAGCAATTAGGTTCTTGTGCTCAGTCTCAGATATTTTATCTTCTTTTGGTGTTGATTTATATGAATTTATATGTTCTTCTTTAGTCTTTGATAATGAGAGAGAGAGAGAGAATACCCATTTATGCCCATTGGCACTATACTACACAGCACTAGGTGACCCCACTGTAATCCATCATTCTATGAGAAGGTCATTTCCCCCCACCTCTCAGAGTGCACTTACGGTAGCAATAAAATTGTTTGAATTGGTATTGTAGCTATCTACAAAAACTGCCAGAATTGCTCTGCAATGAATATAGTGTTATGAATTGGGGGGTGGGGAAGTAGGCTATATGCAGAGATCCTTCTAATCCCGGGGTGCAGCAAGTGCTAAACTCCAATCAAGGCTTCTCATTTATGGAATAACCAGGCTAGTTTCCTAGTGAGGTATAAGGAGAACAAAGGAAGGGGCTCCATGGGAGATGGCAAATCAGTGGAGCCCTCCCTCAACTCGCAGATAGTGAGAAGGACAAAACCCAGAGTTGAAAGGTGAGAGTTTGGGGGCAGTGATGTGACCTAGAAGGAAAGCAGCAAGCATGAGAAAGAGTCAGATCAATGTTTGACAGCAACGTTTGATTTCTGTTTGAATCCAAGGCTGCAGCTAGGGAAGAAACAAGACCCTTTTGTGATGTTAATGCTGAAAAACCCACCCATCATAGGCTCCAGTTGTATATATGTGTAAATAAACCATATATCATAAAGACCCCATTATCTCCACTGTATCTCATTCCAAAAGGAAACATAAACCCTGGATAAGCAGCTGGGACCCCTGGAATCTCACCCTGCTTGGAAATGGGGGTGGCATGCAACAATACATAATATTCTGAATAAATGGTTTCAAAGTTATTAGTCATAAATGTCAGGGAGAATTCAGAGGAGCAAGTGACAGAAGAGGCGGAGCAGGGGCTTGGGGATGCTGTGGAGCCCTTCAGCCACCCAGAGACAGAAGAAGCGGAAGAGAGGGCGGAGATTAGACAGGAGGAGGAAGGGCTCAGGGATGCTGCAGAGGCCTTCAACCACCCAGAGGCTCGGGAAGGGAGCTCAGACTCTGGAAGGGAGGGGGCTTTCAAATCAGCACAGACAAGGAGGGAAATGAAACATAAGGATCAAAGATGTCTCATGCGATTCCCACACCTACTTTGTTGGCGCGAGAATCGAAGGAAGCCACTCCCCAAATCTGACTCAATGGGTTCGGACACATAATCCTGAACTGTGCCTGTTTCTTGTACATATGTAATAAAGACTGTAAATACCAAGCTGACTGTGCCGGGGTGTTAATGCGAAGGCGAGACACCACCTTTACAATATTCGGGGAGTCTTTATCCCTCTTCACAATGGCAGGGCGGAGGTGAGCCATGCAGAAGCCTGACGCAGCCAAGGACACCCAAAACGGGGGGCGCTGGGCTGGCGGTGGAAGCAGTGTGGCAGCAGAAACTTCTTCTACACGCACAAGTCAACAAGCTGGTTGGGAGGCTCGAGGAGCAGCGCAAGTAACTGGAAGTGGAACACACATGAATGAGGCCGTCACTATGCATCTCAGCAAGTTTGCAGGGAGCAGCCAGCAGTACTCAAGTTTTTGCAGTATTTACTAAAATTCGGAAGAATGATTTTAAATCGGATGAGGAACGGGTGGCATTCAGAATTGCACATTTAGAAGGAAGCGCAAAAGAATGGGTTGTGCCGCTGATGGCGGTGAACCACACCGCCTTGTCAAATGTGCAGCATTTTATAGACATGATGGACACGGTGTTCTTGAGTTCGCTGCACACTAAAGTTACTTCACAACAGCTGCTGCATTTGAAGCAGGGAAACAGATTGGTGAGAGCTTTCTGGGCAGAATTTGTCATGCTAGTCCACAAGCTCCAGTGGAGGATGGACTCTGAGCCGGTGGAAGCCATTTTCCAGCAAGGGTTGTCTGGGGAGGTGCAGGACGAGCTTGCACGAATGCCAGAGCCAGCCTCCTTAGACGAATTGGTCAGGATCTGCCTGCAAATTGGGTTACGTCAGGAGAATCGAATGGCAAAGAGGAGGGACGTAACCGGGCGGCGTTGGTAGGAAGCGCGCATTCCAGACATTCCAGAACGTAAGACTGGCAGCGGGCCGAGACAGGAGGAGGAAGCGATGGAGATCGGGGCAGTGTGTGCCAAATCTGCCTTTTCAAATGTTTCTTCTACTGGCAGAGAAGCAATGGAAGGAAACCAGGAAATGTTTTGTGTGCAACAGGCCAGGGCATCTGGAAAGGCAGTGTCCACGCCGCAAGGCCTGGGAGTTGCTGTCCGGCACAGAGGTGGGGTCAGCGACATGGCGAAGGGGCAAGAGCAGGGAAATGAGAGCGCCTGGCTGAAATTGGAGGCCGACAGCCAGGCGAAGGAGCAGTAGAAGGGCCCCAAGCTGACGCACCGGTTCCAGGAATAACGATGATGGTGAAACTACAACTTCCAAATGGGCAGTGACTGGAAGTTAAAGCTCTGGTGGATTCGGGAGCATCAGCAGATTTTCTTGACATAGACTTGGCATGGGAGCACCAGCTAGCCTTACGCCCGTTGGATTTCCCTCTGAGGGTCAAAACAATTGATGGGCGGCCACTGGTGGTGGGAGAGGTGGCGTACGAGACCCCGCCCATGAGGATGGAGGTGTCACGCCATGCAGAGACGATGTCCTTCCATGTGACTAAGCTGGTGGGACACCGGTGGTGCTGGGAATGAGTTGGCTGGCCAGACATGACCCAGTGATAGCTTGGCATCAACGGACCATTGCCTCTTTCAGTATTATTTGGGAGGTGGGGGGGGGGGCACAGGCAAGTGGAGGCAAAATAAGCTGAAGTAGGGATGCTTCTGAGCCCTTCAACCGCCCAGAGGCTCAGACTCTGGAAGGGAGGGGGCTTTCAAATCAGCACAGACAAGGAGGGAAATGAAACATAAGGATCAAAGACGTCTCGCGTGATTCCCATGCCTACTTTGTTGGTGTGGGAATCGAAGGAAGCCACTCCCCAAATCTGACTCAATGGGTTTGGACGTGTAATCCTGAACTGTAGCTGTTTCTTGTGTAATAAAGACTGTAAATACTAAGCTGACTGTGCCGGGGTGTTAATGCGAAGGGGAGACACCACCTTTACAATAAATAAGGTTTTCTTCCTATTGTATACTGTGAACATATGCATGATTTCTAAGTGTAGCCTTTGTATTTGTAATGCACAACGAGTTAACGTAGAGGACATATATCTCCCTTTTGCTTTGTGAATTTCCTTAGCGCAAGTACATTTCTATAGTATTGGGACACCTTCTCAGTGCTACATCACGCCCATGTTTTAACCAGGAGAACAAGTGGCAAAATGATACCCATGTTTTCACTGGTATTTGTAAAAACAGGGCAAAGCTATGTGGTACTTCTCCAGGAAGTGTAGCAGTGGATGCTTTTCACCAGCAACCCACCCCACTTCACCTTATCACAAAATTCAGCATTGAAGTGCATTCTGTAAAATCTTCCAACATGTACACAGCTCTCCAGTCACCACATAGTCTAGAAACCTGGTTCTTGAGCATTGCTGCATTTCTAGATAGCCATTTTGGATATTTTTTCAGGACCAGTAAGGAATTGTGAGGAAAGTCATGTTGTGATGGGCGAAACGTAGGGATGGGCAAACTCACTCAAGGGGATTCTGAACAATAATCTGGCTCTTCATTTGAGCTACAGCAGGGACTAAATTTCTGCCAAAACCTGAAACTTAGTAAGAGTCCAAAACCCAGAATATACTAGGCCGCATCAGCCCTACCCCGAGCCCCATACCCTGCACGTGTCCCTGTTTTTCAGGGGTGTCCCTGATTTAGAGAAGTTGTCTGAAAGCAATCCTGCATAAAGTTTAATGTTTTATTATGTTTTTATATATGCTGGAAGCTTCCCAGAGTGGTTGGGGCAACCCAGTAAGATGTGTGGGGTATAAATAGTAAAATTATCATTATGGAATGGGACATTCCTATTTTCATCGGAGAAATGTTGGAGGGTACGGAGCCCAATGGACCACGGTTCATACCGAATATACAAGTAGCCCTATAAAATAATAGTAATAGATTCTGAACTCTAGATTGCCGTTCCAAATGTGAAATACAGGTTATTTCACAATACCGGGGTTTCCCTTGTCAGAAGTCTACTCTGTACTCTAGCTGTGGCCTTTTGAGACCAAAGAATGAGGGAGTTTCCCATGCATACATTCCGTTTGGCATTATTCAGTTCTTCCAGCCTGGAAACAGTAGTAGCGAGTAATCCATGGTGTCAGTTGTAGATTTAAACAGTCTGGATTGGTTCTTAGGACAGTCAATAGGTCATTCATTCATCGAACCAGGGTGAATTCACAATTTCCCCTGTATTTTCTCACCAGGGAGCATTTCTAATTTGCTACTGGCCAGTAGATAAAGAGGCAGCTGCATTAATGTGGCTCTAAATTTTCCCTCTAAAATGTTCAGCAACGTGTCTTTTCATACATAGATTTAAGACATCAAAAGTAGAGACATGGGTCATGGTTTTATCTGTACCCCAAGTGTTTGGAAGTTTAAGTTCATGTATTTTGTCATTTGAGTGATGTTGTAGATTCTTCAGAGAAATTCTGACCCTTCTGACACATTTGAACTACTTTTCAAAAGGCCCTTTTGTTTTGAGTAGGATGACAGCCCATTAAAATGGAGCACTGTATATTCCCAGGGCACAGTGCAATGTTGGTAATGAAATCTGCTGAAACTACTGGCACTAAGGAATGACTTATATCCAGGAAATGAACAATGGGGAAATGATGTGTGTGAATCAACTCACTTTCTTTTGCTTTTAAACAGAAAATTGTTGGGAGAGGAACACAAAAAGAAATATATATATATCAATGAGAATATGATGAGATAAAAATAAATGTTAAATGAATTTTTATTCCTCTAAACATGCATGTCAAGAAAGGCAATTTTAGTTGTACAGCGGTGTAGCATTTTGTTTTTTTTTTCTGCAATAAAGCCATCAGATCAATAAAAAATTATGTAGCAGATTATTATTACACTGAGCTCACCATAGCTCTAATCGTAAATAATACAGCAGTTATCCTGGTTATATTAATTATAATTAGAATGCAGATAATGCAGACGGTCTTTTATTACTAGAGCCAAATCAATTTTCCAGTGTTATTCAATGCAAGGTCACACAAAGTTGTTCAAGCTCTTACACTTCTTATGAAATGACCTGCATATGTAAGAGAGGGTTTGGCTCAGCTGCCTAAGACACATTGACTGAGAAGTGCATTGAAATAATTACAGGCATGAACTCTTGCCTATAATGGCAGAATTTCATTTTATAAAGTAAGCAGTGCTGTAATCCAGGCTCCTTTATGGTGAGAAGCTTCATAAATCTTTCAGAGGAGACCAAAGTCTTTCTGTTGCTTGTCAATCAGAAATCAAAATGAATTTCAGTGGTTATTTCTCCTTTTATGAAATGTGTTAAATATACTGAATGTGTTGCTGTTTTGTGAGTAAGGCTGCAGTCCTATGCAGACTTACCTTGGAGCAACTTCTGAGTAAACATACATCAGATGTATGTTGGAAAATGTTGGTGAGGTTTTGCTTCTGCGGGTTGTGTGGTAATTCACTGGTTTGAGCTTTGAGGATTTCACATTTTAGTTGATAGATATATTTCACTTCAACTTTACTAATCATCACAAATGATTTCTATTGTTATGTTCACCCTAATTCTCCAAGTGGTGAGAGGTTTCAGAGATTTCATTGGCCAGCTTGGGTTGGTTTCCTTTGAAAGATGTCATGGGAGACTTAAGGCATTTTGTGATATATGATTTATTTACACGTAGATACAAGTTGTGCACAGGTGGAGATTTATAGTATTAACACCCCAACAGACACTACTTCCCATTGAGATGTTTATGGGGACACTTACACCTGAAAGATGCTTCTAGGACACTCTCTAGCCTACAGCCCAGTTCTTGTTTCAACTTAAGCTGCTTTCTTTGTTCATACTTTACATAGACCAATTAACTACGAGGAGAAAGGGACAAGGTAATCCCTTTCCCCAAAGGCTGTCTTCTTTCTAAAGAATCCAACTAGAGAACAATATAGTAATATGGAAAGGTAGTTGACCACATAGCCATTAATATGATCTCTGGCAGACTTCATGGTTTTAGTTGCTGTACTAAAGAAACATGACTAAGACGCTCTTCTTCCAGCAGGCATTTTAAGGCAGTGTTCAGTCTTATGATCCATTGTTATTGTTTCATTGTCTATTTTCTTTCATTGTTTGTATGTACACTGCTTAGAAATGTGAATAATTAAGCGGGATATAAATGCCTTAAACAGAGAGAGAGAGAGAGAGAGAGAGAGAGGTATTTGCCAGGCTCCACTATTGCAATCAAGAATCATAGTGCTAGAACAGACCTTGTCAATCCCCAGTTCCTCATCGAGTCAATCCCAGTCTCTTTACAAGATGTTTAAATGTGCATATTGCTGCTATAACTGATGTTCACATGGAGGCTGTCAGATAATAGGCTTCCAGGTGCACTGAATCCAGGTATTCAAACTCCATGAGAAAGGCAGGCAGGAGATGAAAGCCATCATTGTATCTTTATTGTGATGCCCTACTTTTATTTAAATATTTGAAGCAAATGTCATTGGGTGGAATTCAATGTGGTGCCAAATGGGGTACGTAAAAGTGTATAAAATTATTCATAATATCAGAACCTGGTGGATCTGGATGCTGGAAGATTCAGGGCAGACAAAAGGAGGTACTGCACTTAGTGCATGAGATGTAGTGATTGTCATCAACTTGAATGGCTTTTAAAAGGGGGGGGGGACAAATTCCACATGGATAAGGCTAGCCACTAATACTCTCCCTCTGGTGTCAGGGGGAGTATGCTTCTGAACAGGGCCATCTTACCCATAGGCACGAGGGGTGCAGGGCACCCAGGCACTGGGCTCTCAGGGGCGCCAGGCCGGGAGTTCGCGGCCCGAGAGTCGAGTCCTATTTTTATAGGTCCATTTTTATAAAGTGATGGAATGGATTCAGGCAATTCCCAAAGCCCAATCGGTGTGTTTCATGGAGGGATGAATTTGGACTGAGTGCTGCTTGCAGTCTTCTCATAGACACCTGGCTGGCATCTGTGAAAGCAAGTTTTTGGTCTGCTCCAGTGTGGTTCTTATGTTCTTAATGCTATAATGGTAGGTATGCGTTGAAACAAACTCATTGAGAGTTTTGATGCACAGTTGCTAATGATTATTTCCTCCCTAGCTATTACTGCTGGAATGACTGTCACTTTCTAAGGACACTGTGTGCACCTTCCTTGTGGACTTTAGGATGGTTAGAACTCTAACATTATTTCACTAGGTGTAATCATACAGGAAATAACTATGTGCTTCATTTTAATTTTTATATATATATATATACTTTAACTGATAAAAGAGAATGGTGTAACTATAGATTTTATTATTGCCATCTTTAGAAAATACTGAAACAGATTCAAATTTTGCTGATATATGGAACTCCCTTTAGTTAGTCTCAATTGTAAAAGCTGAGTGTTCTTGCTTTTAAGCTAGTTAGTGCCATGAAGGAAAGAACTTTGTGCTCTATTTTATAATTGTCCGTATTATAATTTTCCACTCACATCTTGCAATAAGTAATTATAATAGAAATTCTGCCAGGTGTCTTCTTCTGTAAAAGTATAACAACAGAGGCATAAAGTTCATTGGGTTTTCCGATTACATTCCACTTTATGCTGCAACTAAAAAAAGGAATCAACACTTGCTCTGCAAACAAATCTATTCTAACATGCTGTAAATGCATTATCATGAACCTTTATCATTAAATGTACCCTGGTGTTGAAGTTAGGAAGGCAAACTAGAGAGTTTGTAAGTGATAAAGGGAAATAGTTCTAATTACAGGTAGGTAGTCGCGTTGGTCTGCCGAGTTGAAACAAAATAAAAAAAAATATTTCCAGTAGCACCTTAGAGACCAACTAAGTTTGCCATTGGTATGAGCTTTCGTGTGCATGCACACTTCTTCAGATACCACAGTAGTCAACCAGTTGCCTATGGAAAACACACAAGCAAGATATTCAAGCAATGAAGCTCTGCCATCTGTGTTCCCCAGCTATATATATTTATTTTAATTAAAATATATAAATACCACTTGATTTCTTAAAAAAGAGGTGCTCTAAGTAAGTAAAACATTAAAATGATTCATAGAAATATTCTAAGGATGATTAAAATCAACAGTAGCTAAAAATATATAAAACACATGTAGTATAGAGCCCCCAGGACACATGTTGTGTTGGTCCCACAAGGTTTGGCAGTGGAGTGTTGGGTGATGTTGGCAGGTTGAAGCAGGTGGCTATGAAGCCCCATTACTAAAGTGGAAAATCTTCATGTGGCACTTGGGATCAAACCAGTGACTTGTGAGGTGAGGTAACTGCTAATAATTATTTATATAGGACCTTTGTTAATGAATTAATTAATATCCTGCCTTTTAGCTAAGGAGTTCAAGAGAGCGTATGTACCTCGAGTGTTAAAAGGGCAGAAATCATATCTCATTGACCCTTGTGATCTCATTCTGGTTCCCCTACTGCAAGACACAACATTATCGTTAATGCCTCAGTTGTAAAATGCCACTGAAAAAGAGCATCATGTAATCAGACTTGAACTTGTTCCCACACATGCAGAGAGGACTATAGTTGGAGGCATGGTATTATATATGGGAGTGGTGCTGCCAATCAGTTATGGAGAAGGATCTTTGTTGGTTTGGGCTTTTTATGGGTTGAAAGGTATGTCTGAGGCACTGTCCAGAATGGCTGGTTGAGTCCGTTCCGAAGAAGTAAGTCAGAGAGGCAGGTATAACTATATATAGAGAGAGAAACAGCTAGCAGAACTGTCTGGGGTGCAGGACCAGGAAAATACTTGCAGAAATCAGGAAGCAAGAGCAAGGAGTGGAGTCTATGATCTGGGTGTTGTAAGTGCGGACAAAGTTTACTACCAGGAGGAGGAAGTTATGTAGGAACAGGAAAGGACCTATCACAGTGCAGAAGATGAGTCAAGACAACAAGCTAATAAAGTTATTTTATTCCCAATGAAGTTGCTCAGGTCCCACAAGGTCATTCATACAGGAATGCAACAGTTTATGGAGCAGGGCTCCAGGCCACAAGACCCAGATTCAAGACTGCACCTCCATCACTATACAGCAAGAAGCAATATCGTATTATTGATGTGCTAACAACCCCACGTTCTTCCATAGTTGTCCTTGTGAAAGTTGTAGGAACTTGCGATATAGCTTGAAGAATTTAGCCAGGAGAGCCACAAAGTGGCAAATATAAATGCTTAGTATAAACCTTTATTTTCCCCTCTCAAGAAATTCTGCTACCCTGTGTGTGTGTCTTCCCTAGTGAGTGATAGTCTTCTTCTTTTTTTAAAAAAAGAGAACTCTATCTCAGAGGTAGCATGTGTATCAGGGGAAGCACAGATTGACATGGTAAGTACCCCTGCTTCAAATAATAGGATTTGGGAATTATTTTCGGTCCAAAACATAAGGAAAGAAAATGTCTAAAAGTGACCTTGTCGTCTGAATTAACTTCCATGAGATTCCACTTTAAAATGATATGCCCAGTATTATCATTTTACTGCCAAAAACTGGGAACTCTTCCAAATTTTGACGTACAAAATTATTATACTTCCAGCTTTATAAAAAGAAGCTTTTTGAAGTGCTCTTTTTTTGTTGGATACTGTAATAGATGGCTCTCTAAAATCCTGCATAAATGGTCAGGACCGCAAGTTCAAGCTGCCCCTAAGGCAGCCTTATCTTATATACCGGCCCCTAGAATAGTAGCATTTGTTTTGTTTTGTTCTCCAGTGTGTGTATATATTAGCATGTTTCATCATAGGACATACTGTTTTTTTGCTTGACTTTGTATCCCAGGGTTATTATCATTCTGATTTGTTGTTAGAACTGACTGCAGGAATGTTGCAACATTGCAAAATAAATAAATGGAGCCCCCCCCCAAGAACTTAATCATTTTATGTTTTTCCATTTTAAATATAAGAATAGGAAGATTGGGACTAAATAATATTAATTGAGAAGCTTCAAGTTAATGCAGCAGGTTGGACAATAGGGGGACAAAGAGTTTTTGTCATGACCATTTTTTTCTTTATACCTGGTAAATAAAACTGTGGTCCTTTACAGCACATTCCCCCCATAAGGATCCTAAACCGTTGTGCAAACAATCCCTAAGTGCACTTCTGAGTGCTGATTTTAAAAAAAACATCCCTCTTCTCACCCTCTGTACCTTTTGAGAAGGATTACGAGTGGCAGCGATATAATTCATTTTAAGAATGGCTTCCTGTTCTGCTTTGATCTATGCTTGCGTTCAGTACCAGTGTTTTAGAAATGCCCTTTCTGCTTCTTGATCGCAACATGAAGCAAAAAGTACCATCTGGACTCTGCACGCTAAAAAGTCAGAGATCTCCGGGTTATATTTGCGCCTCAAAGGACATTTTCCTTCTGTTAAGCTGCTGTGTACTTTAGTCTGTCACTGATAACTAACCAAAATTGCAGCATTGTAATTTTAATTGGCAACTCTCCATTTGTATCCTCTAGGTTTTCCCCTCTTTTGTCTCCCTCTGGCAACCTCCTTTTGTGGTTGGTTCATCTGCTCTGGTGCCCATAGCAACACCCATGTGCAAAGCCATATCCACTGGGGTACTGCAGGTTCCAAATACCAGAGGTTTGTGCTGCTGTTTCAGAATAGCAGACTTCTGCTAGAGTCACTGATCCAAGCAGCATGCCAGCTTAGCTCTGCATGGCATTTCTGTAATTCCTTAATATTGTTCCACCTCATTCACTCGGGGTCCTTAAAACCTGTCGGACAATTAAGGTTATAAAGACAAGATACGGTGCCCGTAACTCTGCAGGGCATCAGAAGAAACATGGAGAGGAATGGAAGAAAAACTTTGCTATATTTTCAAAAGACATTTGAGGATATCATAGAGGCCTAGATGCAATGCTGTGTATACATTGACCTTAGAATTTGGGAAGTGGGGGAATAATTAAAGAGAGTGGCAAAAAAAAGCTGTCACAATTCGTTTTATAATTTTAGCATAGGGATTATTATTGCTAAAGAAAGTTGTCAAAGACCAAACTGGGCTTGCAGTAAGACTCTCTACCTCTTCCTAACAGCAACTTCCTATACCTGGTTACTAGCATAAATAGAATAACCTCTGGTGTAGTGTCTAGGGCAGGGGTCAGCAACCTTTTTCAGCCGTGGGCTGGTCCACTGTCCCTCAGACCATGTGGTGGGCCAGACTATATATATATTTTTTTTGGGGGGGAGAACGAATTCCTATGCCCCACAAATAACCCAGAGATGCATTTTAAATAAAGGCACACATTCTACTCATGTAAAAACACTAGGCAGGCCCCACAAATAACCCATAGACAGTGGCGTAGCGTGGGTTGTCAGCACCCGGGGCAAGGCAAGTAATTTGCGCCCCCTAACCCGGGGCAAGTCAAGTAATCTGCGCCCCCCCCCGCTGCACTGTCCGTCCCCCTGATAGTCCCTCGCTCTCTCTCCGCACCGCACCACACGCCTGGCACCCTCCCCTCCACAGTGGGCGGCGACCCGGCGGCTCGGATCGGATTCGCACAGCCAGCACTGCAGTGAGAGAGACTGAGTGAGCCAGGTAGGGGCAGAGAGCTGCGAGTGCGAGCGTGCCCCCACCCCAGATGTTGCGCCCGGTGCAGCTGGCCCCCCCTGCACCCCCCACGCTACGCCACTGTCCATAGATGCATTTTAAATAAAAGGACACATTCTACTGATGTAAAAAACACGCTGATTCCCAGATTGTCCGCGGGCTGGATTTAGAAGGCAATTGGGCTCCATCCGGCCCCCGGGCCTTAGGTTGCCTCCCCCTGGTCTAGGGAGTCACAGATGCCAGAGGATTTCCTGGGCCCAGTACATGTATGTGGATTGGGTGCCCTGCACCATCTTCTCCATGCAGTCTGTTAACAGGAATACGTAAATATATCAACTTAGTCTAGGCTGATGCAGATAAAAGGAGGGGGAAGGGAGGAAATCATATTCAACATGGAGTTTCTGATTGGAGAAGCAAGATACAAATATAAGGTATGTCACACAGCTTACAGTTAAACTATGGAATACAGTGGTACCTTGGGTTACATACACTTCAGGTTACAGACTCCGCTAACTCAGAAATAGTACCTCGGGTTAAGAACTTTGCTTCAGGATGAGAACAGAAATTGTGCGGCGGCAGCAGGAGGCCCCATTAGCTAAAGTGGTGCTTCAGGTTAAGAACAGTTTCAGGTTAAGAACAGACCTCCGGAACGAATTAAGTACTTAACCCGAGGTAAAGGTAAAGGAACCCCTGACCATTAGGTCCAGTCGTGGCCAACTCTGGGGTTGCTCATCTCGCTTTATTGGCTGAGAGACCTGGTGTACAGCTTCCGGGGTCATGTGGCCGGCATGACTAAGACGCTTCTGGCGAACCAGAGCAGCGCACGGAAATGCCGTTTAGCTTCCCGCCAGAGCGGTACCTATTTATCTACTTTCACTTTGACGTGCTCTCGAACTGCTAGGTTGGCAGGAGCAGGGACCGAGCAATGGGAGCTCACCCTGTCGCAGGGATTCGAACCGCCGACCTTCTGATCAGCAAGTCCTAGGCTCTGTGGTTTAACCCACAGTGCCACCCACACCCCCTAACCCGAGGTACCACTGTACATATCACAGAGAGGCAGTCATGGCCACCAATTTGGATGTTTTTTATAAATGGATTAGATATATTCATGGAGGATAATGGCTACTAGCCACAGTACTTTCCTTGGCCTCCAGAGTTGGAGGCAGTATACTTCTGAGTTGCTGGGAATTCTAGGAGGGAAGGGTGCTACTGTGCTGAGAATTTGCTTCTGGGCTTTTCACTGTGAGACCAGGTATGCTGATCCAGCAGGCTATTCTGATGTTCTTATGCAATGTCATTCACAGATCATGTTATGAAAGTCAGAAAAGCAGCCTCTTTGCTTTGATTGTGAAGTTTCATAGAAAGAATACCAAAATAAAACACATCGGCCAAGCCTAAGAAATAACAACAAGCAAAAAGTATGTGTAGTTCAACAGCTTTGAGGTCTGAGGTATCAGCTCTCAGCCTAGCCTTCCTCAAAGGGCTGTTGTGAGGGAGGAGGAGATATCAACAAGCAACAAATATTTGCAGTTTCACAACTCTTGCAGCAAAACATATTTATACACACAAAACGTTTTGCTAAACTTGGTAAACAAGAACAAGAACAAAATTCATGTGCTGAAGTACAATCAAAAGGAGTGTTAACTTGCTGCAGCTGAAAGGTGTTTTAATTATTTCATGGTTGCATTTGATGAGCATTTGCTCACTTTTTATTTTGGTTGATTTGGATTATTCTAGTTAAGTGCTCAGTTTTGTGGAAGGCAGAATAGAGAGTTTGACTTTTAAGGCTTAAAGATTAAGCCTTGTGTGGAAGGTCATTAAATCCTAATAACTTTTGTGGACTTGCTTGCAATGCAAGGAGGAGGAGGAAACCAGTCACAATAGCTGAAGGGTCAGTAGGGACAAATGACCAGAAACTGTTCATTGATACAGTTTGGGGATAAGAAGCAGGCTTCTAAACCATTTGAAGAGTTTAGAACTGTTGAAACAACTAATGTAACTGATTCCAAAATATAGTTGAATAAATCTACAAATAACATTTTTGCTATGTAATATATTAGGATACTGAAGGCATTTTAGCCTCACTCTTTATCCAAAACGGTTCCCAGAGCACCTTACAGATTGATAAAACACTAGTGAGATCCTGTCCTCAGCTTCAAAGGTATGACACATCACCAAAAAAAGCTTGGAGAGGAATAAAGCAAACAATCACTCATTCTTAAGGGTTTTTTTAAAAAATCCAAATGAAGATGTAGGCCCCCAATGTGAATTGGAAGATGATAAATTAACCCTTTCTTTTAGCACCTATTTGAAATATTTCTCCTCAAGCTGTTATTTGCCCCATGGAGCAAAACATACAGATCCAACAAGTGCTATAAACCTAAATGGACAATAACCTGTGAACTTTACAGAGAAAAGTGTGCTTAAGCTGTACAAAAGGAAAAAGATACACATCACCATAGTGCTGATAGTCTCCACGTTTTTCTTCATTCTGTATGGCTTCCTGCTGACGGCAAGCAAGTGTCATATAAAGCTCACTTGCCAAGAGTTAGACACCATAATGGGGTGAAGTATGAAACAAGGGTTTGGTGGTGGTACAAACTCTCGAAAGGTCACAAGCCATTTTCTGTTTAGAAAAAAAAAGAACATTCACCTAGAACCAGGTAGTACATAAGCAGTAGACTGTGGCCTGAGAAGCTATGCATTTATTTCTGATTTCCTAGTCTTTTAACAGCATAATTGGTAGAAATCTTCACGGAAACTCTGCTTCTAGGAGAAGTCCTATGATTGAGTCGCTCTGTGAGTCGAGGTTTCAGAATATAAAATGACTTCTTTCTAGTGTCAATAGTCAAATGTGCACAATGTAGCCAAACTGTCTCGTCCGTAGAAAGATGAAGCTCCAGTTCTTCTCTTTAAAACAGAATTCCGGAACTTGATCCTGCAAGATGCTAAGCCCTCTGATTCAGAAAGGTATTTAGGGTTATCCGTAAGTGTGAGCACATGAGAATTCATATGGCTGTCACTGATGCTGTTGAGAAGCTTTACACTTCCTTGAGAACTCTGGGATCAAAGAAGGGGGCCCAGCAGCTTGCATTATCAATCCCTTTTCAGTACACTAATTTTCAATTATCCTCATTCAGAAATTAGAAAGCTCTACACACTTCGAATTGTAGGATTTTTTAAAAAAGTATTTTACTTCTGTTCATACTTACAAAACTTTGGATAATATCCCCACCCACCCCCCACCTCCTGTGATTAAGCCTGCAGTCATACATATTTACCTGAGCAGAATGAGTTTTCTTCTCTCTTCTCAGTAGACATGTACAGGATTGGACTGTTAATTATAGTTCCAACTGAAAGCAACCGCTGATATAATTCAGAGGAGAAAAACAGCTTATTATTTCCCTCGATTTTATTACTATATGTGGATTTCTCAAACAGCTTTTGTTAGATCAGCTTCTTGCGCGTGAGCCAAATTTTCAGTGAGAAATGTATCTTAACAGTTCTTTGCTGAAGTTGCAAACAAGAACTGCTCCCATAAAACTGCTTTACAGCTCAAGCATGCACCATGTCATTCATTGTTGAGTTCCTTCCCCACCCCCCTGCATAGGCTGTGTTGCATTCTCAGTTTAGCTTTCCGTGCTGCCCCAAATGGAAAACTTGCTATCACAAGTGATCTCCTTCTGACACTCACAAAAGACATATTTGATTTCCCCCCCAACAATACCTAGCTATCTTTACTTACATTTCCATGATAAATCTAAGCTGTGACTTTTTTTTTTATCAAGTCTTGAAAACTGAGCAGAAAAGTCTTGCTTTTGCATTCCAGTTTGAGGAAGCTAGAGACCCAAACTATCTAGCTGAAAAGCATCAGATATACTTTTGTCATCACAAGCAAGGGTGCTGCACAGGTTGTGGCTATGCACATATACTGTGCGCTGGGGAATGAGGGTTCAGACTAAAGTTACGGAAAGTGTGTGTTTTGTAGTTGAAACTGAGTCATGATGAAAACAAAATGCCCTGTTCTCATCTGTTCTGTACGTTCTTCTAAACGTGAGACACTCACAGTGCAATTCAAAGCATGTCTACTCATGAGTTCATTAGTGCTTACTACCAGGTAAGTTGATATAGGATTTCGGCTTTCGTGTCTATCATTCAGACATTAATGCAATTCTATTCTTACATGCTCACTTTAGAAATATAAATGTGCAACTATTCAAGTATTCTGAAAGGGTTTTGGAAAACATATTTACAGCACCAATAATAATCTACTGTAACTTTTACCATGTGTTGCCTATATACTCTTAAAAACATATTATACAACCCACATCTTACTCCATACTAAGGGCAGGGGGTGGAATTAGATTCAGTTTGCATGCAAAGCAGAATTTATCAAATCTGTACTTTCCAAAACAATATAAGAACTGAAACTGAACCATCCTTCAAAATTTGCACTTCTCTGAATTTTGCAGTGCAGTTCTACAGGGTTTTCAAAAATGTATATTTCAGAGGGAAATGTGCATGAAATGAATGTATTGTATTAGTGAAAATAACATACAACAATGCATTGTATTTGGAAGTGTTACCTGTGAAAGATTAATACATTAGTCAGAGCTACACAGAAAAAAATCTCACTAAAATGTTGAATTTTTTTCATGGGGATTAGAAAGACAACTTTAGATTGCTGAAGAAACATGGAAAACCAAGTTTAAGATTAGAAAAAATGATAAACGGAGGGACCCAAAATTGAGAGATCCTTCAAGCCCTATCCCAGACACAGTTATGTATATAGAAGGACTTGGCATCGGGCTCAGTGGAGCCTTTTTCCTTCCTTCCCTTTCCAGAGATTGTGAGTGTGTGTGTATGTGTATTCATGCTAGTCCCTGTAACTAAGCAGAGGGCAGCACACCCCTCCCACATGCACTTTCAGCCATTCCTCTCTGATGCCCTCACGTTCCAGTCTCCAACAGATTTTTTTGGAAATTGATCTGGACCATGAATTTTGATTCTGAGGATGCTGCATTCTTATTTTTATTATGTCTTTTGTGTTTTTTATATGGATTAAGGGCAATATATAAATTGAATAAATAACAACCTGTGCAGTTGTGAAATCATAGAATGCAGAGACATGCCTTGCATATCTCTTGAATTAATGTACAAATTTAAAAGACGCCTGCTTCTTGGGAGAAAAGCAATGACAAACCTAGACAGCATCTTAAAAAGCAGAGATATCACCTTGCCAACAAAGGTCTGTATAGTTAAAGCTATGGTTTTCCCAGTAGTGATGTATGCAAGTAAGAGCTGGACCATAAAGAAGGTTGATTGCCAAAGAATTGATGCTTTTGAATTATGGTGCTGGAGGAGACTCTTGAGAGTCCCATGGACTGCAAGAAGATCAAACCTATCCATTCTGAAGGGAATCAGCCCTGAGTGCTCACTGGAAGGACAGATCCTGAAGCTGAGACTCCAATACTTTGTCCACTTCATGAGAAGAGAAGACTCCCTGAAAAAGACCCTGATGTTGGGAAAGACGGAGGGCACAAGGAGAAGGGAAAGGCAGAGGAAGAGATGGTTGGACAGTGTTCTTGAAGCTACCAGTATGAGTTTGACCAAACTGTGGGAGGCAGTGGAAGACAGAAGTGCCTGGCGTGCTCTGGTCCATGGGGTCACGAAGAGTCGGACATGACTAAACAACAACAAAGGCCTAAGAGTAAAAAGAAGAAAGTGTTACAAATTCTAACATAATAATGCTATATGGCCTGAAGTTTCAAGACAAAACAATGATTTGAAGAGCAGTCAGTTGAAGAGAATTCTGCTGTGATAGATGTAGTCAAAGTAAAACAGATACAACGATAGAAAGAGATCTTTGATTACAATATCCTCTTCTCTACTCTGTTTTTTCCTTTGTTGGCAACATCCAGGGCTGATCCAAGACATCTTCCTGCCTGAGGCAGAAGAGCAAATGGGACTTCCCTCACCAAGTCAAAATGCATAGTACTCAAGGCTGGCAAAGTTATTTTGGTGCCAGATATTCCTACAAGTGCCTCTCATTTGGAGTAAAAACATTATTATTATTATTAGTAGTAGTAGTAGTAGTAGTAGTAACAACAACAACATTTCTCCACTCTTTGATGTCACCCAAACTCAACTACCTGAGGCTGCTGCTTCACTCTGCCTAATAGTAGGGCCAGCCCTGGGGGCAGCTGTGTCTGTCTTCAGCTTTCCTATATATTTTCTTGCAGAACTGACACTGGAAACCAAACAATGGCCATGTTCTGAAGAATACTACTGCTTGGTGATTGTAGGAAAGCAAACTCACCTTGCAAAGGAGAAAACTTGTCAGGTTTCCATAGATTCAACCCATAATGTCAGATCTGCCTCAAGCCAAAATAGGATGGGATTATAGGGAGCAACATGACCTGAAAAGTGAAAAGAAAGTAGAGGCTAGACAATGCAAGGCGAAGCACAAACAAAGCTTAGTTGAGAGCTAGACTGAAAGCATTCTTTGACAGAAGAATCTGAATCTATTTGTTGTTTAGACTGGAGAAATAGTCTGATTCACTTGTCACATTGCCTTCTCTGGTTGATTGGGTATTTTCAAGGCACTGGTTGAGCTTTTTGCAATTCCTTCCTTTGACCAGATCTTAATGGTAGCATTTAGGTTGAGTCTTTGGCTAAAATCTCTAAGGCCTGCAGCCTGAGTGGTCCAAATAGTCGTGGTCAAACCCTGAAAGGCACAAAACCCAATGATAAACAAATTGATACATCACATGACAAACCTAGACAACATCTTAAAAAGCAGAGACATCACCTTGCCAACAAAGGTCTGTATAGTTAAAGCTATGGTTTTCCCAGTAGTGTATGGAAGTGAGAGCTGGACCATAAAGAAGGCTGATCGCCGAAGCATTGATGCTTTTGAATTATGGTGCTGGAGGAGACTCTTGAGAGTCCCATGGACTGCAAGAAGATCAAACGTATCCATTCTGAAGGAAATCAGCCCTGAGTGCTCACTGGAAGGACAGATCCCGAAGCTGAGACTCCAATACTTTGGCCACCTCATGAGAAGAGAAGACTCCCTGGAAAAGACCCTGATGTTGGGAAAGACGGAGGGCACAAGGAGAAGGGGACGACAGAGGATGAGATGGTTGGACAGTGTTCTCGAAGCTACCAGCATGAGTTTGACCAAACTGCGGGAGGCAGTGGAAGACAGGAGTGCCTGGCATGCTCTGGTCCATGGGGTCACGAAGAGTCAGACACGACTAAACGACTAAACAACAACAACAATAACAACATCACCACCACTGTATACAGAGCTAGCAAAAGAGTGGGAGTACATAGCTCTTTTGAGAAATAAGCCATTTCTGGATGAATGATTAAGTAAAAGAAAGAAAGAAAGAAAGAAAGAAAGAAAGAAAGAAAGAAAGAACAAGTTCATTATGAAACATAGCTTTGATTTTTTTACATACATGCTTATAGGTCAGCTGAAATGTGCAGGTTACTGACCAGCAACGTTGCCAAGTCACTAGTGTTCAACCAGCTCCAAATTACTTGGGGAAATTGCCAAGTATAATTGCCTATTCTTCCACTGCAAGCCTCTCTCCATGCCATGAGAGGTGCCAGGAAGTATATGTTTCCTGCCACAGTGTTGTACTCTGAGTACAGATTGTGTATGAAATCAAAACGTCCCAATCTTTGTGTTTCATTTTCCAGCTTTCCTCTTTGCATTTCTTTATGTATGTAGTCATTGTAAATAAATGTATGCAGCTGCTACCTTATATCTGTTCTGCCTTACTTAATCGCCTTAGAATAAATATTATGAAGGGTGCTACAGAAATAGCTTAAATAAATAAAATCTGTTCTCATGGTGCAAAAAGCAAATAAACAAAAAACTCTGCTTCACACATCAAAGTGAGCAGTATTTTTTCTTCAAGATACTATTTTTGTGCAAAAACAAGGCTATAACACCACAATCCTACGTTAAGTCTACTGAGAAGTAACACCCATTAAATTCAATGTGATTTACTCCAATGCAAGTGTTCACAGGATCGAAGCCTAAGCTGTACAAAGCAGAGCATAGTCCGCTGACTGGGAACTGGCAGATGCTTTCCATTTCAACTAGGGCCAGGGCCTTTTCAGTACTGGCCCCGACTTGGTGGAACGCTCTGTCACAAGAGACTAGGGTCCTGCAGGACTTGACATCTTTCCACAGGGCCTTCAAGACAGAGCTGTTCTGCCTGGCCTTTGGTTTGGACTCAGTCTGACCCTTATGGTTTTGATTTATTGGCTACTACTAAAATGAGGCTGCATTTTAAATTGTATTTTAACCCGTATTTAAATTAACTGTCCCCCCCCCCCATTATGTTTTCTTGTAATTTTATTGGTGTTAGACGCCCTGAGCCCGGTTTGGCTAGGGAGGGCGGGGTATAAATAAAAAATTATTATTATTATTATTATTATTATCTGCAAGGAAGCCACTGACACCATGAAATGGTGGCCATAGTTTGAGCTGATTCAGTGAAGCATTGCTGCAGATCTTTTTCCCTAAAATATAACCTCTTATTTTATCCTCAAGTGACTAACAATGAAATCTGTAATCGAATATAAATAAATATAGTGCAATACGTTTGCAACTATAGCTGGCAGGACCTAGGTATGGGGTTGTGGAGACACTTTCCCTAAATAAGGGAACATCTCGTTGACATGATGAAAACATTGGTTGTGTTTGTGCGTTGTTTAAGCCAACCTTGAACTCTCTCTTTCTAGAGATTTGCAGGAGCCAGGCAAAACCAGTGTTAGAACAGAGTAAGCAGCATTCTGGAGCTGCCAACCCAGGGGCACTTTAGAAAAGAGAAAGCGTGGGAAAGCATGCTTGTACAGGAGGCTCTAGAACTTGTCACTTGGGACAGATGTATATGTGGTGGACTCTGTCAAGAGCTTCAGGACTCATAATTCTTTAGTTAGTGCTTGCAAATTAAAGGTGGGGTTGCGGAGAGTGTCTGGGGCTCCTCTAGGCTTTTGTGAGCCTTGGTCCAGAGAAGCAGAGTACTTGTTCAGTTGCATCGCTGCTGCATGCCAAGATGGGGTGGGGGCAGTGTGGAGCACCAGCAAGAGCACTGGGTTGGCTCCGCTGGCTTGTTTGCACAACACTGACCTCACCCCTACCCCTTTCTGCCCTAGTACACAGCAGTGGCACAAACGGAAGAAGTCACTTAAGTGGTGCAGCTCCACCATGCCATTCACTGCTGTGTATTTTCCCCATGCTATAAATCATATCCTCCTTCCTATAGCAACTCATTTCTGATTCGAGGATTTCCCCTGTGTTAGTGGCATAGTACTGTATTCTTAATTGTAATTATAGATGGTGCATCCACCAGGATCTCATGAGTTAGAGATTTGTTTTCCTTACGTTGAAAGGTACCACCACAATTCATATATATTGACTCTTCAGGGTGGCAATACGTGTTGTCTTTAGGTAATGTAAAGTTTCTAAGTAAGTGGTAAAACTGAATTTTGTTACTGCTCACAATTACTGTGTCTTCGTCGCTCTGAACAAAACCAAAATACAAAGGTCCATCAGTGAGCTGGAGAAAAAGAGATTGATGTACGGTAATACCCCAACCCTGAAGGCAAATTCTTTTTCACCCCATCTGCTGTCTCAAATGCCAAGCCCTAGCAATGCCACATGTTCCAAAGTAACAAACATGGTTAATGTGTGTGAATCTTACTCATCGGTACAGATTTCTCACAGAAAAAAGACTGCTCCCCCCACCACCTTTTTGGCTTGCATCGAATGCTGGAGTTGAGAAGCCAAAACTGAAATAGGAAATGTGTTGCTTTATCCTGAATTGAGGCTATGTAATATGTATTTTATGGTCATTTCATGTTATCTATTTATCTTTTCATCACAGTTGCTAGAGATGGGTGATCTCCCCACAACAAATTTGGCTCAGTAAACTGAGCTATTTTACATACCACAAGAGATTTTTTTCCCCCCAGAAGGAGAAGCATATTTCTCTGTTGCAGCAAAAACGACAGAATCTTGTGGCAACTTAAAGACTAACCAGTTTATCACGACATACATGTTTGTGGACTAAATTCCATTTCATCAGGTGCATGGAGTGTTATCTTGAGTTACAGGTGTGCACAGGGGTTGGGGCAGGAGGGAATTACAAGCAGTGAGACTGGAGGGAAAGAACAGAAAAGTAATGGCAATGATAATCTCATAATTAACAGCGGTAATTCAAAAAAAAAACAGTTGTTAATGACACAGACAGCCTGGCATTGGTAAGCCAATTTTAGCACATTATATAACAGTGTCTTTGATGCTCTATGGAGTACTTTGGGTTCTTGTGTTATTTACTTCTATATCCAGTGGTGCAATGGATTTATTCCTTATTTTTGTTTTTGTTTCCTCATTAGCTTTTGCTAATGCCTGTTAGTTCACCACACTTGCTGGCTCCATTACCCAGTGGCTTTTGCCACTTCTTCCTTTGTTTCTCTCCTCTTTCCCTTCATTTTTCTCATTTATTGTGCAAGGACACAAAATGTATTTTAGTAGTGTACCCTTGTACAGGTGTTAACTGCAGAATGTTTAAATTTCAAAAGAATTAGATATCAGATTGGAGACCAACATAATTCTGAGAATGGTTTTTAAAAATCCAGTATTGTTTTGAACCTTGAACTGAGCAGCTGGATTTATCCCAGACCTACAGTAGGCTAGGCTGAAAATTAAGGTGGCCTGTATATTAGAAAGGGGCTCCCACTTGAAATACTTAAAATACCAGTCTGTAATTATAATATAATATAATATAATATAATATAATATAATATAATAATAATGTATCCTTTTCCAACTGTGTTTTCTAAGTCAGCTGTGAAGAATTGGAAGCACCCTAGTCAAAATACTAAAAAAAAATTAAAAAGTCCAGTAGTACCTTAGAGACCAACTAAGTTTGTTAGGGTATAAACGCTCGTGTGCATGCACACTTCTTCAGATACACTGAAAAAGAAGTCACCAGACCCTTATATATAGTGTGAGGGTGGGGTGGGGGTTTTCTCAGGAGGGTCTTCTTTGGTGATTACTCGTAGCCGAGTAAGATTGTCTTCCATAAACACGGTTTTAACAGCGAGTAAGTGACTGGAGGCCAATTCTGGATCCACACGTTCTTCCACAGTGGGGACATTGGTTTCTGGGTGGGAATTCATCACAGTGTGGATTTGCCAAGCGTGCCTTCCTCTTAGCACGTTTCTCCCTTGCGTTCCGAGTTCAAGTGTCTTCAAAGCCCATGACACCTTTGGTAAAGGGTGCTCTCCAACTGGAGCGCTCGCAGGCCAGTGTTTCCCAGTTGTCAGTGTTTATACTAAATTTTTTTAGATTTGCATTGTGACAGTCTTTAAACCTCTTTTATTGACCACCTGCATTACGCTTTCCATTTTTAAATTTGGAATAGAGTAGTTGGTTTGGAAGACGATCATCAGGCATCCGCACAACATGACCAGTCCAGTGAAGTTGATGTTGAAGAATCATTGCTTCAACACTGGTGATCTTTGCTTCTTCCAGTACACTGATATTAGTTCGCCTGTCTTCCCAAGTGATGTGTAAAATTTTTTGGAGACACCGCTGATGGAATGTTTCGAGGAGTTGGAGATGGCGTTTATAAGTGGTCCATGTTTCACAAGCATATCGTAAGGTTGGCAGTATAATAGCTTTGTAAACAAGCATTTTGGTTTCCCTGTGAATGTCCCAGTCCTCAAACTGCACTTCAGTCGGGAGAAAGCCGCACTCACAGAGCTCAGGCAATGCTGGATTTTGGCATCAATGTTAGCCCTTGTGGAAAGATAACTTCCTAGGTAGAAGTGATTGACATTTTCCAACGTTACACCATTGAGTTGGATTTGTGGCGCTGCAGAGGGGTTATTTTGTACTTGTTGGTGCAGCACTTTGCTTTTTGGATGTTGAGTGATAGGACAAGCTTTTCATAAGCTTCTGCAAAGATATTTAGGATGGTTTGGAGGTCATCCTCTTAGCGTGTGCACACTACGTTGTCATCAGCATACTGAAGCTTTGTGACAGAAGTTATGGTAACCTTACTCTTTGCTTTCAGCCTGTTCAGATTGAAGAGCTTTCCATCTGTTTGATATATGATTTCTACTCTGATGGGAAGTTTCCCTTCAACAAAGTGTAGGATCATGGCAATGAAAATAATGAATAGAGTTTGGGCAATAACACAACCCTGTTTAACACCTGATCCCACTGTGAATGTTTCACTTTGAGAGACATTGTTATCTGCGATTGTTGCTGTCATATTATCATGGAGGAGCTGAATGATGTTTACAAATTTATCTGGGCAGCCAATTTTCAGAAGGGTAGTAGGAGATGGGTGATTGACTCAATGGGTACGGTAAAGCTGTTGACAACTGCTAACGACTGCAATTAGTCCTACAGGAGAAAGCTTTCCCCCACCCTCCCACTATATATAAGGGTCTGGTGACTTCTGTTTAGGTGTATCTGAAGAAGCATGCATGCCCACGAAAGGTTATCCCAGGCTTCCCCAACCTCGGTCCTCCAGACGTTTTGAGACTACAATTCCCATCATCCCTGGCCACTGGTCCTGCTAGCTAGGGATCATGGGAGTTGTAGGCCGAAAACATCTGGAGGGCCGAGGTTGAGGAAGCCTGGCTTATGCCAAGAACAAACTTTGTTGGTCTCTAAGGTGCTACTGCACATTTTTTAATTTTTTTGTTATATATTTCGACTGTGTCGGACCAACATGGCTACCTACCTGAATCCTGGAAGTCACAATTTGCTGTGATAGCTGCTGTTCATCTACCTTTCCTACATGCACCAATTCTGCCTGGCTCCAGGTGTGTTTGTTTGGGGCAGGGCTGAAAAGGGAGTGGAACCCTAATTTGATGACTTAGCCCATTAGTTGCCTCCTGCAGCTTCAAACTCTGCTGCGTCTGTGTGCTCTACTGCTGGGTTCTAGAGAGAGTGAGTTGTCTCTTTGCTACTTCGTCAGAGGCCAGCTCAATCACATTGTCAACTAAGTGACCCTTTGGGCAAATGTCGGATGTTCTAATCTGCCCTTACAATTGGCTCATTCATTGAAAGGAAGAGTTAAATTTGTTGGATGATGTGCAGATTAAGCCAAGGAAACAAGAGTAGGCCATCTAACAGTATGGGTGATTCTCAGCTGGTTACTCAAAGTTTATTGATTAGCTGATTTATTTACACCAGCTTGGAACTGTGTGTGTGTGTGTGTGTGTTTGTGACTTTTTGGATCTCCCTACTGCAATTGTTCTATACCACATTGGGGGATGACACATCCCAACTTTGCTTGTTTTTTTAGAAGACAGCATTAGAGTGTTTCCCCTTCCCCAATTTAATTTACACACACACACATACACAAGGAGAGAGAGATGTAGGACGTAAGTAAGGGCAGAATAGAACCCTTAATCTTAATTATGCATTCTGCAGTATTATAAATGACTAAAGATTACTTCCAATGTTGGTATAATCTTATAGTGTGCAGATGTGGCTCTCTTTGGTATATGCCATCTTTACTGAACTCACAATTTCCATAATGCTGTCACATTCTGCATGGGAAGCAGATTTACAGATAGGTAATCCATGTAAGGTATTTTAAAGACAGCTTATTAAAGGATTGAGGCCTGCTGTTAAATTACATATGCTTTCAATTGCTATGAGGAGCAAACAGTATCAAGAAGTACAATAATTTAGCTACAGCTGGAGAAAGGCCTATTTAAAGTTTCGATGACAGATCCTTTAAACTTTTTCTTTAAAGTTCTTTTCTGCTTTATATCTATCCCTGTGTCATGTGGGGTTCTCTTTTATATTGTATAATTTCACCAGAAGGTCTAAAGTGTGTGTGTTAAGAAATTGAAATTTGGTCTTCAGACTGATACACTGAGTTTACAAAATGATTTGAGGGTTCCAGTCTCCACACTTGATGGCATTATCTAAACACCTGACAGTAACGACTAAGTCTTTGCATTTTTAGCATTGCTAATTATAAACGGCTCAAATCCACGTTCAGCGCTTATACCACCGCCTTCTTCAGTGAAGTGAGCTGTGATTATCCTGTTTTGTACATGAAGTTGTTTGAGCATATTGGATAGTGCCCCCATCTGTCTCTGAAAACACAAGACAATGTGTCACTTAACATGCCGTCTGCTCTCATTTACCCCCTCCAAAATGGCTCAAGATTTTCATTCAGTGTTGCTTCTTTTGTCTCATAAAAAGTACATGTAATATTGGGTTTGCAAATTTCATATATGTATAAATTTTAAAAGCTGCAATGTTGGGATCTGGTGCCAAGACCTATTTGTCCAGAATTACAGTGCTGCAGAAGTGCAACATTATACAGACACAAAGCGTATAGAGCTAAAGGGAGACTGTGAAGCAGTCATTTCATAAAGGGAGCCAGGCCACGTGTTTGCATGTGAGCATCATTACAATCCGGGGGGCGGGAGGAGAGCTAGCAAAGCAAACACTATTATATCCTATATCCTTGAGCCATTATTGCAATTGGATTTCAGAGCTTTAGCTTGAATGACTATTCGAGCCTGTGTCAAATTTTTAGTTTGGTGATTTCTCTCTCATATGTGTGTGTGTGTGTGTGTGTGTGTGTGTGTGTCATAAATGATGCTGCCCAAACTAGACAGTTTCTTTTGATGCTTTATATTTCTGTTAGGAAGCGTGTGGTTTTTAATATAGTATGAACTTTTTTGCATTAATAATAAATATATGCAAGGTTATTCAGACCTATGGAGAGACAGAAATGCTAAAATCACCACCCTAAAATGTTCAAAATATAATTTGCTATTCTAATTTCTGTAAAACAGCTTTAATGCAAAATATAGCTATCTCAGGCTATTAAATCTTTTTTTAATCTAAATACGCCTTTTTTTGCCTTCCTTAAGGTACTATCAGCTGACCAAATATTCCTATCAATAATGTGAAAGTGAATATGTTATACTGTTCCCATTTAATAAATGTAAGGTAATATATTTTTATTTTGAAATATTTATAGAGTAAATTAACGAAATGGTGGTTCTACCCTTTTCTAATAAATCTCCTTTTGTATCGGTGTTAGAGGTTAATGGGTAGATTTTAAATTGCATTACACTTTTTGTAATAAATGAAATTATAAGACCTTTATTAAGTCATATTTTGCATTTGTTTATATTCTCCCTGTACAGTGGAAACTCGGGTTGCGAACGTGATCCATCTGGGAGGCACGTTCGCAACCTGCAGTGCCGCGTCTGCTCACAAAGTGCATGCACAAAGCGTGATTCAGCACTTCTGCACATGTGCGAGTGCCGAAACCCGGAAGTAACCCGCTCTGGTACTTCTGGGTTCGGCGTGGTGCGCAACCCGAAATTGCACAACCTGAAGCGTCTGTAACCGGAGGTACTACAAAACAAAACAAATCTGAACAATAGAAACTTCAAAATCCGTGGGTGAATCTTGCAGATTTGTGCTAATGGTAAATATCTACAAGCTGTTCCTACTGCAAGAAAAAATAATTGCTTATAAAAACAAATCTAAGATGTACTTTTTAATTGTACTTTCAAGCTGCAATTTATTTGCCTTGATTTGTAAAGTGTCTTCAAGAAAGTCAATAAAGACATTAATACCACTGAAAAGAACTTTAAATACCAGGCTGTAAAAATGATCAATTATTGATTAGTTAATTTTGTTTTCTGCATGACTGCAAAATTGGAAATATAGTACCAACACACATCATTAAACTAATCAAATATTACATGAAATAAACTTGCTTAAATAAATGTAAAGCATATGTCTAATTAAGCAAAACAAGAAGTGTAAATAACATTGTATTAATAAGTTGAAGTTCCAATGCCTGTTTTTGAGGTGGGGGTGGTATTTATGGGGAAATATTTTGAAATGACAAGAATATTGGGGTGGGGATGGGACTGTTTGAAGGTCAAACTAAATTCAGAATTATAAGTGAAAAAAAATGAAATGTAAATACCTAGATCTTTGATAGTGAAGTAATTAAAATGTATGGTTTTGCCTACTGTGTATAATAAGGGCTTATATTTGATCAACCATAAAAGTTATTTAATCATTTTAACCTTGGAATTCTACCCCACAGAAAAAAAAATCTACTTAATGGAAGTTAGCTGAGAAGTATTAGAGTATCACAACATCAAGACGGCTGAGCGAGAGGGCATGGAAAATTCAAGCACAGCTTATTTCTGCCATAATACTATAGCGGGTTGCATGACAACCAGTGGATGTGGATTTTGAAGTTACTTTATCCTTATTCAATGAGCAAATACTTAGCCTGTATTTATTTTGATAATTTCTATAATTAATCAGGTATTGAAGGCCTAATTTGTAGCATACTCTCACTGTGATTCCAAGTGCCACATATTAAGTGTTTAACAAGCTCAGATGGCTTCAAAGAACAACAGAGCCCAAGTATTTATCTAGATATTGTGCCAGTCTTGGCAGGGCTAAGGCAATGGCAAAGTAGAATCCTGGGGGCTGAAGAGCTTTAAGACAGAAAAGGAGAAAAAACCATATTTACGTGTGTACATAAATATGTTCTATTTAGATCCCACCTTTCCTCCTAGGAGCTCAAGGTGGCAAATGTAGTTCTCCCCTTCCTGATTTATTATCACAACAATCCTGTGAGATAGGTTGGCCTGAGGTATAGTGGTGGGCCAAAGGTCACCCAGTGAGCTTGATGATTAAGAGAAGGTTTGAACCCTCGTCTCTCAGGTCCTAATCCAACACTCCAACCACTACACCAAACTGGAGTACACCAAATGAGCATGAATTCCCATGCCCCCAAATGCAACAGAAGCTTGCATTTCGGTCTAGCTGGGGTCTACAGAAGGCCCAAATAGGAAGAAGCATTTTGAAGAGCTCACCTAATCTCAGCGGTCTCCTTTCCTGTACTGAAAGTAGTCAGGGACCCTGGAGCATAAGGGAGAGCTGAATTATTCCTATACAGTGGTACCTTGGGTTAAGAACTTAATTTGTTCTGGAGGTCCGTTCTTAACCTGAAGCTTTTCTTAACCTGAGGTAACACTTTATCTAATGGGGCCTTCCGCTGCTGCCACCGCGCCGCCACCGCACGATTTCTGTTCTCATCCTGATGCAAAGTTCTTAACCCGAGGTACTATTTCTGGGTTAGCGGAGTCTGTAACCTGAAGCGTTTGTAACCTGAAGCGTCTGTAACCCAAGGTTACCACTGTCTATCAGAAAGGTCATGAGGAGGAAGATTCTGACTGGGAGGGATTGGCATGATATCTGAGTGGAGCCAACGTAGGTTCTCATGGCACTTAAATAGCTACAGAGGCTGAACAAAAATAGATTTTCCTGTCTTGGAGCATGTTGATTCAATTGATAAAGCTGCTATCCTTTGCCTTCTTACCAGGGAGGAAGCCCAACTAAGCTCAGTGGAACTTATTTCTACACATATTCCTATACTTCTCTACTTACTCTTACACTTACTTGTATAGGATTGTGCTATAGATGTATGGAACAATCTGAACATGTAAATGAATGTGTCATTTGTACACATTGAGCAAAGGTTTCTTTCTTTCCCCAAGGAGCTCAAGGTGGCGTACGTAACTCCTCCCTCCTCATTTTATCCTCCTAACAACCCTACAAGTTAAGGCAGTAGGCCAGCCTCTTTCACAGAAGCATGACTTATTCAATGTCTGTTCTTCCTAAGGAAAGACCAAATATCTCCACAAATTCGACAAAAGTCCGTAATCCCCAATGGAGTTATGACTGGGTTAATTTAAAGTAGAATTTGACTAAGGGAGAAGAACCTTTGAAGTGACATTCTAAATTACAGAAGAGTCGTGATGAAAAATTGTTTCAATATCCAAAAATTATTTAGCTTAACCATTTTGCATTCAGCTCTAGTTCCCGCCTAACATTGCGGTCAAGGTCCCTGGGAGCTTGGCTTGTGTTGCGATATCCTTTCATTTAGACATTGCAAGAAAGTAGCTTCTGACTGCTTCAGTATATATGAATTGTTGCAGTGGGGCGGGGGGTTGGCTGCAATTTAGAATGACAAACCAGCACTACCTTGCCTTCATTCACCCCTAAAATCAGAAGGAGTCTGGGGTGCTTCTGGATATCTGCAACCGCACCCATAAGGTTCTTCATTCATGGAATTAAACAGTCCTCCAGCAGGAGCAGAGTCATGGGTGCCAGTCTTTGGTCGAAAGGCAGAACTTCCTAACAGCCTCCCCATATTATCCTTCTTAATCTGGACTATGGTATTCTACAGAGAAGAGAACAGTCAAAAATGAAATGCACCACACTATTGATTAAGATTATTGAAGCATGTGGTCACTGTTGTCTGAAATGTTTCTATAACTATTGCTAGGACAAATGTTTTGCAATCTTGAACAGAAGGCTTGTGTTGCTGCTTGAGTGCTCATCATCTTGGGACCGCAGGACTACTCTAGATGTCAGTATTCATTGTCTTGCACAGAATGATGATGCAGCAAAAAACACTGAAATAACCAGCAAGATATAGAATTCATTTGTATATAATGCATTTGTTCTACTTAGAGTAAACTCATTGAAATTAATGGACCTAAGTTAGTCATGCCCATTAATTTCAATGAGTCAAGTCTGAGTAGAACTAACATTGCATGCAAACTATAATGCAGGCATACGGAAGTTCAAATCAAACCTGCCTTTTTTACAGTGTTTTATCAGTGCACACAAGCATGTTGTTAATATAGAGAAGAAGATGCAAATTAACCGAAGGAACTGAAAGCTGCATGCATGCTCCAACTTCAAATTAATTTTAGAAAATTTTCTACTTTCTTCAGGCTTCCCTAAGTGAAACCACTGCAATCCTCCCCATGTAAAATCGTAGCTCCCAATGTAAAATACCAAAGTAAGATAATTCAGGAGGAGTGGGTCACTGAACAGACTGAACCAGAGAAACAATTTTATTTATATTTTTTCATTTCTCTACATTTGGTTCCAGAGTGGATTCGAAAATTAAAATATGAATAAATTACAAGACACATAATAAAAAGTAACCAGCAAAAACAAGACAGGCAGACAGATTTTTAAATATCTAAAGCAGTTTACAAGCCTGGGAGGGTAAAAAGGGGATTTCCTTGGGGCCTAAAATAAAGCAAGGGCCGCTCAGGGGTGGATGTTGCACAGCCAAAAAGTCCCTCTCAAGTTGACACCTTCTTCACCTCTAGCAAGAAGGGATGGAGAGAGGAGCCTCCGCTAGCGATCTCAAAGCGCAGTCAGGGGGATGTGGGAGAAGGTTCTTCTTCAGGCTCAGTCCCATCAAGATGGGAATCTCCTGCAATTTGTGTACGTTTTATATAGAGTTTGCAAACAAAATAAACATGTCTACCTTAAGACTTAATTTGCATGACTTGCAAACGTGCCCCTACATTACCAGCTCAATTTCATGATCTTATTTTTATTCATTTAGCAAAATGTATATACCGCTTGGTTGTAAACAGAGCCTTTGAGTGACTTACAGAAGATAACATTAAAATTGCCAATAAAAGGCAAAGTTAAAAATGGAAATTAAAAAATATCAAGGTATAATTAAAATCAATACTTAAGCTAAAACAGATTGAAACACAAGCAATTTTCTACAGGTCTGAATAGACTGGCCTGAACAAAACTGTGTATAGCAAGTGCTGAAAATAGTACTGTGACGGTGTTTGCCTGATATCAATAGGCAGGGTATGGGTATTTACATGCTAAAAGAACAATTTCTTACAAGTGCAGAACAAATATTGTGTAATGGCAGCTGTTTCACAGATCATGTGGTTGCGTAGGCATATATGGACTGAAGTAGCCTTGAAGGTGATAGACTTTTGGGTAGCCTAGTTCAGAGACTTCCTTTTCCATTAGCGATGCAGCATCTATTTGCCCTTTGGAAGGAAATGTTTCTCAATAACCATCCGTTTTGAAGAAGAATCCAAGCTGTTCCCTGACATCCATTTAAATTGTCCATACTGCGCATTGTCAACATGGAGCCAAGTTCTTTAAATTATGAGAGGAAAATTCTGTGATTTGGGTCCTGCTGCGACATGTCATCACCCCTCCTTGCCAACTGTGAGCCATTAAAGAGCACAAGAGAGAGATGCATGCAGAGCACCTTGCTCCAGATTAAACTCACTCTTAGTTTTTGACTGATATTAATGACTATATTTTGACTGTTGCGATGAATATTGAATGCCCACAGGAAAGCAGAATTAATTAAACTTTGTGATGACTACTGGACAACTGCTAGCGTTTGCCTAGGGATCAACAGGTGGGTTCCCACTTTCTGGAGGGGAAGAACATTATTGAAGAAGGTTGCGTTCCTGGAACCGATCAAGTTGTGCTTTCCAAAAATAAAAGAAGTCAGCTGGTGGTCTTGCTTTTAATTATGGAAGGCTGTGAGAGTTGCTATGACACATTTGTTTCATTTATGAGGAAGATGTTCTTGTATTTTATTAAGTCTTTTGAAGAACATCTGTAACTCGCTGATAAGATTTTCTTTTATATCATGGATAGCAGAGTACAGTTCAACTCCATCAAGTACTGAGTCCCCGATATGTTTACAGAAGACTTTCGCCTCTGAAGTCAAAATTCACCAAGCGCTGCTGCCTAGGTATAATGCTGTCATATCTATCCGTTTATTTTGGGAGAATATTTTGTTAGGCACAAGGTGCTCCTCTGGAGTTGGCTAAGTCCTTGAAGGCTCCCCACCCCCCACGAACCTTAATTAAAATAGAGTCAAAAATAAAACAAGAAAGAAGCTCTTCCAATAGAAATAAAGTATCCCCTCTTGGATAAGTCTTGAACAGTTCTCCCCCTCCCTTTTCATTTGCAGTAGCACTGCAAAGAGAAGCTACTCTGGCACATCCCAAAGCAGCCTTTGCACCCACATTCCCCATGCCAGGCCTCCAGTCTGCTATGAATGAGCCTCTTTGTAACACTGATCAGTTGCAGCTGAGGCACCATGTTCTCCCTATAAATTGCCCTTCACTTGAGTAACAGTGACATTGCCACGTAACCAATCAGATCTGCATTTGTGATGATGTCAGGGAGGGCAAATACAGCTAATCTAGAGTAAGGGCAGAGGGACGCAGGTGGCGCTGTGGGTTAAACCACAGAGCCTAGGACCTGCTGATCAGAAGGTCGGCGGCTCGAATCCCCGTGACGGGGTGCGCTCCCGTTGCTCGATCCCTGCTCCTGCCAACCTAGCAGTTCAAAAGCACGTCAAAGTGCAAGTAGATAAATAGGTACCGCTCTGGTGGGAAGGTAAGTGCTATTTCTGTGTGCTGCTCTGGTTCGCTAGAAGCGGCTTAGTCATACTGGCCACATGACCTGGAAGCTTTACACCGGCTCCCTCAGCCAATAAAGCGAGATGAGCACCGCAACCCCAGAGTCGGTCACGACTGGACCTAATGGTCAGGGGTCCCTTTACCTTTACCTTTTTAGAGTAAGGGCAATTCTGCTTAAACCTTATCATGAAATAGCTGTACAATTGGATTTAAAGGTTTCAGTGAAATCTTTTCACCATTATCACTGTTATTTTTAAAAAACCTTTAGATTCATGTTCATTAAGACACACACCCCTCCCCATTTTTAGGGTTACTGATAAAAAAACTGCTTCACACAGACTGATAATAGATTTCCTTATTGTGCCACTAGGATATACTTTCCCCAGAGTCTACCTATGCATTCTGTATACCTCCCCACCCCTACAAAATAATAATAATAATAAATTCCCCGGTCCCCATGACTTGAGACATGGATTTTTCCTCCTAATATGTGTTTCAATGGGAATAGCTAGATTTTAGAATGCTACTGGACTTTTGGCTCTCTTAAGACTGTAAGAGTGATAACCATCACCATTGCTGGAAATTACTTCATACTTTTCACTAGATGAGTTGAGCACAAAAGTTACCCTGGTCATGTGCTGGGCTAGGAGCTGAGCACCTGTGCTGTTTCACTTCTAGAAAAAGACAGAGATAGGCCATTCTAGGATTATGAACATTTGGAGAGTTGCTACACTCTGATGTTTTTCAAAACCTGTACATAAGACTAGAGCACAATATCCTTAGTCCACTTATTTGTATTGTACAGTCTGCTAAAGTTAAAGGAGCATTTTAATTTGTCCTTCTCCTGCATTATGCCATTCTTTCCCAGCCTTGGGTCTTCAGATGTGTCGGACTACAACCCTCATCTATCCTGACATCTATCCTGAAGATAATGTGGGTTGTCCAGCAATATTTGGGGTCCCAAGGCTTAATTAAAGCATCACAACCCCCTTTTTGTGTGTGTGTGACTCTGGTTTGGAATCATGTTCCGAACTCTTACGAAAAAGCCATTAGACATACAACACATTCGGACAATTATTAATGAGGTAAAATTAATTAGGATTAATCTTCTCCTAGTGGTGGGCCCCACAGACAATTACAATTAGCAGCTTGCTGCTTACTGTGTGTATTTCTTGTCAAGTTAATGCATACGAATTTGTCTCTGATATCTTTTGTTTATTAAATATATATGATTAAATTTAATTAACCCATAAATAGGAGTATAGGCTTAGCTCATCTAATTGCAAGTAGCATGCACTTTTTCTCCTCAGAAATAAGTTATTAAACTTAATGAACAGATTTAAAACCTCCAGTTTAGCAGGAAATCATATGCCAGTGAATAGAGAACTGCATTCTAAAGCATATTTGGCATCCTCTAGGTGTAGATTCTTATGCAGCCAAAAATGGCACCATCCCCACAAAAGAAGGAGGCATTGGCAGGCTCAGGGAAACCCCAAGGTTTGAAAAAATTCAAAACGAAAATCTTTTTTTCTGGGGGGGGGGGGAGTCCTGAGAAAAGGAAAACAATAGTAAGGCATCCATTTAAAGAACCTAACTTCCACCAAAGAACTGCAACTGCCTTAAATGTCTGGTGTATCCAGTGATGACTAATCATGCTCAGTGGTCACAGAATGCTGGGTGATTGTTGAAAGGAGGAAGAGATGAAACAGCAGAGCAAGGGAAAATGAAATATGCATGGCTAGCTGACCTCGCAGCAGTTATATTCCAAATCTAACTATTTTCTAAGAGTAATGGCAAAATGCCCACACGTTAGCAATCTCGAAACCATGCTATTTTATTATATTTAATTTTTATGCTATTTATTTATTTTGCAAAAAAGCCTATGCACACCTGAACACAAGTACGATATGATAATCTTTATTGTCATTGTCCCATACAGAACAACAAAATTGAAAAAAATCTACATCAGACATTCAAAAACCAACAAGTGATTTATATTGAGGTCAATGGGATTCACTAGTAGGTAAATGTGTTTAGGATTATAGTCTAAATTGTCTTTCTGACTGGGGCTGATAATCAAAGGCAAAAATATAACCCTTGATATGGCCTTATTCCTTCTAAAATTGGGTACCAAATCTGTGGCTGAAATGAAGTGTAATGTTGAGATTCGCAAAACAAATATTCATCTACATACGTACTTGATAAACACCAGTTCAAACTTCGATTTTGATTTCACCAGCCTGGTGTCCTCCATATATTTAGGACCATATCTCGCCACATCAGTTGTGAATATTGGTCACAGCTGTGCTAAAAATGTTACATAGGTTTGACATCTCATCTTTGTCAATTATGAGAATTTCAGTTTACAAATCATTATTTGTTTTGTTGATTCAGTTGTTTGCTGCCTTATATTATGAAACCTTTTATATTTGTAGAGCTACTTGTTAAGAGCATGGAGTTTGTCTGTGAGCTGATTGTTCCCCATACGGATATCAGATTAGCTATGAATTCAGCCTCAGCTCCCCATGTGTAATATGTTAATATTGTCCTATCTTAACAGAGTTATTGTGGCATACAGGGAAAACATTTTGAGACCAGGATAAAGAGGGTTGTAAGTTGAGAAATGCACATATACTGTGTATAAGAGTTTGCATAACTGTATGTGACTCTAATGGTAGAGCATCTGCCTTGTACTCAGAAGCTCCCAGGTTCATTCCTCAGGTAGGAATGAGAGAGGATATCTGTCTGATACTCTAGATATCCACTGCCAGTAAGACCAGGCAATACAGAACTAGATGGACCAATCATTCAGTACAAGACTGCTGTCTTTTTTCCTATGGAAATGTCTTTGGATATAACTTGATTTGCTCTGTGTGAGCATATAGGGAATAGTCATGCCACATGTCGCAGTGATAGTCACATTTAAAATTATGCCCCTATTCGTTCTACATTGCATTTTTTGAAACATCTAGAATAAGTTTTTATTTATAGGTTATTGTGATGATGGGGTCTTGCCATCTGTAATGTTTCATGTTTTGCAGATTTATTGTACACCTTTAAACAGACGATTAATTTTCCAGCTTCCTATGATATAGTATGTAACCTTCAGAATAACAGCACTAATTGCTCTGCGATGAGCTTCTTTAAATAGGCTATTGGTTTTAGGTATTTGTTTTGGAAAAGGAATTCTTTAAAAACCAAAGCTCTTCAGATCTATCCAAGCCCACTTCCTCCTAGTAAGATCCAATCACACTTTACTTCTTCAAGTGACAAATATTTCCTGGTTTCATTTTGTAAGCTTTTTTTCTTTTTCCCTTTCTTGATTTCAGAGTGCTCTCCACTAAAGCAATCTTCCAATAATCACATGTCCCTCACTGTCCAGGATAAATCAAGCATATATAAAATTTCAAATTGCAACACCCTCCCCACAACCCCACCTTGAAATGTTGGATGGGATTTAAAGTGGGGAAAACATGCGTCCACAGGAGAAAATCATACGTGAAACAAGCTTGTGGCTTACTGTTTTCATCACAAAACATAGGAATGGAATTTTGTGCCCCAAAACCAGCAAGGAAAGCTCCAGCCGTATCCATGGTTCTCTCTTGTACATACATCCCTCTCTATCTCTCTTCTCCCTCCCTTTTGTAACCATGATAGCAATTTTCATTTAAAATTAAGGCAGATTGATGATCTTCAGTGTCTCAAAAATGTTTGCTGTACAATTCAGCACTTACTCTTGAGCAAGTTGCCCTTTTATTGCAGCTGTAGAATTGGCACAGAATTCAATTTTACCAGTAGAAACCCTGGGTATAATCTCTTGCAATGTACATAAACAGCAAGCACTTCACACAGTTTAGTTGCTACTTCCATTGCAATCCTATCTGTGCTGTCATCTTCAGGCTCTGATTGTAGTGTTCACATAAGCTTAGCATCAGTCATCACTGGTTCTGGTCTCTGTTGGTTCCGCTACATATTGCAACATATTTTTTTCCTTATACATTGCTTCCCTACTTTTCCCCCCGTTTCCATTTCTACATTTGACTTGTGTGATTACTATAGTTCGGTCTATGTAGTGCTACTTGTGAAAAATATTCAAGAGTTAGAAGTGGCCAGAATGTTAACTGGTTCAGATCGTGGAGGCCACATTACACCAGTCCTAAAAGTCGTTCAATTCTGTTTTTTACAATATAAAGCTTTATACTGCCCTTACTTTGCACATCTGAGAAATCTCTTCCTATATTCACACATAAACAGAATTGTAGAGTTGGAAAGGACCCTGAGCATCATCTAGTCAAACTCCTGCAATTCAGGAATCTCAGCTTCATCATACATGACAGATGGCCATCTACACAACAGCGTGCGTTGAGATCATAAGAGGAAGCTCTTCCACAAGCTTGCATACCACCTGAAGAGCTTTAGAGGGAAGTACACAAAGCCTAGAGTGCTTGGAGTTGATATTAGCCCTCAAGTACAAAATGTTGGGACACAGGTGGTGCTGTGGGTTAAACCACAGAGCCTAGGACTTGCTGATCAGAAGGTCGGCCGTTCGAATCCCCGCGACGGGGTGCGCTCCCGTTGCTCGGTCCCTGCTCCTGCCAACCTAGCAGTTCGAAAGCAGTAGAGAAAGTAGATAAATAGGTACCACTCCGGCGGGAAGGTAAACAACATTTCCGTGCGCTGCTATGGTTCACCAGAAGCGGCTTAGTCATGCTGGCCACATGCTGGCCACGCTCCCTCGGCCAATAAAGCGAGATGAGCGCCCCAACCCCAGAGTCAGTCACGACAGGACCTAATGGTCAGGGGTCCCTTTACCTTTACAAAATGTTACATAAGATATGGCCTTCAGTATCTCTTTACTATCTATATCAGGAAAGGTCACTAGACCTCCACTATACATGTGTTTTTCCTGGCCACATCAACCCCTCACTTTGCACCATGTAAAGCTGACAAGGTGCTGCTTCTCACCTGGCTAGTGACTTTTCAAGTAGGTACGTCTTGTACCTGCCCTGAAGGGTCGCCTTCCAAGTGAGAAGCACCTTGTGTGCTGTTTTTGGCTTGAGCAATGCTGTTTCCTTACTTCGTTGCATTTACTGACACTGTACTTGCTAACTTCTGTCAAAAGATAGATAACTCTTTGGAACATATAATTTCTTTCTTTCTTTCTTTCTTTCTTTCTTTCTTTCTTTCTTTCTTTCTTTCTTAACTTCTATACCACCCTGCACCTGAGGATCACAGGGCAGTTTGCAATATAAAAACACAAAAACACATAACATAATAACAAACAGAAAAATAATAACACCACTCCGCCCCTCTCTCTCACACACAGAGGTAGGCTAATCAACCCAAGGTGTGGGAGAATGGTTTTGCCTGGCGCCTAAAAATACGTAATGAAGGCACCAGGAGAGCCATCCTGGAGAGACCATTCTCCAAGTGGGCAGCCACCTCTTAAACAGAAACAGGAATTTAATTTTTAAATCTGTAAATTTCTTTCATTCTGCTGCATAGATTATATCAGTGGCAGATGACCTGCAGTCCAACAACATCTGGAGGGCCACAGGTTAGCCAATTCTGGTTTAGACAACAGAAGTATAACACTGCCATCAATTGGAAGAGGGAAGAAATAAATTGGAGTTGCCTCATAATTATAGCAATAATATTACAATATGTTATGTAGCAGTGAAGAAATGGTTCTCTATGTGTGACGTTGGCCACCTTTGGTTTCCTTCTGTTGCTCATTCTCTTGATTTTACAGGCATAAGAAGACTGTTTATTCAAAGAGCACCTTGCACTTGCAATGGGTTGCTGTTGAATCTAAAGCTTTGCCTGTCCCCAGCTCCCTATTACGTAATATAGACTGGATTGCTGCTGTGTTTGTGATGTCTTTACTGTCTTTCCTCTCTGCTCCCCATATTATTTTAAAACTCCCTTTATATTTTACGGCACTTTAGGATGAACATTATACCAAAGCCAGAAACTGAGTTACGAAGAAAATACCTTATTCTTCTTCACAACTCAAAAGCAATACCTAAACTTTTCTTGCTGGCTACAGAATAAATGCTGCCTGAATGAGTAATGATTAGAAAGCTTTTGGAACTGTATTACCATAGGTGACAGCTCTGAGGAGATAGGCAGGTAATGTTAAGAGGCAAGGATAAGAGGCTATGACATTATGTCTGGAGGGTTAAGGACTCACAGTCAAAGCTTGAACTGCTATTACTGGATCAATACTTCTCAGTTCAACACTTATCTTGACTACTGGTTAGAGGCTTTTGTAGATATGAACACTGAGAGAGCAAAATAAAAGTGAAAAAAATGATTGTTGCTGTTCACTTACATGTGGATTGCTGAAGTTATTTAGGTTTCAGATCCACAATTCGCTTTTTTCGTGGGGCAAAACGCCGATGACCTAAAAACAGGATAAATGAATTACTGGAATGTCTCCCCCCCCCTGTTCTTCCTTTATTTTCTGCCAAAAGGAAGCAAAACTCTTTTCTTCTTTGTACAGGTCTCCTTTAAATTCCATTTCTACGCAACACAACCTCTTTTTCACACTTTACAAAACAATTATCTTCTCTGGAAATATTACACCTTTTAACATTTAGTGCCCCTGGAGGCCAGTGAACATCACGGAAATGGGCCATAATGTAGCTAATATTTTCCCAAGAGGCCCAGAGGTGGTGGAACAGTTTTATAACCCCGGGAACTGAATTTAAAGGCTACAATTTATACATTTTGTTAAGCGCTGTGTTTTTTGTACGTATATTGATTCATAGCCTCAGCTGAGTATGCTGCAAACAGCCACCTCTTGGCTGCACCAGCGGCTAGTTGCCATGCTGGGTGTTGCATACCCGCCAACATTTCTCCGATGAAAATAGGGACGTCCCATTCCACAATAATAATTTTACTATTTATACCCCACACATCTTACTGGGTTGTCCCAGCCATTCTGGGCAGCTTCTAACGTGTATATAAAAACATTAAACAGTAAACATTAAAAACCTTCCCTATACAGGATTGCCTTCAGATGGCACACGGGTAGAATAACTCCATACCTTCCCAACATTTCTCCATTGAAAGTAGGGACATATTAAAGAAAAGTGGGACATTCTGGGATCAAATCAGAAACCAGGATGGCTTCTCTAAATCATCCCGGAAAATAGGGACAGCATCTGGTGGGAAAATAGGGACAGCATCTGGTGTTGTGTTTGTTGAAAATCAGAATTGGATCACCACGTATTAAATCTAGACATCATCTTCCTACTTCTTTCTTCCTCTCCCTACAGTCCACCTTACCACTTCCTCCATTTTTCTAGAGAACAGTGTAAGAGATAGCACTGGATGGGGCTGCAGGCAGAGGGGGAAACTGGTAAAAGTAGCCTCCTCCCACTTCCACCTGCAAGGAAAATCCCGAGGACAGAACCCCGTTTAAGAGAAGCTCCTGCTGGCAAGAACAAAATCTGGATCCAACATTATGTGG